>NW_008339517.1:2947063-2965240 GCF_000622305.1 Nannospalax galili
AAAGCCACTGCTCAAACTATGTGGCAATACAATGAAGGTCCCCGCCTTCAATCAACCTTTCTTTTCTTAGTTGGGGTTTCCTTGAGGAAGAATGTGAGACATACACTTAGAATGTTGATTTATTTAAAGATAGCCTAAGAAGGCCAAGTGAAGGGGATAGAGACAAACCAAGAACTAATAGACTCTCTGGGTCTACATATAGAACTCATGTTGAACTTACCCTAAAATGGCATAGGAAGATGTAGTGCCTATCTTGAACATTTATGCCTATGAGGTGACCTCTTTCTACAGAGGCTGGCTTTTTTTTTTTTCCTTTCTTTTTGAGACAGGGTCTCTCTGTACCCTCAGCTGTCCTGGAACTCACTGAATAAACCAGGCTGGTCTGGAACTCACAGAGATCCTCCTGCCTCTGCTTCCTGAGTGTTGGGATTAAAGGCATGTGCCACCACTCCTGGCTCTACAAAGGCTGTCTTTAATGGTTTCATACAAAACAAAGAAGCAGACCTCCTGTGGGAAACTCCAGAGAATGCAAGGAACTGTCTACCACATGTGCTGAAGTCATCACAGTGAGGAGGTGACATAACTCTAGCAAGACAAAGTTACACAATCTTCTAGGATGACAAAATAATTACATTTTGTGCCAAATGCATTTGTTCCATGCTGACATTTTAATTCATGAGGAGGGGGTCAGATAAAGCTGTGGAAGTTTCCAGGAATCTACTTTGACAAATGTAAATCTGAACTGCTCTACTTAAAGGTCTTCAGCAGGATGACAGCCAGGCACCCTAAGGAGCATTGCAGGTTTTCAGCAACTCCCTCCTACTTATCTCCCTAAGGAGTAAATCTTCAGACATACTCTATGCTAGGAAGAGTAAACTATTTATATTTCCCTGAACATGTAAATTCTGAAAAGAACATGCTGTTTGCAAATGTTCCCTTTTCTCAGAAAGACCTTTATTGAAAAATCTAAAGAAAAAAAATCCTGCACATTTCTATAAGACACAACTCAAGAAACCTACTTGTGAAATCTTCAGTGAACACCTCCAAAGTGACTGAATCTCCCTAAATCTCACCCCAAGAAAACATTTCTCTAAGGTCACAGACACCTGTGTTTGCAAGCATTCCTGACTTACTGCAGTATGTGTTAAAAGGCACTCGCCTCTGGGCTCTTGCACAATCTAGCAATGTTTCATGTTTATAAAAGCTTACATCTAGTAAGCAATTTAACTAACTGCATGATTGGCAAATGCAATAATTTAAGTGATACTATTTTTCACATAATCTGTGAGGCTCTGATTTCTCTTTTTAATGCAGAATATATGAGAGATGTGTTTTTTAACCCATGTTTGAATTCTTCAAAAATTATACAACATACCTCTTAAACAAAATCTTAACATACCAAGGAGAATGCAGACTTACTCTAGTAAGTTTGATTTTCTGTTAACAGACACTTCTATAAATTGTTTTCCTAAAAGATTTTTCTTCAAAGAGTCTTGGCTGATTTCATAGAATGCTCCATAAGCATTGCTACATGTCTTTGAATCTCTTTGCTCTCTGGAAATCCTTTTCTGAATACAAATAAGGATTAGAACAAGCAAAGAAACAGAGACTAGGTTAACATGCATGCATCTGATAGTCTTATTTGAGTTCCCTTTTTAAAAAATTAGTTATTTAATAAGCACATGATTAGAAGAAGCACTTCATTGCAGCTTTAACATATTCAATAACAATTTCCAGAGCAAAGATACATCTCTTTCAAAAGTGGCTGTAAATTTTTAGGTTCACAGTTGAATTAATAGTCATTTAAAATTGAACTCAGTATAAACCCTATAAGACATAAAATTGAATGAGGTTTTAACCTTTAAAAAAGATCTCCATTTCATTTTAAAATATACTGTTTTTTTTGGATACTTAGGACTTTGGTTTTTTTGGTTTTTTTTTCTTGTCTTTTTGAAGCAGGGTCTCCCTGTAGCCCCAGCTGTCCTGGAACTCATAGAGATCTGCCTCTCTCTACCTCCTGAGTGCTGGGATTAAAGACGTGCACCACCACGCCTGGCTAGAAAAACTCGTTTTTAATGCTATTAACACTTAGATGTTTGCACATGTGTCTCTAATCTCTATGTATCTGATTATTACTAGTCACAACTAGTTGTACGGGGATCCTTGGCACCTAAGCATGGACATAAAGTTATCAGCTAGATTTCAATGGTAATTTTTATCACCTCTACTAACTAACATGAAGTAAATTTTTATGCTTCCTCCTCAAATAGCACTCATTTTTTTTATTTGTTGATTTTTTTGTGTGTATATCATACAGAATATCCCACAACAATCTTATTCATCTATGTACCCACTTCCTAAATGGCACCATCCTGTCCCAAACAACACCCCACTGGAGCCCATATGCTCTGTCATCCCTATTACTGTCCACTGTGTTGTCGGCACCCCCAGCCATTCCCCAGTGCTTGTCCATCTGCTGAATCTAGTCAGCCTGTCTTGAGTTCTGTTTCTTAGGAAGATAAGCTGTTCCTCATCTAGCAGCAATCATTTGTCAATATTCATTTAGATAAGATTGGGGTCTGTTGTTCATTTCCTTAGTTCTATGCTGGGTTACTGTCTTTGAGGATCTGTTCCTCAGGGGTCACATGGGCTTGGAAGAAGCCCCTGGCTCCTTTCTTTTACCAGTTCCATCTATGTGAAGGTAAGTCAAAGGTCCTGCTCAACCATGGCTGGCTTTCCTTGGAAGCATGGAGGAAATGTTTCCTCGGTTTTGATCCTCCTCTTTGTAGACTGGACATTGGTTCAAGTCCATTTGATGGGGCTTCCACGGCCTTCTTGATCAAGAGGACAGGTGACTCACCACAGTTACAGGACATTTTGAGAGATGCTCATAGTCCCCTGGAACTTAGTTGACCTAGGAGGGCAAGGAGCAAAAACTGTCCTTTATGTCTCTCTGTCCAAATTACTATAGGCCTCAAAGTATGGCTATTAAACATCCAAGAATATTCATCTGTTTGCTTTTGGCATGTCAAGGAAATATTAAATCAGATCCTTAATTCACTTATACACAGAGCAATCTGGCTTCATCTAGGCCACCATTATAAAAAAGTTTAATAGATATGAGTGACAATTTTCTGATTTTATTTTCTCTGATCTGACTAAAAAAAATATTTTATTCTCTTATGAATCCACTGAATTTTGTCTGTATCATTGGCAAAGCAACATGATTATATCGATTATTTTCAACATAACATTTAAAAGCCTTTTATTAGTTGAACTGAACCAAAAGTTAGTTCCAAATGTGAGTTTGGGTCATAAGATATGCAAACATTATATGCCACAGAAAAATCGTTGTGGTCCAGCATCCCTGTGAGCTAAATACAGGCCATAGACCAAATTAGTCATGCTTATGATGTGCTGGTCTATAGGCACTTATAAAAATTTTCTCCAGAGTAAAACTCTAATCTGAGTTAAGAAGTTTCTTTACAGTTGCTAAAAGATTCCAGCAGCTCAAGATAACAAAGAATTGAATATAAATTTCACTACTTTTAGAGATCAGTACATGCTTTTATGGAAAAGTATTAAGAAATGATAGCGTGTGGAATAGATCAAAGAAGGAAAGATGAGGATGGCCCGTGAGACTCTGCTAGTGCCCACATTCTCTTCCGTTCATTCTTTCTCAATTTTGCATCCCTGAAGAAATTTCATTCTCAGATTCTGCACTTTCCTATAGCCCAGTCAGCCAGACTAAGATGGGAAAGACAGTCCAGGCACAGAAATTGAGCAATTCAACCTGCTGAGGACAAATTTACCATAAATACAGCATTCTTCATCATTTTCTGCATTTCCTTTCAGCAGCATGCATTCACTTGTACACATGTCCATGTGCAAACGCATATGCACATGCACAATGCCTAAGTGTAAATGCCAAAGAAAATCATACACTGAAATTCACACATGGTTTGTCTGCTCAATGGGAGAGCATGGAATGATTACAGCAAAACAGCCCCTACTGCACAGATTCTAATTCATATGTTTTTAACGCTTTCCCTTGGTATTGGGAAGAATTACTTATTCATATTGTCATCACTTTTCTAGGGACTGAGGTCTATCATCCCGAATTTATTTGGAGAAACATGTTAGATCCCTAAGAAACGTATGATTGTTGGAATTTAAGACTAGCCACAGGATTCCCTGTCAAATGGATAGATGATCAATCTAGATCCTACAATTGCAAAGTAAAAAGCAAGAAAGTCATCTCAGAAGGAAGTTTCAGAAGTATCTGGAACAGGAAAAAGTCATCTGAGAGCAAGTGCTTCCTTCCTGGTACTGAAAGCAAGTGCTGAAGGGTCACATTGCCCCTCTTCAAGCCTCCTACTTTATAAACAAACACTGTGTATTTACTATCCTGAAGCTTCATGATATCAGGCCCAGAAACACTGCTATTACAGGAAAGACATATACTCCCTTTGCTCCACAATTGGATCATTTTTGTTCACTGTGACAATACTCTTGATTAGTTAAAAAAAAACCACAAAGTCTCATTTCAGAGCTCAAATTTTACACTCTAGCCTTCCATACATATCTATTTTCAAGTGTACAAATCGCCAAGCAATCTGCCTTTCTAGTGTCAGTGAAGCCATGAGGGGTGAACTGGGACCAGATCACATCTTTCATCCCTTGGATGCATACCAGAGTCCACTTTCATTTCCAATAGATTACATAATTTTTTACTGTCTCAAAACTTAAAAGGCCTCATCATAACTGTTTACTTGTACAATATGACTTTTAATCTATCTTCTAAATGATTGTGTGTCTAGGGTTCCAAGGGCACTTTTATCCCACTTGAAGAAGGCACCCTCGATTATTTTAGAGTGACTGTCCTTTTATGCACATTGGAAAATGATTATTTTGCATGATTTTTTTCCTAAAAAATTGTGGTAAATTACACATAATATAAAACTGACTTAGCTGCTTTTAAGCAAAAAATTCAGTGGCATTATATGACTAAATGGTTGTACAATTATCAACACTCTGTCTCTGTAAATGGGCTGAGACATTTTTCCCTTCATGGTGGGCTTGTTTCACTTAACACAGCGTGCTCAAAGACCATCTGTATGTCAGAATATCCTTTTAATGCCTGAATGATATTCCATTGAATTTATGTAACACCTTTTGCTCATCAACCATTCACTGATGGTTGCTTGGATCATTTCTGTGTAGGATGTACAAATATCTCTTCAAGATAATGCTTTTAAAATTTTAACATATATTTAGAGTAGTGGAATTTCTAGATCTAATGACAGATTCATTCTTAACTTTTTGAGGGAATCATATAACACTTTATCATGTGACTGTCCCATTTTACATTCCCATCAGCAGCATATGATTGTTTTAGTTTTTCCACATCTTCTCGAACATTTATTTTCTATTTATTTAGTAGTACCTTTTTCCTAATATATATGAGGTGATATTTCTTCTGACCATCTTTTTGCGTGTTTATTGGTAGTCCATATACATTGTTTGGAGAAACATCCATTTAAGTAATTTGCCAGTATTTTTTTTAATTTAATTTAATTTAATTTTTGTTGATGCTGAATTTTATGAATATTCAGTATAGTCTGATTTCTAATGTCTTACCAGATATGTGATTTGCACATGTTTTATCTTGCTTAGTGTGTTAACTTTTTCGGCTCTGTTTTTATTGCTGTTTTATTGCATAATTTGTTTTACTTTTCAGGAATCCAGTTTGTGCATTTTTCCCTTTGATTGTCTGTACATTCTGACTGATGTTTTCTTGAACACATTAATTTTATTAGTTCTTACATTTAGGCTTTAATTCATTCTGCACTAATTCTGTATGTGGTGTTAGTTAAGGTTCCAACCTCATTCATTTACATGTCAATATACAATTTTCCTGATACCATTTTATGAAGACTGTCATTTCTTGTTAAGTGATCTAAGTATCCTTACTAAAAATTATTTGGTAGTGTATTCTTGGTATTGTATTTGGTGTTTCTGCAGTGCACCTCTATCCTTTTTATGCCATCATCATACCTTTAACAAAGAAGCTTTATATCAAGATTTCAAATTAGCAAGAATATTAGTTAGCTTTCTACTGCTGTGAGAAAAACACTGACCAAAACCAACTTGAGAAAAGGGTTTATTACATCTTCCAGGGTACAGTTCATCACTGAGGGAAGTCAGGGCAGGAACCTGGAGGCAGGAGCTGAAGCAGAGACCTGGAAGGAATGCTGCTTGCTGGCTTGTTCTCCTGGCCAGTGCTCAGCCTGTTTTCTTACACAACACAGGACCACCTGCCTAGGGGTAGCACCACCCACAGTGGGCTGGGCCTTCCCACTTTACTCAACAATTGAGAAAATGCCCCACAGACATGACCACAGGCCAATTCAGTGGAGAAAATTCTTCAGCTGAAATTCCCTCTACCTTGGTGTGTCAAGTTGATAACTAAAGTTATCTAGCACAGCACGTATTAGACAGTGCATTTCAATAGCTTGATTTTTTTGTTCATTTTTCAAATTTGTTTTGGCCATTTTAAGAACATATGAGAACATACGTGATTTCCTAAATTGTTCTTTGGATTTGATATGAGGTGTATAATATCTATAGACAACTCTGGATGCTACTGAAATGTCAGTTACATTAAATCTTCAAATCTATGAATATGGATATGCATCTGTTTACTTGTTCTATATTTTGTTGCAGCAATATTTTACAGTTTTTGTTGTATGTCTTTCAACACTGATGAAGTTCATCATAAAAGATGAAATTTTATCTTCATAGCAGAGCATAAGACCGTGTCTAGGATAGTCAAGGCATGGGGCTCAATCTTTAATACCATAAAAAAATTATGAAAATAAAAATTAAGGTTATTCCAATTATTTTATTCTTTTTAATGTATTGTAAGTGGAATTGTTCTTTTAATTTCTTCATAAGGCTGTTTATTGTTAGCCTATGATATATAATTGAATCATGTTTTGATATTGTATCCAGCTACTTTGATGAATTTATACATTAATTTTAACAGGTTCTCATGCAATACTTAGAGTTTTCTACAGAGAAGACCCTTTCATCTGTGAACACAGGGCTTGTTTCTACCTAGAGATTAAGTAATTTTTATTATGAAGGGATACACAATTTATCAAATTTTTTAAACATGTAATTATGTGATTTTTCTTTCATATAATTATATGGTGCATTATATTAATGCATTCTATAAATATCAATTTTTATATAACAAAATTCTTATTATATTGTTAAACTTAGTTTGATAGTACTTGTTCAATTTTTTTATCAGTGCTGTAAGGAAGTTATATTATTCTATATTTTGCTTTCTTTGCAGAGTCTTTGCCTAGTTTTGTTAGCAAGGTATATTGCTATTATACAATGAGTAAAAAGTATCATCGATATTCAACTTTTTTGTAAATTGTCACTAGTTGTCTAAAAGTTTGGTAGGCTTTATCAGCAAATGCATTGAGTATAAAGATTTCTTTGTCTGGAGATAATTAGTACTAACTCGGTACCCACCTGACTGTAATTCTATCTACATCTTTTATTTCTGCATGAGATAATCTTAGAAGATTTTGCCATTCTTGGATTTTTGTCTGTTTCCTTTGGTTATTCGGATCATTGATATGTAATTTGTCTAAATTTCCTCACAGAACCTTTTTATTTCTGTCTAACCAGGATTGCCATCACTTTCCTTTCTGATTTTTTTCTTTTTGAGATGCAGTCTCCCTGTAGCCACAGATGACGTAGAATCGATGTACAGACATCCTGGCCTCAGTCTCACAGATATCTGCCAGTTTCTGCCTCCTGAGTGCTGGGATTAAAGGCATCCACCACCATGCTTGGCTTCCTTTCTGATTTTAATTTTTGGAGTCTTTATGTTTTTTCATAGTGAATATTTCCAAAGTTATGGCAATTTTGTTGGTTTTTTAAAGAATCTAGTGTTAATTTTATTTATTTTATTATTTCTCATAAAGTATCTCCATTTTATTTTTCTCTGGAGTAATCTTTCTAGTTTTTCCCTTCCTTTTCCTGCTTTTGGCTTGAAATTTCTCTTCCTAGTCTCTTATGGTCTAAAGTTTGGCTCCTTATTTGAGATCATGTAAGCATTTTTAGTTATAGTTTCCCCTTTAGAAACACATTGGCTTCTTCCCATATATATTTTTCATGCCATGCTTTGATTTCTGTTCACTTTTAGACATTTTCCAAATTCTCCTGTGATTCTTTTCTGTTCCATTGGCAGTTGCATAGTGTGTTGTTTTATTTGTATCCCATTTCCTGAATTTGCCAGTTTTCTGTTACTGATGCCTAACCTCATTGCACTTTTGTCACAGAGTTAACAGCGTCTTTCAAATTCTATTGTGAACAATTGGTACCCTAGTATGTGGTCTATCTAGAACATGTCCCATGTACACTAAAACAATAAGAATAGGGTTGCTATTTTAGTTAGGAAGAACATTCCACATATGCCTCTTTTTGAATATATTTTATCTATTCTTTGCAATTCATGCATGTGTACAATGTATTTTGATCATATCCACCTCCCACTCCCCCTCTACTACTTCTCCCACACACACCCACATCTGCCTCCCAACCTCATGTCCTCTTTTTTTTCAACCCACTGAGTCTAGTTAGTACTGCTCATATGTACATGGGGCTGCATCCCTAACTCTCCCAGCAGCCATCAACTGCCAATAGCTCCTAAGCTAGAATTGGGGTTCTGTAAGGCACTCACTCAACTCCGCTGGAGTTTTGCTGGCTTGATCTTGTGGAGATCTTGCACAAGCCACCACAGCCACTGTGAGGTCATGAATCAACAGCACCATCAAATCCAGAAAACAGCCAGAGCCTTATTTCTCACCCTCCAGTAAAACTCAATTCCATTTGAGTAAAAGACATCACACAAGTTCTAATACCCCAAATCTGCAAGAGAAAATATAAGAAGTGTGCTTCAATCCTTTGGTGCAGGTAAAAAGACCAGAAGTGATAAATGAAATCTTATAAAGTTAAAAATGTCTGTAGAACAAAGGAAACCTGTATTAGCTACTTCTATGTTGCAGTGACAAAACACCATGGCCAAGGCAACATATAGAAAGAATTTTTTGTTGGGCTTCTGGTTTCAGAGAGACAAAAGTCCATCATGGCTGGGAAGGCAGAATGTTGGCAACTTACATTCCAAGCAGGCACAAGACGCATGAGACTAGAGGCAGGACAAGAGCTACGACTCTCAAAGTTTGACCACAATCACACACTTCCTGTAGCAAGGCCATGACTCTTCCAGAGTCCACGCCCATCCCTAACAGCATCACAACTGTCCACGTGTTCAAATACATTAACCTATGGGTATGTTCAAACCACCATCAAACTATCAGTTGAGTGAAAAGGCCGCTATAAGAATGGGAAAAAAATACCCATCTCTGCTCTGCATGTGACAGAGGCATCATGTCTGAAATATAAAAAGAACGGAAAAGATCTAACCACCAATGAAACAAAGAATTCAGTAAATCTAAAGGACTATGGAACTGAATAGAGAGTTACTAGAAGAGGAAATACAGTTCCAGGGGATCCAACACACTCTTCTGGCCTCCATGAACACTGTGAAACACTTGTGTACTTACATACATGAAGAACACTCATACACATAAAGTTAAAATAAATATATACATAAAAAATAAAAATACAAATGGCAAAGAAGTATTTTTAGAAGTGTTTAATATCAATATCCTTAGGTCACAGGAAAACTCAATTAAGACTACTTTGATACTTCATCTTATGCCAGTCATAATGGCTAAGATCAGGAAAACAAATTCTGGAATGTATGTGAAGAAAAGGAAGCACACGTTCACCGTTAGGAATGCAAACTGGAGCGACTGCTCGGGAAATCAACATAGACGTTCCTCACAAAGCTAGAAATATATTTACTGAATGACCAGGTACACTAACTGGAAAAAAAGTACTGAGGAAGTCCTCTGAGGCGAGAAACAAAAATGGCACACAATCTCTTTCTTGGGTAGAGAATCCTTGCATTTGTGTGTTTAAATTGGAGTAACTGTAGAAGCCAGAGCACTAGAAAGAAACGGCTGAGGCAGGAGATTTTAAGGGATGGGGAAGAGAAGAAAACAGATGGTATGAAGGGGGAAAGAGGAATAATGGCAGCAGCAAGGGCGGTGGAGGGATCGAAGTAGAGAAAATGAACTTAAATGGAGTTATCTTATATGGGGAATAATGCTTCTCCCAGACACCATGCGTTATCACACAAAAAGCCCAGTGCCAGGTGTGGGACACCTCCCTTCAAGCTGTTGGTTAAGGGGGGTTTCTCTGGAACTCCTCTCACAAATGCTGACTATTGCCATTGCTCTTAAATATCAACCAGTACTTGATGCAAAGAGCCTGTTGCTCAAGACAACCATGAATTTGGGACATGAGACGTAGAAAAAGCAAGCTTATGCTCACTTAGAAGCATCTTCCATTATGGCTGGTTGTCATAGTCCTGGAACATGTTCATCATATTGCTAGGTAGAAAGTTAGCAGTCTTACCCAGCTTTGAACTCTGCAAGCTGCAATCAGGACTACACATGCCTATATATAGCCGACCTACCACTTTAAGTCTTCTTTATCTTACCTAAATTTTCTAACCATCAGTATAAAAATATCTATTTCTGGGGCTGGAGCGATGACTCAGCGGTTAAGAGCACAGAACGCTCTTGCAGAGGACCCAGGTGTGATTCCCAGCACCCACATAGCATCCACGAACCGTTCTTAACTCCAGTTCCAGGGGAATCTGAAGCCCTCTTCTGACCTCTGTGGCATTGCACGACATGGGTACACTTACATACATGCAGGCAATACACTCATACACATAAAATAAAAAAAATACATAAAAGTTTTTAAAAAGTATCTATTTCTGTCTTCTGTGAGTTTTCTTTCATAGTATTTTTGTGGTTTATTACTAGGTGTTTAATGATCATAGTCACGTTTTCCTGCTTATTGAAACTTACTTATACTGATCTTTATTAACTCCAATTTTTAATATTTTATTTATTCTTCGTGTATGAGTGTTTTGCCTATGTGTATGTAAGTGCACCTGTGCTGAGTTGTGCAATGCATGCAGAGGTCAGAAGAGGGTGTGGGATCCTTTTGAAAAGATGGTTATTAGTCCCCATGTGGGTTCTCTGCAAGAGCAGTCAGTGCTCTTAAGCACTGAGCCAACTCTCCAGCCCCTCAACTGTAATTTTGATATGGTTTATGTTGTCTAACATCATCAAAGTCTTTCTTATTCTCTTTTATTTACTATTTGCATAATCAAACCATGCCTATTTTGCCTACTTCATAGAATTCCAGTCACTGAAATGATGAGTTTATCTATCCAGTGACTGTGGAATTTGCCTCCCCAAAGATAAGATATTGAGATTTATGGAATAAAACAAAATGGATGGTGTGATGCCAGGATAAAGGAGTTGAGAGCACAGAGGAGTGACCTGATGAGAGTGTCAGAATGTCCAATAAAAAATTACAGCACATCATAGGATGCATGTTCACAAATGAGGGTGTGAGCATGCCCTAGGTGTAGTTTGAGGTCTTCTAACATCAAAGGTTGCCCATTGGACATTTGACAAGCAAGGCCCTTAGTGGCTCCAACAGTGTGAGACAGACAAAAGAAGCTTACCCTTTTCTTAAAAAAAAAATTGTGTAATGATTACCATCAGAACCCATTTGTTAGATATGTTATCCATAGCCCAGCTACTGGGAGGTTGCTGTTTAGAAAGCTGACCCCTAAAACTGGTGATAAAAGCAGGTGACCAAACGTAAGTGAAGTGAGCAGGTTAGTTCAGGCTTTCCCTCAGAGAATTTACTTGGATTTTTTTTTTTCATTTTTTTCCCACCTTCAATCTTTTAATCTTTGGATTCAACGTGATCTTTTACATGGCACATAATTAGTTCATGTGGTTCCTCTGATTTACCTATCTCTAACTTTTGATGGGAAGGTTTAGTACATTTAGGTTTGAGGTGATTACTAATTATAAGTAAGGGGGGCATATTTTTCCTATTTTATGTTTTCTATGTTCCTTACTGGATTCTTGTCCTTCGTCTTATCCTTAATGTTTCCAGTTGCCTATTGTTAATTTTTGTGTGGAATGATTAAATTTCCTCCTCAATTGTTTTTAATGGCCTACTGTGACTTCTTACATCTTTTTTTTTTAATTATAGATTATTTCTGTGCAAAGAAGAAGCCATAAGCATCAACCATAGTTTGTTTCTATGTGTTTCTGAGACAGCAACATTCCTTGGATCTAGATGTTTGCCTTTCTAACGTTCTCATTTACATTATGGTTTTAAAGCTTTGCATTAATATCTGAGTGATGTGCATTGAAAACAGAGAAAAATGGAGGTAAGGAATTGATGCTAGCATTTTAAATTCCTTGAAAGTCGCTTCAGCTTTGATGAGAGAGGTGGAGGTATTGTAACACGGTAGAAATGAAACAAGTATGAGTTGTGGCCTGTTTTTTATGTCTCTGAGATCAGAAGAAGCAGAAGGAATCAAGAAGAGACCCCCTTTATTTGTAGGCAGTGACATTTTCTGTCCACTGAGACTCACTTTAGCTGCAAGCAAGCTGCTCTTGAAACACGTGTGGCTGTCTGCTACAGTGCTGGGATAAGGGTTGCACTGCTGTGCTGGGAAGACATGATTATTTAAATTCTCTGAACTTTTAAGCCCAAGCTTCCTCTGGAGTTTGCAAGACTTCAGTGGACTTAAACCTTTACTAACTCAGAGTTTCAAAATAATTACATGACATAGATTCTAAATAACATTTTTTCTCAAGATGGGGAATATCAATTCCCATAGTTATCTCCTTCTCTATCTTCCCAGAATATTTCATTACATTATATTTTTTCTACAGTTATTTAACCATTTAAAAGAGATGTTTATTGAGTTTCCCTTTCTATTATAATATAAACAGATAAACCAGAAGCATAAGCATTTTGGGGAAGATCCTTGTCTTGACATTTTCAACTTGTAATCATGGGGCAATTTTTCTGTCATTCCTTGCATTTGAAAGCTGTTCCTTAGCCCCGTGTGACTTAAAGGAAGACACAGACGTGTGGATCATATAAACATCTGTTCTGACATCATCAGTAGATAAGGATTCAACACAAAATAGATGGAAGTTTAAGAATTGTAAACCTGGGAAACTTTTCTCCTATCACAAAAGATACATATTATAAAATGGAATGTCAGCTTTGGCTGAACAGTTGCACTTCTCTGTAAAGTGAGTATTTAAAGCTAGGTAGAATGAAAGCTCCTTCCATTTGAATTTCTTTTTATGAATATCCACTCCCATGCACTTAGACTGAATCATGAAGGCAAAATAAGCCCCAATTGCCTTTGTCAATTAATGAAGTCAATCATTACATGTTGTATGCTTTGAGGAGTAAATGATTTGAATTTTAATACTTATCAGCTGTGTATCTGAGCTAAAATATACAGCTACATCTTTCACCTAGGTAAAAGCTAATTTACAACACACTAGGTTGATATTATAATTACTTTATATTAATTGACCAAGAATATGAAGGAATTTGAGAGGCCAATAAACTTTTGTTGTCTTTTCTGTTACATTAATAAGCTATTTGGAAAAGTTTTGACTTTACTTACAGAATAAAGACCACAAAAAAGTGACATGTCAGACCTAGCCTAGAAATAGAATCTCCCTTTTAAATCATGATAAATAACAGACTTGGGTGGTTTTATTGCCTATCCCAGTGCACAGATCAAATAGTTTCGAGCCCATAACTAAGCAGACATGTGCCACTGTATGCTAAAGGACAAAAAATAACAGTCTTTATCTATCCTACTGAGAAGGACAAATGATTTTCCTAGACAATGTAAATCCAATATCCGATATAAAGTTAAATCAACTTACTCAGGAAAGAACTCAGTGCTAGTGCCACCTGTATTTGGTTCAAATGTTAGCAAGATACCAACAAAAACTGGGTCTAACAGCTGCCTGATAAATAGAGCTAATATCATTCTTTCTTATTACTCTTGTAAAAGTTGACTATTTTAAGACTAGTTATCTCCTAACAACAATTATTTGCATTGAGAAAATCAAGAGTTTAAATAGAGGTACACCACACAGGGGGATAATTCTTACCCTTGATATCATAGACCATCAAACAAAAGGTCCAGTGCCGTGTGTGTGTGTGTGTGTGTGTGTGTGTGTGTGTGTGTGTGTGTGTATGGTGTGCGCATTTGATAAAGGAGGACATTGGATACACACTGACCACTACCAACTTGGGGAGGAAAGGGTTTATTCAGCTTACAACTACCAGGTCGCAGTTCATCAGGGAGCCCAAGGTAGGAGCTCAGAGCAGGAACCTGGAGGCAGGAGCTGGAGCATAGGCCACAGAGGAGCACTGCTTACTGGCTTGCTCCCCTGGCCCTTGCTCAGCTTGTGCTCTTATCCAACACAGGTCCACCTGCCCAGGGGTGGCACTACCCACAGTGGGCTGGGCCCTTCCACATCACTCAACAATCAAGAAAATGCCCCACAGACGTGGCCTCAGGCCAGTCCAATGGAGGCAGTTCCCCAATGCAGGCTCCCTCAAGCCAGGTGTGTTAAGTTGACACTAAAGGTATCCAGCACAGTGTGATACATAACTTCAACTTCTTGGTCAGGAGGGAATGGAATCCAATAAATCCTCCCCCCAAAGCAAAATAAACTATTTCCATTTCTCTTGATTTATCAACAGAAACTAAATTGTACAACCCTTTTGCTGAAGAAACTGCACTCTCTTGGGGGTACAGAATATGAAGAATTCAAGCTGATACTGACAAGAAACTTCTCTACTGGTTAACTTCCATTCTGTAAGAAAGTGCCATATTGGGTGGAAGCAAAGCCTTCAACAGCCTTACCCAACTGTGAAGTCTGAGAGCTACAATAACTACTGACCTGACAAGATATGCCTATGGGTACAAGAGTGGCATGAATAATATAGAGGTGTTTTAGTGTCCTCTCTGTTGCTATTGTAAAACACTCTGAACAATAATAAATTATGGGAGGAAAAGGTATATTTCATCTTATACTTCCAGAACACAGTGCATTATTAAGAAGTCAGGGAAAGAACCTGAAAGCAGGACTATGTGCTAGTCTATACAGCATTACCCATGACCACTGAACTGACCCCTGAGACAAGGAAGTAAAGTAGAAATCATGGAAGATGCTGCTTCATGGCTCATTCATTCTTGACTAGCTTTCTTTACTTATATTTTATATTTTATTTTTATTTTATGTGTATTCATGTATTGCCTGCATTTACGTAATTGGACCCATGTTGTAGACACGCAGAAGACAGAAGATAAAAATAGACAGAAATCCAACATACATTGGAGAAAGACTCAAGATTTCCCACCTCTATCTAAGGAGCTTTGGCAGTTAAGGGTTCCTTGGGTAAGGAGAGTCAGTTTCTCTGGGGATACAGCTCATGGTATTTTGCCCATGCTCCATTCAGTGGATGTCAATTTGATACTGCCTTGAAGCTTTGGAGAAGAGAAAATTTAGCTGAGGGATTTTCTACATAGTATTAGTTGTGATCATGTCTATGGGGGACTGTTTTAATTATTAACTGATGCAAGAAGGCCCAGTCCACTGTAAGTGTCACCATCCCTAGGCAGGTCATAATCGTGGGACTATAGGTGATCCAGGCAGAGAGTGAGCCTGCAAGCAGTGTCCCCCATGGTTTCCACCTTCAGGTTCCTGCTCTGACTACCCTCAATGACAGATTGTGATTTGGAAATATATGCCAAATAGGCCCTCTCATCCCCAAGTTCATTTTTGGTCAACATATTTTCTCATAGCAACAGAAAAGAAATTAGAATATGCCCTAACAACCATGAACATAAAGAGAGCTCCCATTGCACACAGTGGGCTATGAAAAGAGGATAATGACATTTGGAGAGGGATGTGATAAGGAGATTCTAGGAGGTGTTGTAGGGGGAGCAGGAGACTTTGTTTGATCAAAATACACTGTATATATGTATAAAATTATCTAAAAATGAATTATATATACTATAAAGCAAACAAGGACATTTTATAAATATATATAGCAAGGATATTACAGGAGACCAAAATATATTTTATTTTTATTACATTTTATTATATTTATTTTAAATGTATGAGTTCATTGCCTGCATGTATGTGAGTATCCTCATGTCTTGAAATGCCTGTGGAGATCAGTAAAAAGGGTCAGATTTCCCTGGAACTGGAGTTACAGATGGTTGTTAGCCACCATGTAGGTGCAGGGAATCCAGGTCTTCTGCAAGAGCAACCAGTGCTCTTAACTGCTGAGTCATCTCTTCATTCCCTCAAATATCTTTTAAAGTGTGAATAGTTTTTAGTAATAGATCATATACATGATTGACTGAGATGTCTACATTAAGAACAGTGATATGCTCCCCTATCTCAACTCTCAGGCTTCCTTGGGTCACAGGGATCCTTTCCCACTCCAAATCTGTGTGTTCCTCCAGACCTTGGAGGGTGAGTTCCCTCCACCTAAGGGACATCTACAGGACTCCATCAGGCACCTGAAGAGATAGGTTGACTCCCTAGCTGAACTAGTGCTACAGAACAGAAGGGCGGTGGACCTACTGTTCCTGAAAGAAGATGCTTCATACATGGCCTTAGGTAAGACTTGGTGTTTTTATGCCAATTATAGGGGCATAATTTGGTTTTGCTGGGCCTCTGGTAATACTCCTCCTAGCCTTTAGGGTGGGTCCATGTCTCCTAAATTGTTTTACTGGATATATTAAGAGGCATCTAAATGCCATCAAAATTATGGTTCTAAGGACCCAATATGAGCCACTAATCAGAGTGAGTCAGTGATTTGATTCATTTCCTAGAATCAATGATTTGACTATGTCCAGAGCCAGTAGGGGATGTCATAGCCCTAGTTCCTCCGTTTTGTGTAAGATATCTTGGTGAGCTGTCCCAGACCCTATCCTGGCCTGCAGCCAGAAATTCCAGGAAGAACTGAGGAACACACCCATATATGCTTGGTGTTAGAGTAGCAAATAACCCCTAAGGTTTAACTGGTCAATCTCAATAAAATCTCTAGTCTGTGGAAAGACCCACCTTTCCAGGTTCACTGGTCAATCATCTAATCACAGGATCACCCTTAGGAAGGCAGATTCACGTTGTTATGCTTAATAGATGGGCATAATACCTAATGCATTCATTCATTCATGAGATAGGGAAGTTCTCCTACCTGGAATCCCGCCTCCTAGCGCAGAACTTCTGGACAAGCCACAGTTATGTAGTCTGTAAGTCTTCCTGTTTTCCTGAATTCTTCATAAAAGCATAATCTTTCCTTTTCTTTTCCATATCCCTTTTCTAAACATGCTTACTTTAAGGTTTTGGGCTGCCCCTAGCATCTTGTGTTTCTTTATCTTTTCTAAAGCTTCCTTCTCCCAGCCATGTGGCTGCCAGACACCTACAGGTCTGGGTCTGCCCTCCATGCAGGCTGTAAACCAGAGTGGCTTCGTGGCTTTCTTCCCTGCTCCCTACCATTCTCCTCCTCAAGGCAGCTGCCAAGATGACCAGCTCACCTGTCTCCCTGATGATTTTTCTTTAAAATTATAATAAAATTGTAAAAGCATTAAAGAAAAAAAAAGAATACTGATAAGTCTGACCAAATGGCTCAGTGGGTAAAGGCACTTGTCACCATGTCTGACTACCTGAGATCAACCCCTAGAACCCATGATGAAATGAAAGAACTGACTACTGCAAGTTGTTCTCTGGCCTACATACTCATGTGGGGAGACATGTACATGTCCATACACATACACACATTCTAAATAAATAAATTAATTAATTAATGTGGTTTTAATCGTCTAAATACTTTACTATTCTGGGAATTGAACCTGGATCCTCTGCAAGAGCAGCCAGTGCTCTTTACCACTGTGCCATCCATCCAGCCCCTAATTAATGTTTTTAGAAAGAATAGTGATGGGTTAGAATGATTGCTCAGTGGTTAAGAACACTGGGATAAGAGCACCAGCATTGATTCTTAGCACCCATATGGCTGATAACAGTGGTCAGTAGCTCCAGTTCCAGAGGAATCTGATTCTCTTTTCTGAAGTCTGTGCAAATT
>NW_008339517.1:2965381-2968834 GCF_000622305.1 Nannospalax galili
GAAAAATCAAGAACATCATAAATGTCTAACAGTCCATGATTAGTTTGACAAATTAATGCATATATAAATGAAGAGTTGCTGTGTTGACTATAACAACATGCATATAATAGATTAATTATGTTAGGAAGGAGCGTTAAGTAGGACACAAAGCAGATGTAGAACCCATCATTACATGTGCACTCAATGAAGAGTGGCTGAAGTGTGTACCATGCACAGAATCAGCAGCTTCCTCTGAACAGCTTACATTGCTATACTGCTATTTATTCTTTGCTCATTTGACTTCTTACCAGGTGAATTCTGATCACTTTAATGAAGCAACATGAAGTAGTTTATGAAGTGTTATTTTACTTTAATATTTACTAATGTTTGTTCCCTAGATTAAGTCCATGTCAGTTAAAACAGTTTCCCAAGCTTTTGGCCATAATACTTTTATGATCCATTCAATATCTTGATGTCAAGAAGTTTATTTTTCTTTGTAGATTTTTTTTTCTTTTATTGAGATAAGGTCTAATGTAGCTCAGCGGAATTTGCTGAGCAGCTGAAGATGGCCTTGACCTTCTGATCTTCCTGTCTCTAGAACCAATGTTGGGATTACAGGGCTGTACTACCATACTGTTTATGTGGTTCTGAAGATCTAACTAAGGACTTCTTGAAAGTTAGGCAAGCTCTTTACCAACTGAATTACAACCCCAGGGCCCTTACATCTTAAGCAATTCAAGGGAAGCTATGTCAATCCTTTAGAAACAACATTATCAAACTTTTATAAAATATTCATTTAAATTTATAAATTGTAGCAAAATATTCATGTGTCTGGATGTCCTGCAACAGTTATCTCTTCCTTAAGAGAGTTAACACTTTTAAAACATTCTTCTAAAGAGTTCTTTGTGTTCAAACACTTTTGTCATGATTGGCTTCTGCTAGACTGCCATCCTATATAAATGTTCATTCAGACGTAGCCTCCATTAAAACACCAAAGTAGTAGGGGATGCCAGGTACTCAGTCTGTGTGATAAGTCAGCTTGTCTGTATAGGAGACAAAGAAGAAAATGTGTGCCACATACCAACCTCTATCATCTTCCGGTAGAGCCAGCTGCTGAGGCCTTGCTGGCATCATGGCTCCAAGAAGATATCCAGAGGGGCCTGCAACAGAAATGTCCAATGTAGGAGGCGATGAAGAAATTCAATCACAGCATATAGAATTTGATTAGTATATTTCTCAACTTATCACTTAAAAATATGTTCTTCATCAGTTTCTAGACTAATCTTAATTTTTAAAAATATATTATCATTTTACTTTTTGTGTGTGTGTGTGTGTATAAGTGTATTGCCTGCATATAGGTAAGTGCACCCATGTCATGCAATGCTCTCACAGGAAAGAAGAGGCCATCAGATCCCCTGGAACTAGAGTTATGGACAGCTGTTAGCTACCATATGGGTGCTGGGATTCGAACCCAGGACTTCTGCAAGACCAATTAGTGTTCTTAACCTCTGAGCCATCTCTCCAGCCCCCTAATCTTAACTTATGTTATGTCTTCAAACTGTGGAAATGTCAACAAGAAACATTTAATAGAGGAGGGAGTGAAAATTTTAGGGGGACAGGAATGCTTTAATTATATTTTATAAAACAAGATAGTAATAGAATTTTATATATTTAATATCATCAAGAGTTTAGTGTTTGATTTAACAAAAGTGTTAGACCAGGTTATTTCTTTAATAATTCTACTCCACCTTTTATTACAGGTCCTAACCAAAGCCAGTCTTACATTCTGGTTCTGCTAGGTGCTTATGGCCTGAAACTGTGATTTACTCCCAGGGAGAACAGGGTTCTGCCTAAGTATTCACTTGTAACATGCACCGCATGTGCCCTGCATTGATTTATTATACACATATTTATTTAACTCTAGTTGTATTCAGCACAATGAATCAGAGGAGTGAAATTACAGATGCAAAAAAATGGCATGTTTATTTCCACATAAAAGTTACATCCATCAAGCCTGGCTTGGCATCACATGACTTTAATCCCAACACTGAGGAGGCAGAGGCAGCAGATGTCTGTGATATCAAGGCCAGACCAAAAAAAAAAAAAAAAAAAGTTTCCATTCATCCCTCCATGAAGTTGTTTCTAAACACAACAAATTAGAAGAAACGTCTAATTTGATGACAATACATGCTTTCAAACCAGCTCCAAACTGAAGAGTTTGTAAGAATGAAATGCATGACTCAAAAGCAAACATCTAATCCTTACCAAGACAATTGGAAGGGGAAAATTTGGCTCTATATGTTGCCTGAGTTCACAGAATGCGTGAACTGGAGGACTTTAAAAATATACATATACAGCTCCCGCCCTCAGACCTCTCTGGGGGTAAGTCTACCGTGCAGCCCTCCAGGCACCTTGACTCTGCCAGCCGCGCTCACCCTTCCATCTCCCCCGCTGTTCTCTACTCCTAGCTTGGGCCCTGTGCCATTCCTAGTCTTGGGGCCCCAGACACCTGGGGAGCCAGTGCTGACTCCTGACCCTGTTCACCCCAACCGGCTTGGTGCCTTCCTTGGGCCCCAGGAGCACTGCCTCTGGACCCAGATCAGCCCTCACCTCTCTGCTTCCCCGGACCTGCATCACCGGCTAACTCTCCTGGCCTTCTAACCTATCCTCAGGCCTCTCGGGGAGGGTCCATCGCGGAGCCCTCCGTGCATTGACTCTCCCGGCCTCATTCGCCCTTTCATCTCCGCTTCTGTTCTCTGCTCCTGGTTTGGGCCCTGCGCCATTCCTGGTCTTGGGTCCCGACACACCTGGGGAACTGGTGCTGCTTCCTGATCCTTTTTGCCCAGGCCAGCTTGGTGCCTTCCTTGGGCCCCAGGAGCACTGCTTCCACGGGACCTGGTCCCGCCCTCACCTCTCCCTGCTTCCCAGACCTGCACCACTGGCTAACTCTCCTGGCCCGCTCTCCCGCCCTCAGACCTTTCTTGGGGTAAGTCTACTGTGCAGCCCTCCGTGCCTTGACTCCGCCAGCCGCACTCACCCTTCCATCTCCCCCGCTGTTCTCTACTCCTAGCTTGGGCCCTGTGCCATTCCTAGCCTTGGGGCCCCAGACACCTGGGGACCCAATACTGCTTCCTGACCCTTCTCACCCAGAACAACCCAGTCCCTTTCTTGGGCTCCAGGAGCACCACTTCTGGTCCTGGCCCCGCCCTCACCTCGCTCTGCTTCCCTGGGCCTGCAACACCAGCCAGCCTCTTTCTGGGATGCAGGGGCTGACCTTTCCTCTTCCTGATCCTTTGCATCCAGACAAACCCAGCTCTTCAGTGCACTCCCCAGGAGTCCTTGGGGCTGCATCCTGCCCCCAACTGCCTTTGCATCTCTGGTTGGCATGGCCTAGGCCAGGGTCTCAGATCAGTACAACACCCCAGTTCCTGAGGCCAAAATCATTCTTAGAAGATTCCAGACCCAAGGAGAAAG
>NW_008339517.1:2973722-2982339 GCF_000622305.1 Nannospalax galili
TAAAATATCTCAGAATAAACCTGACCAAAGACATTAAAGACCTCTACAATGAAAATTTTAAATCTATAAAGAAAGACATTGAGGAAGACATCAGAATATGGAAGGCCCTCCCATGCTCATGGATTGGAAGAATTGATATAGTGAAAATGACCATCCTACCAAAAGCAATTTATAGATTCAATGCAATGCCAATCAAAAGCCCCATGACAGGCAGGCAATAGACCCATACACATAAAATAAAAATAATAAACAAGCTTTTCTGGTGTGGGTGCTTCCTTGCTCTGGTCAGCCTTGGGCCCATGGTCTAGCAACTGAGCACGATGTCTTCAATTAAGTTGCAGAGTTCTGACGGAGAGATATTTGAAGTCGGTGTAGAAATTGCCAAATAATCGGTGACCATCAAGATCATGTTGGAAGATTTGGGAATGGATGATCAAGGAGATGATGACCCTGTTCCTCTACCAAATGTCAATGCAGCAATACTCAGAAAGGTCATTCAGTGGTGTACCCACCACAAGGATGACCCTCCTCCTCCTGAGGATGTTGAGAACAAAGAAAAGCGGACAGAGGATGTCCCTGTTTTGGGCCAAGAATTCCTGAAAGTTGACCAAGGAACACTTTTTGAACTTATTCTGGCTGCAAACTACTTAGACATCAAAGGTTTGCTTGATGTCACATGCAAGTCTGTTCTCAATATAATTAAGGGGAAAACTCCTGAGGAGATTCGCAAGACCTTTAACATCAAAAATGACTTTACTGAAGAGGAGGAAGCCCAGGTGTGCAAAGAGAACCAGTGATGTGAGGACTTATATTTGAGGAAGAAGCATAAAATTTACTTCATGTTAATTAGTAGAGGTGATAAACATTATCATTGAAATCTACCTGATGACTTTATATCCATACTCAGGTGCCAAGGATCCTAGTGTAACTGATTGGGACTAGTAGTAACGAGATACATAGAGATTAGAGACACATGTGCAAACATATAAGTGTTAGTAGCATTAAAAATGAGTCTTTCTGTAGGAAACAGCATATTTTAAAATGAAATGGAGATCTTCTTTAAAGGTTAAAAACTCATTCAATTTTATGTCTTACAGGGTTTATACTGAGTTCAATATTGTATAATGGTATTAATTCAATTGTGAACCTAAAAATTTACAGCCACTTTTGAAAGAGATGTATCCTTGCTCTGGAAATTGTTATTTCATATATTAAAGCTGTAGTGAAATGCTTCTTCAAATCATGTGGTTATTAAATAAAAAATAAAAAAGAAACATGGAGAAAGGTAAGCAGACAGTATATTATGGTGGCTGAGCCAAAATGGTAATGGAAAGCAAAAGATACTTAAACAGACTCAGAACGCATGCCCAGGTAGAGCTGAAAACGTACGTATTCAGTGAGGCATGAAAGAAAGTGAAGATGAAGTCAAGATGAAGGTCGGACCATCTGTCGGTGGGAATGTGTTTACGAGGAAAGCCATGATAGGAGTAAAAGCATATTTTGAGATTCAAAAATCAGGAAGTTTTTGGTATAGCTTAGGTGGAAAGAGCAGGCCAAGTAATTAAAGTAGGAAGTACATAGTTACAGCCTCCCACAGGTTACATCACCACCCTCTACTTTCAAAAAGGTTTGTGAATGGTCTGATGTACTGTCCTAGCAAACTCAAGGAAGGGAAATTCCTCCCATGATCTGGAGAACTTTAAGTGTTGGTGCACCATGCTTAGTGTCATCCAGTTCTTCCTTTGAATAGATGCAAACATAGGCAAACATGAAGCAGTATTTAAGAAGGGCACCCTGATGAGCAAGTCACTGAGTCAAGTCCCACGATGTGTAACTGTGTCCTTACCTTTAACTTTGGGAGGAATTCCTTTCATTTCAGATATAAACATGGACATACATGCAAAGTCTAAACTGCTCAGTGGCTCATGGCTCCTCTATAATAGGCTCACAGTACAAAACCCAATCTCACTGACATTCCTTAAGTCCCCAGGCTTCAGACTTTATGAAAGTTATACCTCCTTGCTTTGATCAAATATCTGTTCATTTAATTAAGCCTATTGGGAGAGAGTGAGGTTTTAAGGGATTAGGAAAATTCCACAAATCTTGAAGTTGGCTTTCTTCTTTGGTGACAAAAACAGTGTTCAAATAAGAAAGAGATGAGAAATATGCACACACGGTTAGAACAGCACACTTTGTAGTCCCTGGAATACATTAGAGAGGAATTATGATAGCTATGAACTACTCACCATGATTTTCTTCCAAAACTTTGAGAAATCTGATTCTTATACATTGAAACTATTTAATCTAATTTAAAATTCTTATCATACTAAAGCCATCCATTTGCATTTATACATAAAGTTATGGAAAAGTGTTTACATGGATCTAGAAATACATGGGAATTACCTTTGTAGAATAATAGTACGTTTCAAAAATTAAAGATTTGGGCATGGTTGGAGCAATGACTCAGTGAGTAAGAGCACATGCTGGAGAACCATGAGGATCAAAGTTCATATCTTCACATGCTGGACAGACACCCATTGTAAAAAGCTGGGTGTGGCCGTAGTACTTGCATGGCATGGCAGGGGTGGGGTTGCTGGCCCTCAGTCTATCTCCACATTCAGAGAAGGACCATATCTCAAAGGAATATGAAAAGCATGATAAAACTGGACAGCTGATGCACTGTTTGTTCTACACACACACACACACACACACACACACACACACACACACACAAATATAAATAAAAAGGGGCTGGAGAGATCGCTCGGCACTTAAGAGCACTGGCTGCTCTTGCAGAGGACCCATTTTCGATTCCCAGCACCCACATGACACTAACAACCATCCTAACTCCAGTTCCAGGGGATCTGGCACCCTCTTCTGACCTCCAAAGACACTGAAAAACATGGGTGCACTTACATACATACAAGCAATACAATCATACTCATAAAATAATAATAAGTATTTTTAAGAACATGTTAAAATACATAAATAAATAAAATTAGAGATTTTAAATTAACGTATAATCACCACTATTATATACATTTTCTAGGGAATCATATTAAAATTTCATAGTGTGAAATTAAATTCAAATTAAACAATTTCTATTAGTTTAATTAATTTTGTTAGCTTATACTAGTCTTCATTTATTTTTGTTACTTTCAATAAACTTTTGATTAAACTTATTTTTTAACAAAAGTGAAATGATGTTTTATTTTGAACAAAGTTGTCATTGAGAAAATATTCATCAATTTTTCTTCATTCTAATTCTGAAAATAATTTTTAAAAAAATTATTTGAAGTTTTGTCCATTTCATACAGAGCAACTCAATCAGTCTTAATCATCTCACACCCCCTTCCCCACTGGTACCCTATTTCTAATTCCTTTCCATGAATTTCAATAGTTTCAATCTGAACAATCTATAGGTCTAAAATCAATATTGTAAAGGCTGTATGAAAATACATTTTTCACTTAAAGCATAGATTGGCACTAATCTATCTCATTTAAATCAGTTCAACAAAGTAGCCAGTAGGAACAAAGGAATGAGAAGCACATGGCTAGTTTGCAGTTGCTAAAGCTCCTAACAGAGGGGTAATCCACCAGAACTTCTGCCTCGTTTCAGAATCTCAGGCAGGAACTTGTCTCTGAACTTATTCACTGCCCACTTTTCAAACAAGAGGCACAACACTGAGTTTTAGTGAAGAGTAAAGTACACTGGAGTCAGTCTGCCTCACCTGCAGTTTTGCCTGTCAATTCCAAACACTGTATTATTTTGGTAAATTGTTTAGCCAGGATGGGCCCAAGTTTCTCCTGTTTGGATAATAGTGTCCTCCTTATAGGACTGATGGCTAGGCTTACCCTCTTAGACAAGTTTCTGACTCACTGAGAGTTCTGAGTTGTAGCTGTTGTTATCATTGTTTTACAGTCATAAAATTTGCATATGTTAGGTATGGACACATGAGAGAGTCCTACACTATAGTGGATAGTATTGCATCACTCAGGGAAAGTTTGTAGGGCAGGTATAATTTTCCGCTGTTTACTGATGGTTCGGGTCTAAAAGTTATGCATAGACAGAAACACAATTGACATAGATGCATTTAAATAAAATCATAATCTGCTGCAGTGGGTGAGATAGATCTGCAGTTAAAATAGCACTATCTGCTCTTGTAGAGGACCAGAGGGGGTTCCCAGCACCCACAAGGCCATTAACAACCCTCTGTAACTCCAGTTTTAGGCAATCCAATGTCCTCTCCTGTTCTCCAAAGACATTGATGCATGTTGCACATCTGTACATGTTTTCAAACACTCATACACAGAAAATAAAAGTAAATGAAAAAAATTAATCCTAACCTGTTTAACTGGTGTCAGCATCTCCCATAATTTTTAATTTTTTAATTGTGTGTTTGTGTGTATCTCTTTGTAGGTATGTGTTTATGAATGCAAGTGCCTGCAAAGGCCAGAAGAAGGTATCAGATACACTATCACATGAGTTACAAGTGGTTGTGAGCTGCCTGATGTGGGCGTTGAGAATTAAACTCAGTTCCTCTGAGCCATCTCTCCAGCATCCTCATGGTGTCTTTCTTAACTAGAATTGTTGTGGGAAAGGCTTATTATTTAAAAAAGCTTACTACTACGATCACTTATAGTTGGGTCATATATGTCCATATCATATATGTATATAAATATTAGATACATCTCATGTTTATGAGAAAGAACTGGTTTTGGAAGAAAGACAAAAGAGTCTCATGAACTTTCCTCATCATTAAAAGTAAGACCACTAAATGGTTTACTAATTGTTTTACTGTCTACACTGTCATTGGGAAGGTCAAGATTGCATATTTCTTTTCTTTCTTTCTTTTTAATATTTTTAATATTTTTATTTCATGTGTATGCATGTATTCCCTGCATGTAGGTAAGTTCACCTGTGTCATGCAATGCCTGCGAAGGACAGAAGAGCTTGTCAGATCCCCTGGAACTGTAGTTACAGATAGTTGTGACCTGCCATGTGGGTGCTGGGATTCGAACCCGGGTCCTCTGCAAGAACAACCAGTGTTCTTTAACCGCTGAGCCATCTCTCCAGCCCCAGGATTGTCTATTTCAAATATGGAAAATTTGAGGTATGAGTGATGTCTCACATGCTGAGAGGACTGAATGGTCTTGCAGGTAACCCAAGTAAAGTTCCCAGCACCCACGCGATGGCTCATAACTACCTGTAACTTCAGTTTCAGAGGATCCAATGCCTTCTTCTGGCCTCCTCAATCACCAGGCATGTAAATGTTATATATACATAGGTGCAAGCAAACATTTATCTAATAAAATGAAAATAAATAAATCTTTTTAAAATTATGAATGATTTTATCTGAATAAAATATGCATTAAATTTTATTACAAATAAACAAGCAAACCAGCTTGAGCTGTGATGGATATATGAAACACATTAAATGATTACTTAGTGGATCCCTTCATAAATATTGAAATGAAATTGTAAGCAAAAGATGATATTTCTAGCCCCAAAAGGCAATAAGGGAATATTCTACACAGTGTGTCTAGAGCAGTGAGATACATATATATATATAGATATATATATATATTTAGCTAGCCTTTCATAAAATAGAGTTAAATTCAAGAAAGCAAAGTACCACTAAAATATCTAAGTCAAGGCAGAGACTTAACAAGTGATTATGAAATCAGCTGCTAGATACTAGATGAAAAGGGTTATCAATAAAACAAGTTAGTGAGCAAAGTCTAAGCTTGGCCTTCACTCATTCTTGGTCCTCTGGTTTTCCTCTCAATTGTTGGATAAAAATCAGATGGTATGATATAGCCTAGTATCCTAGAAGAGATTCTCCTTTTACAGATATTTAGGCCAGCTCCTTTGTCTTTACAAACATAAGCTGATATGCAGATGAAGTATGCTTTTGTGCTAGGAATGTAATGAAGATTTGTTGGCTGTTAGAGTTGCATCGATGGAAAATGACATATTTTGTCATTTGAAAGGCTTATTTATTGATTTACATCAATATATGAGAGTCTGTGTGAGTCTATGTGTATCATGTATGTGCAGAAGCCCAGGAAGGCCAAAAGAGGGCATTGGATCTCCTGGAACTGGAGTTATAGGTGGTTATGAGCTGTCATGTGGGTTCTGGGATCCAAAACCTGGTATTCTGCAGGAGAGGTAAATGCTCCTAAGCCCTGAGTCATCTCTACAGCCCTTGTTTATGTGATTTTAAGCATGTGCATTAAAGAGGGAAATATCTGGCCCCTGACTTCAAAGAACTTGCAGGATAGTTTATTCTCCTTATGTTATTAGCTCATAAAGGTAAACATGTGTCTCTTGAGAACCTCTCAGAAGCATAAATAAAATGCTTTCATTACATGTAGATTTTTTTAATTTTTCATTTTTATTTATTTTCTATTATTATATTTATTTAATAACCATATAATTAGACGAAGCCTTTCATTACAACAACATTGACATATTCAATAACAATTTCCAGAGCTAAGATGCATCTCTTTCAAAATTGGCTGTAATTTTTAGGTTTACAGTTGAATTAATACAGATATACAATATTGTACTCCTTAAAAACCCTATAAGACATAAAATTAAATGAGGTTTTAACTTTTAAAAAAATCTTCCATTTCAATTTAAAATATAGTGTTACATAAAGAAAAACTCATTTTTAATGCTAACACTAAGATGCACATATGTTTCTAATCTCTATATATCTGATTATTACTAGTCACAGTTGGTTACTTTCTGAGCTCCTTGGCATCTGAGCATGGATGTAAAGCATTGAAATCAGGAAGGTTTCAATGGTAATGTTTTGCCGGGGCCTGAGGCCAGGGGCAAGGCAAGAAGGCGCCTAGAGGAAAGGGCCGGGGCTTGACCAGACTTGTTTGGCTCCTAGAGGAAGTGGCTGGGGCACAGCCAGACTTGTTTTGAAGAATCGCTAATTGGCTCCTGCCATTTCCCTGCATCTTGGCAGAGCGTGATCACTTCATGAAAGCTATGCTGTGCTATGGAGAGGAGACTGCATGCTCAAGTTGACCTTTAACATGATTGGACTCTTGGTTGGGGAGGGGATTTTCCTTTGTGGTTTTTGCCTTCATAAGCCCTGTAATGCCTGCAATAAACGAGTTCCTTCTTGACTGGCTCCCTGTTGTGTCTGATTGTCTCTGCTGGAGGCTGCGGGTAACGGGGCAGACAGCTCACTTCCCTTTCCCTGGCTCCTGTCTCGGGGCAGGACCCCCGACAATGTTTTTCACATCTACTAATTATTAAGGAGCAAATTTTTATGCTTTGAAGGATTATTTATTTTATTTATACACCCACTTCCCACGTACCAACTTCCCATAGCCTCCCTCCCCTCACTAGAGCCCTTATATAAACTCTGATATCCCTGCTACTGTCTGCTCTGTTGTCATCATCCCCAATCATTCCCCACTACTTGCTCTTCTGGTGAATTTATTCAGCCTATCTAAAGGTCTTTGTTTTAGGAAGATCAGCTGTTCCTCACCTAGAGGTAATCAGTTGTCAATATTCCTTTGGATAAGATTGGGGTCTGCTTTTCAATGTCCCAGTTTTATGCTGGGTTACTATCTGGGAATCCCTTTGGCCACCCTGGCCAACAATTCAAAAGAAGGTATCGCTTGTCTGTTACTTGTTATGTTACTTGTTATGTATCCTTTACCTGTACATATGGACTCTTATGAAATTATATTGGCCCCTTTAATCTTTGGTTATGCTTTCCTTTTGGGTGTTTAAGGCCATACAGGTGGTCCAGATAAACTGATTTATTTTTACTCTTAAGTTCCATTGAGGATCTGTTCCTCAGGGGTCACACGGGCTTAGGAGGAGTCCCTGCCTCCTTCCTTTTACCAGTTTTGCCTATGTGAAGATAAGAAAAAGGTCCTGCTCCACCATGGTTGGCTTCACTTGGAAGCATGGAGGAAATGATTCCTCTGTGTTAACCCTCCTCTCCATAGACAGGACACTGGTTCAAGTCCATCTGGTGGGGTCTCCTCGGCCTCTTTGATCAAGAAGACAGGTGACCCGCCACCATTATAGGACATTTTGAGAGATGCTCAGAGTTCCCTGGAACTAGTTGACCTAGGAGGGCAAGGAACAAAATGTGTCCTTTATGTCCCTCTGACCAAATTATTATAGACCTCAAAGTATGTCAAACACCCAAGAAGGTTAGTTATACCAGTCTGGTATTTTTAATTACTGTGTGTCTTGTAGATAAATCTTGGGAAAAGACCAGCTGTTCTCAGATAAAACTTACCTAGACATATATTACTTTATTTGCTATGTATAATTTGTCAGTAGGTTGTAGGAATAATATGGTTCTCTCTGGTTTTCAAAACTAGCTAGTCATTGTTTATCTCTCACATTGTCTCACCCCTCCATCATGGTTTTCCTAATTAAGGTTCCCCCATTTCCCACCTTCCTCCCTTACTAATACCCTTCTCCTTTGGTCCTACCTCTCTTGAGCTCCTTCTTTCCCTCTATCCCCTAGGTTCCCTGTATACCCTTCCCTCCTGCCTCTGTTGCAGGTTTCCTCATGGGTCCAGCCCACAAGGGACTGTGCGGAAGGAGGGTTCTGGCCGAGGTGGGGGG
>NW_008339517.1:2983133-2984042 GCF_000622305.1 Nannospalax galili
ATCCGGTTTAGAAAATCTTTTCCTACACCTATGTCTTGTAGGTTTTTCCCAATGTTTTCTTCTAATAGTTTCAGGCTTTACATTGAGGTCTTTGAGCCATTTGGAATTGACTTTTGTGCAGGGTGAAAGATAGGGGTTTAGTTTCATTCTTATACAAGTGGAGATCCAGTTTTGCCAGCACCATTTGCTGAACATGCTGTCTTTCATCCAGTTAATGTTCTTGACCCCTTTGTCAAATATCAGGTGGCTCAAATAGCATTTACTCATATTTGGGTCTTCAATTTTGTTCCATTGGTCTATGGGTCTATTTTTGTGCCAGTACCATGTTGTTTATATGACTATAGCTCTATAATACTGCTTGAAATTTGGTATAATAATCCCCCCAGCATTGCTCAGGATTGTTTTGGCTATCCGAGGTCTTTTGTGCTTCCATATGAATCTTAGGATATTTTTTTCCAATTCTGTGAAAAATGCATGGGGATTTTGATTGGCATTGCATTGAATCTACATGGGACATTTGGTTGGATGGTTATTTTCAAAATATTAATTCTGCCAATCCATGAGCATGGCAGTACTTCTGTCTTCTTCCGTCTTCTGATGTCTTCCTCAATTTTTTTCTTTAAAGATTTAAATTTTCATTGTAGAGTTCTTTAATGTCTTTGTTCAGGTTTATCCCAAGATACTTTTTTTTGCAGCTATTGTGAAGGGGAGTGTTTCCATGTGTTCTTTCTCTAATTGCTTGTTATTGGTATATAGAAAGGTTATAGACTTTTGTAGGTTAATTTTGTAACCTGCCACTTTACTGAACGTGTTAATAATTTCTAGGAGTTTTTGGGTGGAGTTTTTGGTGTCCCTTAGATATAATATCATATCATCTGCAAAAAGGGATAATTTGATCTCTTCCAATTA
>NW_008339517.1:2984219-2984465 GCF_000622305.1 Nannospalax galili
AAAGGCCTTCTCTGCATCTATTGAGATGACCATGTGGTTCTTGTTGTTGAGCCTGTTTATATGGTTTAAGACGTTTATTGACTTACTTATACTGAACCATTCCTGCATCTCTGGGACAAAGCTGACTTGATCATGGGGGATGATTTTTTTGATGTGTGTCTGTATGCAGTTTGCAAGTATCTTGTTGAGAATTTTTGCATCTATGTTCATTAAGGATATGGGTCTATAGTTTTCTTTTTTGGTTGT
>NW_008339517.1:2984869-2985686 GCF_000622305.1 Nannospalax galili
GGGCTAGTGGTCTGTCAATCTTGTTTATCTTTTCAAAGAACCAGCTCTTGGAGTTGTTGATACTTTGTATTGTTTTTTTGTTTCAATTTCATTAATTTCTGCCCTGATTTTTGTTATTTCTTCTTGTCTGCTGCATTTGGGTTTCATTTGCTGTTGCTTTTCAAGTGTGTTGAGTTGCAATGTCAAGTCATTTATTTGCATTTTTTCTGATTTCTTGATGTAGACACTTAGAGCTATAAACTTCCCTCGAAGGACAACTTTCAGCGTGTCCCAGAGGTTTTGTTGTGTTGTATTGTTCTTTTCATTTAGTTCCAGGAATACTTTTCTTACTTAATTTCTCTTTTGACCCAATTTTCATTCAGGAGTGTGTTGTTTATTCTTCATGTATTCATGTGGTGATTAGGGCTTCTTCCTGTGTTGATTGTAAGCTTTACTGCATTGTGGTCTGATAGAATGCATGGAATTATTTAAATTTTTTTGTATTTGTTGAAGTTTGTTTTGTGCCCCAGTGTATGGTCGATTTTGGTGAAGGTTCCATGGGGTGCTGAGTAGAAAGTATGTCCTTGGTGCTTTGGTTGAATACTTGGTAGATGTCTGTTAAGTCCTTTTGATATATTGTGTCATTTAAACCAGACGTCTCTCTGTTAACTCTCTGCCCTGTTGACCTATCCAATGGAGACAGTGGGGTTTTGAAGTCCCCTACTTTCAATGAGTTGGGGTTAATCTGGGTCTTAAAGTCCTGTAGTATTGTTTTTACGAAGTTGGGTGCACCAGAGTTTGGTGAATATATGTTCATGATTGTAATATCTTCTTGATT
>NW_008339517.1:2986627-3041942 GCF_000622305.1 Nannospalax galili
CTTCAGAAGTTTGGTCTTTTTATGCTGTCACACAATTCCTGCTTATTCCATTCTTATGTTTTCTTAATTTTTTCATAATCTTTGCTTGAGTGGTCTAATTCTTCCACTTTATCTTCCAGTCTTGATACTCTGTTTTCCATTTCTTTCACCCTATTGGTGAGGCTTTCTCCTGTCTTTTCTAATTGGCTTACTGAGTTTTCGTGTCCTTCTTCATTTCAGCCTGAGTATTCTTCAATATTTCTAACTCTTTTCTGAATTTATCCAGAAGTTTATCCCTATCTTCCTTTAGTTCTTTGATTTCTTTTTGTTGTGTTCTCTAAATTCATTGAATACTTTTATGAAGTTTATAATTGTTCTTTTGAGTTCCATGTCCTGCATTATCTCTAGGGCGTTTTCATTGTACTCCTCTAGAGGACTATTGGTATTTGCTGGGGATATGTTATTTTGGTTTTTCAGGTAATGTTTTCCTCTGTGATTTTGGCATGTGAATTTCTTTTGTAGTTTCTGATTCTTGTGTGAGACTCAAACCTTCAAGTTTAGGTCTGCTTCTTTTTGTGAACTATATGTGTCTTTGTGGTTTACTTTTTGGGCATGAAAAGCTCGTTCCTGTAAGCTCCCGGTTCTCTCTTTTGAAAAAAAAAGCCCAATTCAGGTGAGGGTAAGATGTTTTAAGGCTTTCTCCTAAGGTCTGGATCCCTCCAGAAAAGATTTTGGTCTCAGGAATTTGGGGGTTGGACTGGCCTGGGACCCTGGCCCAGGAACGATCCTGGTCTAGAGCAGCTGGCTGCAGTGCCACCCAAAGATGCAAAGACAGATAGGGCAGGAAGAGGCCCCATGGACTCTTGGGGCCTGCACTGAGGAGCTGGTTTGATCTGGATGCAAAGGATTAGGAAGAAGAAAGGTCAGCCCCATGTCCCAGAAAGAGGCTGGCAGTTGGTGCAGGCCCAGGGAAGCAGAGGGAAGTCAGGGCAGGGCCAGGCCCAGAAGCAGAGCTCCTGGGGACCAGAGAAGGCACTACGTTGGTCTGGATGAAAAGGATCAGGAAGCAGTATTGTTTCCCAGGTGTTTTGGGCCCCAAGACAAGGAATGGGACAGGATCCAAACTAGGGGAGACAGGCAGGGACAATGGGAGGGTGAATGAGGCTGGGGGAGTCAAGGCTTGGAGGGCGTGATGGACTTACCCTGGAGAAAGGCCTGCAGGTAAAAGCTATTTATTTTTATTTTATGTGTATGAGTGTATTGCCTGCATGTAACTGCACCCCCTACCCTGGAGAAAGGCCTTCAGGTAAAAGCTATTTATTTTTATTTTATATGTATGAGTGTATTGCCTGCATGTAACTGCACCCATGTCGTGCTATGCTGGTGGAGGACAGAAAAGTGTGTCAGATTTGCTAGAACTGAAGTTACAGACTGTTGCTAGCTGCCATGTGCATTTGAACCTGGGTCTTCGACAAGAACCGCCAGTGCTCTTCACCACTGAGCCATAGCTCCAACCTCTACATGTAGAATTTTTTAAAAACTACTTTTTTGGGGCCGGAGATCAGGCAGTTAAGAGTACTGGCTGCTCTCGCTGAGGGAGGCCAGGAGAGTCAAAAGAGGTGGGAGTTGAAGGCAGAGGTTTGAGTGAGTTTCAAGGGAAGACTCACTAGCAAAGTGCTGAATAGATTCTAAGAAGTCACCTCAGGGCCTTAGGGGAACCACGGGGTTCCACAGGAACTGCAGCCATTTGTGAACACAGAGCTAAAAGGGCTAAAGGAAGGAGAGGGGCGTCAGAACATAAGATACCTTTGTGAAGAAGGACTTGATCCAGCCATGAAGAATTAACTGTCATGAATTTCTTTCTGACCCTTCTACTACATACACTAGTCATAATGCCTTGAGTGAGATTAATTTTTACATCTCTACTGAGATGCCCCAATCCTACTGCTCTGGTCTTTAAAATTTTTTTAGTGGGAAGATTTTGGCTCAACTACTAAATGCACACCATTTTGCATTAAGAACAAAGTAAATAACTCAGGTGTTTCTAATGTACCTGTCAGAAGATTTGGAAAATTTGAAATTTATATATACGTATAGTGCAGGGGTGATAGGTGACTTCTTCAGTCTATTCTGGCCTGCAGCAGCTTCACAGAGTCCATACTCCCACTATGAGGAGTAAAAGGAATCTGTATTGATCTATAATATCTTTGAGCATGCTTAAGAAAAATGATATTTATTCACAGAGGAGACACCAATCACTACAGAATTGTAATGGTTTGTTTCAGAAGAAAAATGAGTGTAAAGTTAAATAACGAGCTCTGGAGCAATGTCTGTGCTTTATTTTCTCTTCTTTCTCAGGCCTACTGAATAATGTTATTTAAAACTCTGTTATCTTTCATATTTAAATAAAAGTTATGGCATCTTATTACATATTTACATGTTGTACAAATAATCTGTATATCGTCTATCTGGCTTTTCTTAGCAATATACATTTTAAAAAGGCAGATATTATTATTTATGTTTCATTCCTCCCCACCCATTCCCCAAAGGTATGTCCTAATATGATTCTGTGCACAGAACATGATAAAATCAGTATGTGTTTAATTAGTGTGCACTAAATCTGTTGGCATGATTGAATCCAAGCATAGTTATTCTTTATTGTTAACCAATTCAAAATCCTTCTGGAAAGATGCAGAATATAAATTACAAATTAAGGAAAATCATCATGCTATAATGGACCCTATGAGTTAAAAGCCGGTCTGGGCTACAGTGAGCTCAAGTTCATGCAGGCTTCATAGTGAGACGTTGTCTCAAAACATAAAAAAATAAGAAAAGATAAAAAAAATATGGAAACTTAGGTTATAGCGCCATGATTCAGTGTTTAAGAGTACTTTCCGCTCTTTCTGAGAGCCTGAGTTCAGTTATCAACACTCACATGGTAGCTTAAAACCACAGATAACTCCAGTAACAAAGGATCAACCCCCCCCTTTTTTGGCCTCTGCTGGCACCAAGTATACACATGGCATACATACATAAAAGCAGGCACTTGTACATGTATATAAAATAAAAATAAAATATCTGGAACTTGTGATTAAAATATGAGCAAGTACTCTTTTCTTTCTGAAATGAGGTATTAGAAATGGCTTCAATTTCTATTAGATTTTGCTCAAATTTTTCACTAGTTAATTCATCAAGATGCAGATATGTTTTCAAAACACTGACTAATTTTTAAATTCACATCAAGTTTGCAGAGACATTTAATCCATATGCTTCTTACTGTAACTCATCATTTTGTAGGCGAGAGTAGGTCTAAGTTCAGGACTATTTTTTGACTAAGACTCTTTGAGTGTTTTTAATTAACATTTAAAACTTTTTTTTTAAGGCAGGAAGTTATGTTTGACAAAGTTAAGGCCAAACACCAAAAGGTTAGTGTTTTGTCTAGAACTCAGCATACATGAATCCTAAATGAATTTTAAACTTGGCTAAAATAAGCTGTCTCACCCTTTGAGAAAATTGATGGAGAATAAGAAAGTTTGCTTATGAGTGGGTATTTAATACAAAGAAAGGTAAATACAAAAATTAATTTGTTAAAATAAATTATATATGCTAATAATTAGAGCATGTACACCAAAGATTTGTTTAATATTGCTAAAGAATTTTATAACCTTGGATCATGACTTTTCTTAGAGTTAATTTTAATAGAAGCCTGTTCTAAATCAGCCTGCCTAAAACATGTCAGGTAACAGCTGGTTATATGTATGCGTGTGTGCGCGCATTGTGTGTGTGTGTGTGTGTGTGTATCAGAGAGAGAGAGAGACAGAAAGGGAGGGAGAGAGAGAGAGAGAGAGAGAAAGAGAGAGAGAGAGAGAGAGAGAGAGAGGAGGCTTCTCTGATTATACCCAAGGTTGAGGAACATTGTTCTGTTTTGTGGGTGATGACATTCTGAAAGGTGAGAGCTATTAAGATAAGATTGAATCAGGATTGTCCATCACAAGGAGAAAAGAGCCAATGTTGAGAGGATGTGGAGAGAAGGCAGGCAGTGGGAAAAAGGATTAAAGAAGTTGAGGGAACAAAGGACATTTTGAATGCTGACAACCAGATATAAGCCAGGTCTCTGTGGCAGCCAGCTCCTGAAGAGTCACCGTTCACTCACACTCCCTGTGCTCATGCTCTTGGGTTTTGTCCTAGTTTCATCTATGTTGCAGTGATAAAATGCCCTGACAAAAAGCAACTTAGGGAAGAGAGGGGTCTATTTCATCTTACAATTCCAGGGTATGGTCTGTCATTGGGGGAGAGTCAAGGCAGTGACATGGAACAACTAGTCACATCACATCCAGAGTGAAGAGGCTAGAGAAACAAACTCACACATGTGTCCTTGCTTTCTGCTTGTGCTAAGTGCAATGTGGCCACCCTTATATAGGTAGGCTTCAATCATAGTCTAGTGGATGGTGCCATCCACAATGGCCTGAGTCTTCCCACATTAATTACATTAATTAAGTCAGTCTTCAAAAAATGTGCCTAGAGGCTAACTCAATACAGATAATCTCTCATCGACGCTCTCTTTGCAGGTGATTCTAGGTTTTGTCAAGGTGACAATCAAAGCTTATAGGTGATTACTTCACCCAGTGAATCAGTATTGGCCTGGCATTCATATGGAAGAATGACAATGTGTAGCTCCTGGGGTTGGGTCATTTGGCATTTGACCCTCTACCCTGGTCTCTTGAACTACCCACTGGAGGAACTCAGCCACTAAGCTTTGAGAGGAGCTGAAGTTCTGCATGGAGGTAGAACAAATTTGTCTATTTATTCATTAGCCTCCTTAGATGAAGAAGTTCCTGTCTTCGTGGTGACCTACTCCAGCATGTGATCCACATGATCCTAGGCTCATGTGAGATCCCAAGCAAAACCACCTAAATTGCTCAGCATTGCTACCTACAGACACTCCAGTAATAACCAGCCACCACCACTATTTTAAGACATCACTATTAGGTGACTTGTACAACTACAGATAAATGAAATAATAAAAACATTGATTCAGAAAAAAGAGTAAATATCTAACTCAAACATCAAATATATTTTTAAGTGCCAAGAACATTGAGATTTTAAGAGAGAAAGAATTAATGCAGTCCAGACTTTGTGAACTTGCAGTCATTAAAAAGACAGGGGTCGGGCCTGGCATGGTGGAGCATGCCTGTAGTCCCAGCACTCGGGAGGCAGAGGCAGGCAGATCTCTGTGAGTTCAAGGCCAGCCTCGTCTACATAGTAAGTTCTAGGACAGCTGGGGCTACAGGGAGGCCCTGTCTCAAAAAGACCAGAAAAAAAACAAAACAAAAGAAAAAAAAGACAAAAAAGACAGGGGAGAAATCATTCAGGTGGGGGCTACAGGACTCAACAGAACAGTACACTGAGTTAGGCCACTTGATTGGAACAGAAGCAGGAATAGTCTGAACAAATTCAGTTAACCACACTCATAAAGGTGTTCCTTTGTTTTTTTCTTAGAACAATAACAGTTCTTGAAGGAGTTGCGTATTTCTAATGACCTGGGGTACATGTTTTACTACTATGCCCTGAAAACTGGCAATATTTCTACTCCTTGAAACATCCAGGATTGAGTCAATAACTCTGGGGCAAATAAGTTGTCTGAACATTTGGAACAAGATTCCTGGTATAAGGATGTGTTATTTACTATCCTAAGAGTCTTTGGGTTTGGTTTATATTTGGAATGTTGTGATGGGAAAGTACAGAATCATTCTACGGCAAGCATTCTATGGATTTAAGAGGCGAATCATCTTCTAGACTGCTGGCTTATAGCTTGTCAAGTGCTTCACTAAAATTAGGAAGATAATTTTCTTTACCCACATCCTCAGCTCAGTATTTCAAAGGAATCACCATCAGAAGTAAATATAATTATCTTTTTTATTTCATTTAAGGAATCTCAAATTGTGCTGAATCATGTGGACCCACGATTTAATAAAATTTAATATTGTGCTAACAGTCACAAAAATAACACATTCATATTGGATTTTAAATTTACTAAAATTCAAAGAGCTCTCTTATTTTAATAGCGAATATCTGGCTTGAATTTTCAATTTTTTTCTAAAAGCGTTGAGTGTCAACTCAAATTCAGTAATTTGCATTTTTAAAATATATGTTTCTCATCAGGGTAAAGCACTGTTTGTCATCTGGCAGGTAATAATTTCCTATCTTAGTTCTTAGCTGTGGTGAATATTTTCCTCTTCAGAGAATATATTAAATCAAAGAACACAGCATTTTATGTTAATGAAATCTTTGTAAAGGCTGAGATAAAATTTCAAGTACTGATAATTATGAAAACTCAATAAGAGGATTCTAGAAATATTAGTTTCTCTTAATCCTGGGGATGCGTACCATAAGGAAAGAGTATTTTACATGTTCATTATCAAAGCCCTATTCTAAAGGATGTTTTGCCAAGAAACACCCTTCATAACTAGTCCATTGGATTCACACATTGAAGAACTATATTTCAAATAATGTATTTCAAAATTTCACTAACATATGGCACAGGTATCATTGGTCTTTGAAATAAGTGTTTGTTATTGAAGTTTACATTATTTTATTATTTTTATTTTATGTATGTGCATTTATTGCCTGTATGTATATAAGTACACCCATGTCATGCAATGCCCATGTAGGTCAGAAGAGGGTATTGGATCCCTTGGAGAAGACGTTACATACAGTTGTTAGCTAACATGTGGATGCTGGGAATTGAATCCGGTTCCCCTGTAAGAGTAACTACAGCTCTTAAGCATTAAACCATCTCTCCAGCCCCTGAGGCTTAAATTTTCAATTAATCAGATTTATAAAAAATTCAAAAATTCAAAAATTTCACAAACATTTACTTAAATTCTATATTGTTTCAAAATTTTGATAAAAGTTGGTAACTCTTAAGTTCTTTCCATCAACTCTTTCTGCAGAAGTCTCTGAGCCTTGGAGGGGGTGGTAGGTGTGGGATGATCATCCTCTCATTGCACAAGGCACTGAATTTTTGCCTCTCTACATTATCAGTTTTCCGTGGGCTGTTGGCTCATTTCAGTGGGATTCCATATACTATAAAACCACAAACAGCATGAAGCAGGAACATCTAAACAGTGGCTGTTATAATAACTTAACCTATGGTCGTAAATACAAATGCTTGGATGGTACTTTAGCAGGTGCGTCATGTCCATCTAACAAAACAATTGTAGTAGCTTCCCCACTGGAGCCTATATCTTCCCCTGCCACAGGGGTGTGGCCTGGTTTACAGTACCAGAAGTGAGGAAGAGGTGAAGTGTTACCTGGAAGTGTCCTCCAACCACTACGCCGGCAAGCTATAGTCGCAACTTCTCATGCTCCTCAGTGGGAGTCAGTTACCCCTTCCACTCAATTCGTCAAACTTAGCTGCCTGTGGGGAAGGATCTAAGGATATATAAGCTGAGAACGCCATGAGGAACCTCTCTCACCATTTTGAGCAGCTGTTAGGAAGTCACAGGATCTACATTTGAGTGTGGACTTTCCAGTGCAGCAGCAAATTGGGAGGGGTATCCACTCTTCTGTAAATAAACCCCCAATAAACTCATGAGGATTTTCCAAAAAAGGAAAAAAATGAACAGAACTAATGGAAACCTTTATTATGATCCTATGTTGACAAATCCTTTGGTCTTTGATTTCTTATTCCATTTACCCCCCCCTTAAACTTCATTTTATATCTGTTTTTATGTATGCTGCTTCAAGTTATTTCTGGAAAATGTGTTAAAAATTGCCTTTCTTTAGAATAATAAAAAATATTTTTATTTTGTAGCACATAAACAAAATGTTGGTGACTAAAAATAAAAAAAATCCTTCTAGCCAGGATTTCAAATTATAATGGCATTTCACAATTCCGTGGGACAAATTTAGAAAGACAGCAACATAGTGAATGTAAAAAATTTCCAAAATGAAGAAAATCTTCCTTGAGGAAGTGATGCTTTAGATGAGTATAGAGTTGGGACGACAGGGCAACAAATTCAAAGCACTTTAAGAAAGGCCTGCTCTTGATTCAGAAAAGTAGATGTTGAACATAGCTGGACTGTGTAACACTTATATTTTCAAGTATGACTGTGTCAGTCACAAGCATCTGAAATAAACATTAAAGGAGGGAAATTTTGTTGTTCACCACTTTAGTGGTTTCGTTCCATAGTCAGCCGACTGCATTGTTGCTGAGGTGAGGTAAGACTGGGGATCATGGGGACAGGAGTAGGCTGCTTACCTCACAGCAAACAAGAAGCAGACATGAGAGGACCTTCAAAGACACAGGGACAGCCAGCCACCTCCTTCAATCTTGCCCCACTTCTCAAGGTCTCCACCACTTGTCAGAACAGCATTAGCAGCTGAGCAGCAAACCCTCCAAACAAGGATGGTTTTCATGTGCAACTCAGAGTGGTCAAGAAAAACAAACAAACAAACAAACAAACAGGAATAGCATGATTTTTAAGTCTTCCTTGATAAATTCAAGGGAAAAAAAGCAAACAACAATGGCTGTGTTTTTACTCATACTTAAGTAGATTTTTGAAAACTTAAACAGCTATTGTACGGATTATTTTTTTTTTAAAAAATCAATCATCCTCAGTTATATTTGCGGTGCTGATATCAACTTAACTCTAAATTTCTAAAGGAGAAGTGCAATACTCTAGTAGTCACCAAGGTGGCTGACGTGTTAACCTTAGGGAGCCAAATCTTTAATTAAGGTTCAGATCAGCCACAGTGAAACAGCAATCTTTCCCATATTGATCTGGATAAACTGCTTAGGAGAGTAGAAAAGACATTGTCTCCATTTATTTGCCTTCCACAGCCAGAGGTGAATCACTAATACTTGGACTTCAGCAAAACAAGAATTTATGATACTCCACATTACAGAGATTGCCAATCACCCTTCAGTCTTTCTTCTGGATGTTGAATAAGGCAACAGACAGCAATTAGAAAGGTTCTCCAGACTCAGCATGTTTTTCTTGGCTAATGTGTCAGGAGACCTTGGTCTTCCAACACTGAACAAGAAGGTGCTCTTGACAATACGGGAGACAGACAGTTGAAGTTCTGACTCACGCAATTGAAGCCATAGGCCATGTTGCTGTTTGAGGCATAAAAATTAAATGCTGCAAGTGCCTAAAGAAATCTCTCTTCTTCCAGTGTGTGCATTATGTAGCTAAGGTTAAACCATATCAAACATTTTCTACATTTATGGAAAATGTCAAGGAAACCATTGTTATAAGTCAAGGAATCACTGAACTGCTTTTAAATAAGTGGCAGAGTGTTTAAACTGGATTGAGGACTGCTTCCTATATAATAGAACTATGGAGTTCCCTTGCCCTGGAATCTATTCATATAAAATTAGTCACAAAATTTAAGGAACTATAAAATAAAACATGATGTAAATTTACCCACATTTAGTGTCATAGGGTAGATTTCCAGCTGGAGAGCCAGAAATGAATCTCTGTGCAGTTGAGAATGACAAAAGGAAATCTGAGTGCTTGAGATATGTGCTCTCTTGATTCTTTTCCACTTTCTGTTGACACCCCTCCATCCTCCTATGAATTCTATAGCTTGATCTACAGGGGGAGGGATCTATAGTATAAATCAAGCTTACAGCCAGTACATCTGGATTGACTGAAACACTCATACTCAAAAATCTGTGAGCCTTTTGTACAGATTACTAAAAGAGTAGATATTCCAAAGTACATTCTTTCTTTCTTTTCCAATTCCATTTGCTGAGAGAACTAGCAAGAATCTCTTCATAAATGCCAACTTTTGTCAGAAAAAAATGTCATAGTTGGGACAGCGTTAAAACAGTCAGTATTATGAATGGATAATAAGGTTATCAAAGACTATCTGATTCAAGCAGAGAAATTACTTAGACTTAGTCTATTATTTACTTGGATAATGGGGTCATAAATTCAATTTTATGAAAAGTTATGTATAGATGGCTTGGTATACCAGGGAAATCCTGGAAATTTATGACATCTAGGCTCAATAACTGTGCTATGAGCATCATCAATTTTAAAGCACTTGATTTGCTGAAATTTTTAAAAAGATTGGACTGGTGGTTATTTTCATTGTAGATTCAGAGAACAGTGGGCTCTCATGAAAACATCTTTGAGATCTCAGAAATAAATTCTAGGCTCAAATTTGTTTGTAACCAGATTTCTGCTTGATAGAGTAAAATATCCAGAATGGTATGCCAGTAAGACTCTTCTCTTCAGAGCTGAGACACATTGTCACTGCTGATAACGTTAGAGATGGACATTTTGTAGTTGCCTTTGGGCACGGTGTGCAGCCTTACTCAAAGCTAGTCTCCCTCTCTGGGAAAAAGTTGCATCTAGTAGGAGTTTTAGAATGACTGGATCTGTTGCTTAAATTTTGAAGTCTGGAAAGGTTATCTCACCTCCAGAGCAATTGGAGGGCTGTCTGGCTCTTCATTGGAACTGCATCCCAGTTTGCCTTCTCTCTGCTCCGGGTTCAGCTTCTCTCCATTATTGTTGTTGTGCTCAGCAGCTTGTCATGAAACTTCTGGAGGTTTCTCTAAGCTTCGAAGACTGTTTGCTGAGGCGCTTGATGGAAGAATGTTAGTGGCACAAGGATCCCAGGTGTGAGTGGTAATCGCAGTTTTCTACTTGATGGAATCACCATGGAAACTAAAACCTGTGCATGTCTGTGAAGGAATTAGTAGATTAGGTTAATGGAGGTGAAAGACACCCCCCACCCGAATTGCATGCAGCCCCATCCCCTGGGCTGGGGTCTCATGACTCAGTACAAAGGAGGAAGGGGTCTGAGAAGCAGCATTCATCTTCCTCTTCTTCCTGACTGAGTTTTCAGTTTGACTAGATGCCACAAGCTCTCTCTACTAGGACTTCCCTGCTGTGAACTCTGCCCAGAAACAGTGAGTCAAAATAAATCCTTCCTTCCTCTTCAGCAGCAGGACAAGTAACAAATACACCAGGAAATTAAATGTCTGATGGCAATTCATTTTTATCACACTTAAATACATTATGGAAATGACATTTAGTTATGTTATTTTTCAAATGTTGTTTTATTTTATGTGTATCAGTACACTGCCTGCATATGTAAATGCACCCGTGTAGTGCAATGCCCGTGGATGTCAGAAGTCATCAGATCCTCTGGAACTGGAGTTAATGGATGGTTGTTAACAATGACATGGGTGTTGGGACTCAAACCCAGGTCCTCTGCAAGAGCAGATAGTGCTCTTAACCACTGACCCATCTCTCCAGCCCCTTTCAGGCATGTGAAAGTTTACATTTGGGTGACATTAAATACTTCTGCTGTATTATGCAACATTCCCATTCTCTGTTTTAAGAAAAATTTTCACTACCATAAATGGAAATGTTATATCTACTAATCAGCAATATCCACATCCCCATATCCCTGCAGCCTTTAACGGTCACTCATTTGTTTTCTGTATCTATAGAGTTACCTATTTTGATATTCTATATAAATTGAATCACATAATATGAGAACTGGTTAAATGCCAAGAATAAGTGTCTGTGATATGCTTAACCCTAAATGACACATATTTAATGCAACCTCTACACATAGGATGAATGCATCACTATCACCAAAGAAGTTTCCTTATGCAGCAAATGGAGATTAACACAGAAACCCACAATTGGCCAATATTCTGAGAACAAGAGGTTGTACAGTGTTTATCTCTGAATAGGATACCTATGTCAAGCCTCTGCCTCTGAAGACTCAGGGGTCATTGCAGAAGAGGAAGCAGAAAGATTGTAATGGCCACGAAGAAACACAATCTTCCAGACAGTTGGTCAGTAACTCCTATGGACTCACATAAATGGTGTCAGCATGTACATGTCCCCTGAAAATTCAAACCAGACAAAATCCTGGCATAGCCATTGGGAAGCGGTTAAGATATCCTAACCCAACCTAAAGAACTTTTGGTAATTGATGTCTTCTGGAGAGGTGGGGAGACAGTGATTTATAGGGTTGGGACTGTTGGTGGGCCCAGTGGATGGACTCACACTGAAGAACTTTTGGAAGCAGAAATCAAACTCTATATACTACACATTAATTTGGGTGGAGGGCAGTGGAGGAGGTGCAGATAGGGGATGGGATCTAAATACCATCAAACTATATGGTATGAAAATCACAAAAAAATCAATAATTTTTTTAAAAAGCTGATTACCAATTTGAAACCTTAAATTACAGGAAGTTTTGGAAATGCTGTTTTCATAGCTCAATTTGTGTACTGTGCCAAAGTCAGAATACTGATAATTAATAGCTGGAGTTGTGAGAAGTGGGCAAACAATCTAAATGTGTTTCACTCAAAAGATCCCTGAGCTGTCTTTATCCACAGAAGTGTTTTGCTTCTCCTAGACAAAGACACCCTGTGGGCTTTTTTACATGTCCACTTCGAGGGAATTCAGTGTAGAACCAGAGTTGTGATGCCAAGCTGTGCAATCTGTAGAGGACTCTGCGGAGAATGTATATGCCAGACTTTGTTATGCTATTATGATCTTGTCCAGACAGAATCTCTGATAATAGGTCATGATGACAAGTCTTCAAATGAATGCACAATCATTACATAGATTATGCAACTTCCAATGTTATAATTTTGGAAGCAATCCTTCCTAAACTGAAAATAGAATATATAAAACATACGCTTAACACAGGACCAGAAAGTATAAGGAAACTTCATCAGATATTGGGCTAGAACCCTACTCTCTTACACGAAATGTTGTTCCTTGAATACCTCTGTCTTTCAGTTAAGCCTAAACCACTTTGGAGAACCTTATGTGCATCTGATGTAGGAGTTTGTCCAGTGCTGGCTCAGTATGTCAAAGCTAGCTAAACCTCTTGTCACGCTATCATTCTGTTTAGGAATACCTTAAACTACTTAGATGCAATGAAATTCTCTCAATGTCAAAGTTCTGAATTGTATATGGTCATTTGTTTTGGTAGGGAGTGGAGTAATCTACAATAAAGATATGAACACATGCACCAATCACTGTAAATGCTGTAAATGTTATATACTTGCTAATCTGAGTTCTAGAAGGTAAAGGATTGAAAATCAGGGCAATGAGGCCTGGAGAACCAGAGGGACCAACATTGAGAAACCACCATAATGAAGCATTGCTCAAGGCAGTGGATAAAATGAACTAGTGGAATCTGAGAACTTGTTCCAGTGGAGGCTGGAAGAAGTTCTCAGATTCTGAGTAGTTTGAAGGAGAATGAGAATGTCTTTCTGACTCTATGGAACTATAGAAAACAGCCAAAAAGCAGAGAATCTAAGATTCTGTATCTAGAATGTATGCACATGAATATACACATGGAAAGAGACTCTATTAAATATACTAGAGATAAATATATATTATATGTATCAGTAAAGTAACAATGTTCTTAAAATTTGTAACACTTTTTACTTATCTATCATTTATCATCTATCTCTCTATTATCTATCATCTATCTATCTATCTATCATCTATCTATCTATCTATCTATCTATCTATCTATCTATCTATCTATCATCTATCTAATCTCCCTCTATCTATCTCTATCTATCTATCTATCATCTATCTAATCTCCCTATTTTCAGATAGGATACCACTGTAGCCCCAGCTGGCCTAAAATTCACTATGCAGATCAGGTTGGCCTCGATCTCACAAAGTTCCATCAGCCTCTGCCTCCCAAGCCCTAGGATTAAAGGTAAGCACCACTATGCCTGACTGCAAAATTTGTAAATATTTTTTTAAAATGCAATGTTTTTTCTTAGTAAAGATTATTCATAATATGATTTTGGAAACATGTCATGTAAAGATTCATTTTAACCATTCATCTGCAGGGAAATAAATCATTCACTATTTTCGGCATTTTCAAAACAATTTATACTAATGAATGGATCTTTGCATCTATATTCAAGTCTCTACAATATTACTTTAGGAAATATAATGTAGTTTTATCTTTTATTTTCCACTTTTCATTATTAGTTATGTAGATGTATTTTTACCTTTGTGTGGTAAATAAACCCTGTACTATAATGGTAATATATTTAAATTATGCCTGTATATGAAATAGTTTCCAGTTAGAGATAATCATAAGCTACTTAATAGGTCTCATTTATTTGATTAAAATCAAGATGAATATCTTTTTAAAAAATATACCTGGTAAGTAAGTAATTTTTCCACCTTTGCAAAGTATCTATTTAGGCCTTTTTTCCCTGTTTTACTTCTTGAATTCTCGGTATTTTCTTATTGATTTATATAACTTTTCTATATTAATAAAGACTTTGTCAGTTTGTCACATTTGCTGGAAATACTCTTGGCAGCCTTTTGAAGTCAACTTTTTATAGCTTTTTGTTGATATGCTGCTTTGTGATTGCTTCTTTATTTCTAAATTTAAAACTGTATCCACATGTCAAAAATTCTTCTCCACAGTTTATTCTCTACTGCTTATCGACGCTTTCAACTTAACACTGAATTATTTTTGCCTACTGAAATATCCTTTCCTGTGTAGCAAGTCCATCATTATGTATTTAAGAAAACTAAGGAAAAGCAGATAAAATAAATGTGTTCCCTAGACCACCTTTGCCTTTTCTCTTCTCTACTTAGTGAGAACATTTTAAAGAAGTGTTTGTGAAATTGTAGCATGAAAACAAACGTCTCACATATATACTTTTAGTTGATCAATAAATAAACGCATATCATATGACAGGAAGGAGAAATTTTTCATGAATTCAGACATATGCCGCAAATCTATTCCAATTAGCTTCTGGTACTTAAGCCTCTCTTTCCCATGATCAGGGCATCATATTCATCACATAAATGTACCTACACATCTAATGACTTCTGTGATTTTAATAAGATGACTAGTCAAGGAAAAAAATACTAATAGATTTCCAGTTCACTTTTCATACCTATCATGGTCAGAGCAGATAAACTGCACATTCAGGAGAACCAAAGAATTCATCCAATATTATATTAATGAGAGAAATGTGAATAAATCAATGGGAGAGAGAAAGAGACAGAAAGCTATGCTATCTTTTCAGTATCCTGGATGTCAAACAGCATTTCTCACACCATTATCAACACAATCTGAAATTAACCCAGATGAAGTCTTATTTGTGGGAAAAGACCCAGCAGGCTTACTAACAGCTGTGGGGACAGCTAGCTCTCTGTGCTTCGAATACTTTAAATTCACATCGTGTTCTTTATGGAGACTTCAGTGCTTTGTATGATAAACACAAATGTGAAGGTGGAAGGAGGTGTTGTAGGGAAAAATAACTGACCAACTTTGCACTAGATTCTTTATATTTATCCTTTTCACGGTATGGGTGAACCCATAGGTAAATGTTTGAATAGGTAAATACTTGGATAAGAAAAAAAGTCCTGTATCCAGATCCTCTTGAAAATGATGAGGGCACCTAGAAGAAGAAATATGGCTGCCAGCTTAACCAATTTAGCTCAGTATACAAACAATCTTCAGGCTTCATCAGCCTGAAGCCTAGGATGATAAGAATGTCTCCCACATGGGGATCTACCTTGGCTTTCTTTATAACTTTCAATGCTGCTTGGAAAAAATCTCCCCTTTCTTACTTTTTTTGCATACTACCAACTTCTTTTTGTAATGAATCCAAATTATAATACATTAGAACTGAATCAGAAACCATACTAGGTTATCAATTCTCTTCTTTCTTGTTATTTATCTGAATTATTTTTCCAAATACATTTTTTAATACCCATTATCACTTTGCGTGAATATTTTTTGTCTGAGACAGGGTCTCTCTGTAGCCCCAGCTGACTTGGAACTCACTATGTAGATCCGTGAATATTTTTTGTCTATTTGAGACAGGGTCTCTCTGTAGCCCCAGCTGTCCTCCATCTCATGATCTCATAGAAATCCTCTTGCCCCTGTTTCCTGAGTGCTGGAACTAAAGATGGATGCCACCACAAAGCTTTTTAAGCTCATGCTTTTTCCCCACTTTCCATTCTTCTACTTATCCTGACCATTAGCCTACTTCCACTAAAATTTTTTTTTAATAAACTACTTCTTTTTCTAATAAAAAGTAGTATAACAAGAACACTAAAATATCAAAACCTCTTAGGAAGAATGTTTAAAGTTTGGCTTATAAAACCAACAAACTACTCTGACAAATTATGTATTACATACACACACACACACACACACCTACACACACACACACGCTATATATGCAAAAAGTTCCTTAGGAGAAAACTGGTCAAGAGAATAAAATCTCTGCTCCAAATTAAGAACTAACTTTCCAGTTTTTCTAGGTCAATCGCTTGGTCTGGATTCTCCTTAGGAAGGTAGGTTCACCTTAAATCATGCTAAATAGATAGAGTATGGACTGTGTTAATAAAATGATGATCTTTTCCTGCCCTAAATCCCCACCCCTTAGGGAAGTGCTTATGGAGGAAACTCTCTGTATATCTGGCCGATTTTCTGAAGAATTCAGAAAGGCGTAAACTCTCCTTTTCTTCTTTATAGCTCTTTTCCAACCATACTTTCCCTAATGCTTTGGGGTGCCCCAACATTTTGTGTTCATGTTTTCCTTGAAAGCTCTTTTTCTCATTCTACCAGATGGCTGGTAGACCACCATGTGTCTGACCTACATGCTCTTTCTAAACCAGCATGGGTACAAGACTTTTCCTTCCCCTCTCCATTCTCCTGCTCAGAGAAGCTGCTGGGATTTACAACTTGCCTCTCTTGAGGATTTTTTCTTTAAATTATAGTAAAATCATCCTAAAGTTTGTGTGTGAGTCCATTCTTAACATATTTTATAATTGAGACTAAGAACCCTCAACGTGGACCCCGTTTCTTTCCCACTGTATTATATATATGGAATATAAATGAAGTTTCATATTTTATGATGATCATCTTGAAATAAATGGCTTGATAGGCAGTATCTTGATGTAAATTATTGGCTAAAGTTTTTGATATGTCAAATCAAAATCATGATCAAAGCACTTACATACTTCAGAGTAGAAAACATTTTATCCTCAAAATAAAACAATAAAGAACTCAGTTATATACTAATTTTCAAGTAATTAACTAGGTTTATTTATATCAATAATCCTGAAAGCACAGAATGTTATTTTGATGTTTCAAAGGAAAGTATCTTAATTGCACCTGTGCCTTTAGATGTAACTAACATTTTAAATAATTTTCATATTTTCAGCTTTTATTAATGCTCTGAGCTTCTTTTCTGTTACTGTGATAAAGTATCCTGACAAAAGCAACTGAAGGAGAAAGAGTCTAGTTCAGCTCACAGTTGAAGGCGGGGAAGTCAAGGTCTTAGGCATTTCAAGCAGCTGATCACATATCACCACAATCAGGAAATAGAGAACAATGAACACACATGCTCAGTTAGTTTTTTCTTTTTTACAGCCCAGGGTCCAAGCACAGGGAAGAGTGCTGCCCACTTTTTGTGTTGGTCCTTTTACCTCTACAGAATTTATCACAGGGGTGACCAGAGGCTAAATAACGCTCACAAATATGCCTGTGTTCTTCTCTTCTAGCTGATTCTAGAAACTGTCAAGTGGACACTTAGCACTAGCCATAATGTGACCCTTGTGGTATTACTTGTGAGATTTTTACACTATTTAATCTACAGTTTTGAATATCTTTATTAGGTAATAACTTAGTTACTGTTGCTGTGACAAAATATTCTGACTAATACTAGCTTGAGGAGGAAATGGTTTGTTTGGCTCACATCTCCCATGTCACAGTTCATCATGGAGCCCAAAGTAGGAACTCAGGGCAGGTACTTGGAGGCAGGAGCTAGAGCACAGGCCATGGAGGAACACTGCTTACTGGCTTGCTCCCCTGACCCATGCTCAGCCTGCTTTCTTATACAATACAGAACAACTTGCCAGAAGTGGCACCACTCATAGTGGGTTGGGCCCTCCCACATCACTCAACAATCAAGAAAACACGCCATAGACATGGTCACAGGTCAGTCTAATGAAGACAGTTCCCCAACTGAGACGGTCTCTAATGAGGCATGTCAAGTTGACAACTGAAGCTATCCAGCACAGGTATCAATTTCTAACATAAATAAAAGACTAGTTATTTTCTCCTTGATCTACCAAAAGAATACTGATATGCCACCATCTATGAAGTTATTTTGGAACAAAGAAGTCTTTGTAAGCTGCAAACTTATCTGGGTAAAAATAGAAATATATATTTCATAGCATGTGAACATGACAAATAGCTTTTATTCATTTGCAATGAAGAACAAAAGGTCAGCATGAGATTGTTTATATTCTTCAGTATGTTCTGAGAGTGAGAAGGTGTTGTATTTTTTTGTGTTTTAGATACAGCTGGAGATAGAATGAAAATGCATTGGAAAATGTTCCTGTTGGACAGATAAAGACTTCTGGATGGTTAATAAAATATCTACACAGACTCCTGCTGCACAGATTCTTGCTAAATGCCAGCATTTTGTAGAGTGTTGAAGCTGGTCTTGACAAATGGTCATGTCCTGTATACATGGGTATGATACACACATATCACACATGAACAAGTATACACACAGTTACTTATTAATTCTCAAAGTTTGAGATGTAACCTGTTGATATTGTAACATTTTTTATGATTTATGAATAAAGATTAAACAAGTTATTCTCTGTTTTTCTGAAAGGAATTATGTGTTAAATTAATGTGGATATGAAATTTCCATTTATTTAATGTTGCTCTTTTTGTGTCTGAGGTCATTTTCTTACCCCTGATTCTTGGATTTTACTGTGCTTTGGGACAATTAGTAATCCCTCTGTAATGTCTTTCTTAGAAAATACTTAATATACTGATACAGAAATGAAAATGAAAATAGAGAACAAAGAGGGGTCAGGAGCAAATTCCACAGTATCTGGTGAAATGTCTTCTAACCATTGTATTTGTACAAGTAGTAAATTATATAGCTAAAAATGTCTTAACCCTTATCTGAAATATCTGCTTCTGTAAAGATGCTGACCGCTTGACTATGAAAATAATCTTCTGTAAAGACTTGCATTCAGTAGACATTTGTGGTGAAAGCCACATAAGCTATAGTCTAAAACTTACTAATTCCATAATTGTTAAGAAATGATGTGAAAAACTCCATAGACATCTATAGACTTCTGTAATCAGGGCCCAGCACCTCAGAGCATTAGCTTATCTGAGTCCACTGGTATAATAAAAAGTGAGTTCTTCAAATTTCTGAGTGAGTGTATGATTTCTCAACTGCCAGATTTTCTGTAACAAAATATGTGTTTTCACCTACATGGTCAATAAAGCAAAAGTCTACTGATAAAAATGAATGAAAGTAAAAATAAAAGTCAAATACTATTAGGCACAGTAATTTGCCTTATTCTTCTATGTGTATGATTCCTACTGTATATGCTACTCTCTTAGACTGAGTTGAATGGTGTCATACCTGACACATGTCTCTCTTTCAATTTTGGGAAACTGTTCAGTTTTACATGGTATAAAATTGATTGGTATTTAATTTGCATAGAAAAGTCTTTATATACTGCTGTTGTCTTAAAAATCACAAGTTGTAGAAATCATATTGGGCTATCCTTGTGAGCCCTAAATTAAACAAATGTCCATTTAAGAGAAAATGAAGTGATATTCTATATAAACAGAAGTGAAGTCAGGGTAGAAACAGGCAAGGATGGTTCAGTTCCCAGCCAAAGAACAAGGGCCATCATAAATACCACAGAAAGCAGGAAGAAGCCTTGTGGGGATTTTGAAGAGAGTAAGGCTCCTGCTGACATCTTTGTTTTAGACTTCTAGCCTTCTGAGCAGTAGGAGAATAACTTTCTAATGCTTCAGTCCACTAGCTTACTGTCATTTTGATAGGGCAGTCCCAGGAATTAATTGCAAATATTAAAGCCATTCAACAGATAAGAATGAAAATTTAGAGATACAATCTATCACTCAAGGTCAGGAAGTCAGAGAGCAAAAAATATGGTCTGGAAACCTCAACCTGTCAAATTCAAGGACATCTGCTAGTTCCCTTGTTCTGCTTTCCTGCCTAATGTGGTTAAGGCTTAAACTGTGTTAGAATTCTCTGCCTTACCTTGAGGTTGCAAATTCCCAACAGCACATTTCAAGAATATCAGTCTGTCATCTACAGCTGTATGAGAACTGATCCCACACTGTAGTGACTTCAACAAACCATTTTATTTTGTGTCCTATTTTGTAAGTCAGGAATTTGGGAGCTGATTGGCTGGGCAGTTTTTTCCCTAACAAGGCCATGGGCTACTCTAACTTGAGGCTGGAATTTTGATGCATCTCCTGGTAGGGTTTCAGTCTCTAGCTCCCATACCATAGGATCTCACAGCTCTCACAGACTTCAAGGAAAGAAAAGAATTTTTCTTTTTAAGGTCAAGGCAGGTATTATTTCTAATCAGCCAGAAGCCAGTCTAGAATCAAGAGTTTGGAAAGAGATTTCAATTAAAGTAACATTAACATTTTAATTCTTGCACAGAATAGCATATTTAATTGTGACAGTTTCATACAGTATGTAGTATATGTTGATCATACTCACTTCCCCATTGCCTTCCCCCTCTAGTTCCCTCCCTTTTATTTAGTTTTCTTCTGTACAGTACTCTGTCTACTCTCACCATACAGGAAGAAAAGGAAAGAAGAAAGGAATGAAGGGAGGGAAGGAGGGAGGGAGGGAGGGAGGCAAGGAGGGAAAAACGGTGGTTTCACTGAGGAAAATGAAAAGGTTTTACCTTACCTCTTGATTTGTAAGTAGCATGCCTATCTTTGCCAGGGCAATCACCTGGTCACAGGATCACCCCATGATATAGTGGGTTCACCTCAAGTCATGCTAAGGAGAGAGGCAGAGTACTGACTGTTATAGACATGGTCAATGTTTCCCGCCTGGAATCCCTGCTCTGGCTCTGTTAAATCTGCATGCTTGAGGTCTGCAGAAAGCAGGTATAACCTCTTCTTTTCTTCTTTATATCTTTTTTCTAACCACAACTTCCTTAGTACTTTGGGCTGCCCCAATGTGTGTTTCTTGCCTTTTTTCTTTTTAAATCTCCCCTCACCCCCATGTGGTTGCTAGTCTGCCATGTGTCTGACCTTCATGCTGGTTTAAAGCCAGCATGACTTTATGACTTTTTCCTTCACCCCACATTCTCCTCCTTAAGGCAGCTACTGAGATTTCCAGCTTGCCTGCCCTGAGGAAGTTTCTTTAAATTCTAATAAAATTGTTCTAAGTGTCACTTTGAGTCCATTCTTAAATTATTTTATGTATTTGACTAAAAACCTTGAAAGGGGATCCTGATTTCTCCTATATCAAGAAGCCTTTAGAATTCAAATATCATTGGAAGAACTTAAGTTGCTTTATGGTAGTTACAGTTAATATTCATGAATACTGAATATTAGTAAATTACTAATAAAGTAATGGAAAATTAAAAATATTTAAATATTCATGTCTGTGTTATAGTAGTTAATATTTTCAAACTATCATATTCATAAAAAGTGAAACAGATCCATTAATAATCAGCTCATTTTAATAAGGAAAATAATAGGGGAATCCAGAATATGATAAAAGGAAAGAATAGACACTGTCTTATTTAAGAATGTCCATTTTACCTTCAATAATTATGAAACTGGCATTGACTATCTCCCAGACTTGCTCGAGGAACAGCAAAGTGTTATACTTCTTGGTGGAGAGCTTGTGTGTCAACCTGCATAATTTAGCCACATGTGACCAACTTAGAATTCAGTAAGAGACTTTCAAAAAGATACCGGTGAAATATGACGGTATAGTCATTAATGGCGATCATGGTCATTCCATCTCTGTTGTCACTACAGTGAATTCCAACTGTGTTAGAGACATTTTAAAAAATTAAAATGTCTGAGCTGAAGAGTTGGCTCAGCAGTTGAGAGTACTGCCTGCTCTTGTTGAAGACTCGGGTTCAATTCCCAGCACCCACATGGTGGTTAACAATTACCCATAACTCCAGTTCCAGGGAATCCAACACCTTCTTCTGATCTCCTGGGGCATTGTGCAACATGGGTGCATTTACACATATGCAAGCAATACACTCATACACATAAAATATAAATATAAAATAGATTATGCTGAATTTTGATGCTCTTGTAATATGTATAGTCTCTGGTTGCATGACTGGCAACTTCAGTTCCAGAGACCCTGTTTTATCCTCTGCAGGCATTGTATGACATGAGTACACTTACATACATGTGGGCATACCACTCATACACATTAAAAAAGTTAAGTACTACTTACATAATCTTCCATCATTTTTCTTCTATTATCCTCATTTATTTAATTTTATGTTTTACTGAATTTTTAAAAATAAATCTAGAAAACTTGGAGAGCTCATCAAAGAAATATTGTCAGTTTAAAGAATTAATTTCTTGAATATTGTATTCATAGAATTTCCAATTATGTAAACAGGATCAAAGTCAATGTAGTAAGTGACAGTGGTGATTGATCAACAAATTTGTCTTATATCCAATCTAGCTGACATCCACCTGTTGGTTTCCTATTCCGATACCACAGAAGTTAATGTCCTTCTGTCTAGATACCACTCATTTTTTTTTGTTTTTTAACCTTTGTAATTAACCCCCAGAATCATATGTTGTTGGCATAATCTATACTTTTACTCTTGAAACTCAGCTTATCCTCCTCAGAAGTTTTGGACTTCCTGTTGATCTCAGAAAGTTCTTCTGAAACTTTTTTTTAAAAAATAGGCATATCTTATCATGTACTTCATTCTGAGTATTACAAGGATGACTATCAGTCTCTACGTAGGGTATTATCTATTCCCTCCCATCCTTGAAAGAACAGCATCCATGGGTGTCCTTTAAACACGTCAAGTGGCATTTAAAAGCCTTTATTTTTTTTTCTTAACTCCAGTCTCAGTCTTTCCAAAGATTTATTCTTCTATTTCAATGATTGTGTCCCTCTCAGGAGTTCCTTTGAGTTGACTGAATGCCTCATGAATATCTTTGTGACCTTGGATATTTTTAACACATTTTTCCAGAAATAACTTCAAGCATGTTACATAAAAATATATAGATAATGAAGTTTAAGGGGTGAAAAATAGGAATAAGGAATCAAAGACCAAAGGATTTTCCAACATGGGGTCAACTGGAACTGAAGCACAGTGGTCAGAAGACACTTCCAGTTAACAATGCACCCCTTCCTCCAGCTCCCTATATTTTTTCTGCCAACCTCTTCCACAAAAGTCCCTGAGCCTTGGAGGGGCTGATAGGTATGGAATGGTCTTCCCCCCATTGTGGCAAGGCACTGAACTTTTGGGTTTCTGCATCATCTGTTTTCCATGGGCTGTTGGCCCATTTCAGTGGGATTCCATCTACTATAAAAACACAAACAGAAAGAAGTGAGAACATGTAGACAGTGGCTGCTATAATAACATAACCTATGGGTGTAAACACAAATGTTTGGATGGTACTTTAGCAGGTGTATCATATCCATCTAACAAAACAATTGTAGTGGCTTCCCCACTGGAGTCCATATCTTTTGCTGCCACAGGGGGTTGGCCTGGTCTACAATACCAGATGTGTGTTCCACCTCTAAGAACAGGGATTATATCCAATCAAAATTTGCTGTTTGTATATGCATTAGACACACCACTGTTGCACCAGCAGGAACATCTTGTTTGGCATGTTAATAATGCAGCACTTGGGGTCTGTCATGGAGCTGAATTATAGGGGATAGTTCTACCCCAGCCATCCATCTGCATATTGCCTTCTGGCATTATGAAAGCCACCCATCTAGTGGTAGGGATTTTCCAGATTAGTCAAAGCTTGATTTCTCCCTCTCCCATGCTCACATCATATGGTGTCATCATGCGGTATGACCCAGTTATACCACTCCTTGGCATCTAACCAAAGGACTCATTTCAAAGCTTGATTTCTCCCTCTCCCATGCTCACATCATATGGTGTCATCGTGCGGTATGACCCAGTTATACCACTCCTTGGCATCTAACCAAAGGACTCATGCTTTCACAAAGACACTTATAGAAACATGTTTGTTGATGCTCTTTTCACAGTGGCTAAGAGATGGAAGCAACCTAAGTGCCCCTCAACTGATGAGTAGTTAACGAAAATGGGATACATTTACACAATGGAGTTCTACTCAGTAGTAAAGAAACATGAAATAATGAAATTATCCTCATTGCAGGTAAATCTAGAAACCGTTATAATAAGTGAAGTAACACCGACCCTGAAAAACAAAAGATGTATGTTCTCCCTCATTTGTGGATCATAGCACCAAATCCCTGTAAGTGAATGCATATCCTGATGTTACTGGGGGAATATGAAAGGTAACCAGGGTGGTGAAGGGAAAGAAGGAGCCCGAGAGAAAAGAATAGTAGGAGAAAGGTGTTACTAAGGGAGAAATATGCAAAAAGGGGGTAGTTAAAGGGGAAAGGGGAAGGAGGGCTATACAAAGAAATATGAAAATAAAGGAAAAAATATTCTTCAGATACTCAGTAAAATAAATAAATAAATAAGCAAAATCCTTAAGCACAGAAGAAACACTGAGTGAATGGAAGAAAGCCTTACCAGAAACCATACAGTTATTAAATGAAAATCCCAGTGCCAGAGAAGGGTGCCCCCCCATGAGCTGTTGGCCAGAGGGTCCCTGGAGGTCCCCCAAACAGTAAAGGCCACTGCCAACAATGTTGGTTGTACACCAGAAGTGGATGGTAAAACCCTATTGCTGATATTTTTATTTCTAACTACTTCTTTGTAGATTGTTCATCAATTCTGTTAAATGATGTAAACTCATGTGCAAGTTTACCTCAAAAGAAATACTTTTTGTATTCTACAAGTTTCATATATTTGATTTGTTTATATATGCATCTACATATATATGTTAGTTTAGTATAATATAACGCATAGTTGTAATAAGCATATTGTCCTTCAGGTTCCCAATATTTTATAAAATAGGTCTAAATGTTGGATTATAAGGAATTTATTCTTTTGGTAGTCCCAGAAAATATGGTGAAGAAGTCAGAAACTGATAAAATGAGGAGAAGAAAATCAACTAAAGTATTAAACTGAAAAGCAGGATAATTTGATATGTAATTGGTATTAATCCTGTCAATTACAATCTCATAGACTGTGCAAATCCACCTCAGAATGACTTTAAGAAAGTTAGGTTACTCATATGACAACCTTGAACCCTCATTGGTCTAGTATTGTCTTGGAAGCATTAACAAACTAACACATTCAACTTATAAAATTCAGGCAAACCGTGCTCCTGAAGTCAGAACAAGATCAGAAAAGGAGAAGGGCACAATTAGCTGCAGGATCCGCCTGGCCTGCAGGATGGGGGACCTATGATGTAAGGATGTCAAGAAAGTCTCTAATTCTATTTTGACTAATTCTTTCATTTTTTTGCACCCAAATGGACTGTTGTAGATAACCCCTAGATGTATGCACCCACATATGATCAAAACAAATGATTATAAGATGTCTATTGCCAAAGAATGAATTTTAACGACCTCCAAATTCACTCTTATTGTGCCTACCAGTATTCTGTTCTCATTAGAGATGCTCAACCACTTCCATTTGGTGTCCAGATGGAATGTCTCATGTTTAAACAGTGATACTCTTTTTAGTTAGTCATAACTTAATTCACTCAAATCCCTTGGCTTAGGGTCTGGCATCATTATAGAATTAGCTCTCACTCATTTTCAATTTAAATTAATTTTCAATAGCAAACCAATGACATTTGGAGACTAGAACACCAAAGCATACTTTCCCAAAGTTTCTATTTAAGTCAAATGAAAAGACTGCATAATTGAATGCATTTATGTTTTAAGGGTCTGCATTACATACCAAAGGCCTGTATAATCAAGTGGCTGGTGAATAAATCCTTGGCACACCAATATAACTTACTGTAACAAATAGAATAAATGACTTTCAGGAATCAACCTTGACCACTCAGGCTAATAAGACTCCAGTTAGGATTTTGCCAACCTCAGAAAACATCCACTATCACTGGATGCAGAGAAAATTATATTAGAAATAAGTGTTTTAGAGACAAAATAGAAAAAGTGCCTCAAAGTTGAGAAGAAACAGAATCTTTGATGGTATTATGATTGATTTTTGAGAAAAAAGCAGTGGATGCTTAACTATATGAATTACGTTAACATATTTTAGGCTTTTAAGAGGAGAGATTATTGATGTAAAAGACACTAAAGTATCTCAGTGACTTGTGATTCATATATAAATGCATATTAAGAGATTACTTAAAATTCATATTATTGATCTAATTGATCGCAGCAACTCCAAGGGAGCCATTGAACAGTTTGTAAATAAAATATCAGGCAAAGATTAAGTCAGTGTTCACAAATTCACAGGGTCATTTCTGGATTTTATTCTGAAAGTAACTGGGATGAGACATAAATGGAGTGGAGGAAATTTGTGATAACAACCAACTGTAGGCAATATGCTTAGTTGGCTAACCACATTTGATGATCATTTGTCTATGCAATATTAAAATCAGGGGCTGAAGAGATGGATCACCAGTTAAGAGCACTGGCTGCTCTTGCAGAGGACCCAGGATTGATTCCCAGCATCCACATAACAACTAACAACCATCCACTATTCCAGTCCCAGGGAATCTGACACCCTCTTCTGCGTTGCATGGGCATCGGACAACATGGGTGAACTTACACACATGCATGCAATAGACTCATTAAAAATATTATATATAAATAAGATATAAAAAAATAAAATCACCTAATCCATAGCCCAAGACAGGTAGAAGAATATCGCATTTTAAAACAATATTTTGCATGATCTTTTCAGAGTATAACAATTGGATTTACGGTCAAATCCTTATCATTGCTCTTTGTCATAGAAGAAGAACAATAAATGCATGTCTTAATTTTGAAAACTCAACTTAGAATATTTGGGAATTGCTATTCTAGAAGAACTACAAAATAAAAGTTGATGTATTAAATTTTCCCCAATTACTGTGAGCAATTTGCAATGTCATTTCAGGAACAGAGCTATCAAAAAGTGTGGAAGGAGCACGTTTCAGGCCATGAAAAAGAATGGGCCAGTTAGATAACAATTTGATCTTCAGAAACTACCTTCAAGATGAGTTGGCGTTTCCCTCTATAAGCAAATTCATAAACTGTAACCCAATATACATCTATGTGTAGTAAGGACGAATGCAAGTCAAATTTGCCGCAGATGATCCCACAGGAAAATGACACTTAGAACTTTAAAAAGAAATGACTTCAAGGTGATTCTAGGCCAGTATGACTCTGTTTGCATTCATGAGTTATAAGCACATCAAAATAAATTGAAACTAGAAAATATGATTTCTAAGGCATCATCAATGGAAATGCTGTCTAAATTAATAATGAAATAATCAGCACAACAAGAGTGAGGACCAAGTTCTGTCTGTCCCCACTTCAGAACATGGATCTCATTGAAGAAAAGTCTTGAGACTAGTTAGGCGCTAGTAGTTTAAAACACTTAGCAGAGACTGTCTTCTCAAGCTGTGGGCATTAGGTAAATCAGGTTCCTTTTCTCAGCCCAGTGACCTAACTGGCAAATTTGGATTAGGCCAGGCGTGGAAGCAAGTGACTTTTTCTTAGTTTTGCTTCTTGACCCAGTGGCCAGATGCTCCCAGCATAAAGCTGACACTACATGGAAGTATAGCCAGAAAGAATGAGAAAGTATCAGCCCTTGACAAAAGACGAGGTACTTAGGACTATTTTCTTTCTTTGTAGTCTCTAAATCACTACCAACAAAATTCCCTTTTAAGGTTTTGTGGTTCTTTTTTATAACTTAAAAAAAAACTTTATTGAGAATTTCATACATGCATATAAGGTGTTTTGATCAAACCCATGCCCACTCCCTCCCCTCCACCAACACCTCCCATATCTCCCCATCACTTTCTTCTGATAACTTCGTGTACTCTTTCTTTCTTTCTCTCTCTCTTTCTCTCTTTCTTTCTTTCTTTCTTTCTTTCTTTCTTTCTTTCTTTCTTTCTTTCATGAGGCTTTTTGCTACGACAGCATTCCCCTCTCTGAAGAGCTAACCCTAAAGTCTTTTAGGGATTAGATAAGAGCTCCCAAATACTTTTCACATTTTTGGCCTTCGAAACAGGGTATGTTGTTAAGGGGCCCAAGGACATTTTGACTTTTAGCTAAGAACTGGCTACTTTTCTTTGGGGTCTTTTTGCCCTAACTGCCTAGCCAATTCCTACCTCCTATTCTTACCACACCATCCTCTGAAGAGGTTACCCAAATTGCCGATAGGGAATCAGGACACAGACTGCTCTGGCTTCTTCCATGCTGAACAGGGAAGCAGGGTGAGGCAATTGGAGTACTCCTTCAGTGGGTCTATCTAAAACACTCCCAAATTGTATAACTCTGATATGTAGGGAGAAAAGGAAGTTCCTGACTCGTGGGGAATAGGGGTTGTGAAGGAGAAGTAAAGGCAAGAGTAGTTAGCATTACAACTTCTTATTCTCCAAACATCATTTATTTTAACAAGTCTATCTCTACTTTTGCATCCTCAGTTTATATTTGACTTAGTATTTACTCATGTCCAGAAACAATAGTTTTTGGAATTTTGAGACTTTCTGTTTTATGTAGAACAATTGGCATATGATCCACACAAAACTGAAGGGCACATGATATTTTATTAATATCAATTTCCCTTGCCTATAGTTTTCATAATCCCTTAGTTTCATGATATACTCAGGGGAAATACAAGCCTAAATAGTTTAGAGTTGCATTAGTGAAAATCAACTTCAACAACAATTAACAAGAGCTCAATAGTGCTTTGTCTCAGCATCTGAGAGTTAGTCAGAGAGACACTGCAGAAACCTAGGCTTTAAGTCTTTTTCGCCCACTATCCAGCAAATTAAGAACATGGGTCTCAGGTCAGTTGCTCTCATTGAAATAGAGGTCTGCCATTTGCTGGAAATGTGACTTTGGGTGAAGTTCCCATTTGTTTGTTAAGGTGAAGGTTCTTAGAGCACTCACATCATCAGATTAATAGGGAGATAAACATTTAGGAGAGTTACTGAGTGATTTAAATAGTAAATACTATGGCTTCCTTTATTGGTATTATTATTAAGTAGTAGCAATTGAGATATTCCCGGTTGGTAATGGTGTCAGTGCAGGAAGGAGGGGATGAGTGTGTTCTCATACAGAGGAATTTTCATAGATGTGGCATTGCATTGTATGTGGTATTCTCTTTCCTATAACTTTTCTGGCAACTTGACACTGTGTTCAAAGGAAAAAAAATCAAAAGAAGTATAGATGCAATTAATTGAAAGAAGCAATTTTGGCCCTAAGATCAAATGCTATTTCTATCACTATTAAAAATACCATCATCTAACATTTAATGAGATTTTTTGTCATGTCAAGCATTGCAGTAAGCATGCTCTATTCTTATCCACACTCCATGAAATTCACACAGTAGGTTACAAGGTATGGATTAGCCATTTTTTTTTAAATTTAGAACATTCTGAATATGAAATTTGCAAGCCTTTTACAGTCTGTCTTCAAATATAAACATGGTGCAATATTACATAAACCTGTTCTTACAAATTCCGAGATTTGAAGTGAGGGGAAAAAAAATCGGACAATATAATAGGCTATGTTTGAATCCTATTGGATATGCTTCTGAAGTTTTATGGTTTGACTCTGAAATATTCCCCACAAGTCCTTTTTGGGAGTTTGTTTTCTAGCTCAGTGCACACGAGGCCTAATGGGTGAAAGTAGAGCACTAGAGGCAGCCTCTGAGCATTCCAGCCTGGGTTCTCACTCTGGTGTCCTAGCCAACTTTCTAATCAGCCATGAAGTGAATAGCTATGCACAACATTCTTCCTCCACCATGGATTGAGCTCTACCCCCTGCTTCTCTGCCATGATCTACAGAACTCCTCTGAAATCATGGTCCAAGAAAAGTCTTTCCTTCCTTAAGTTGTTTCTGCCAGAAATTATGCTACAGTGACACAATTTTAACTAACATAATTTAGTATTTGTTATTCACTAGATTTGGAACATTGGCCAACAATTCTGAATCCGTTTCTTCTTCTATAGAAACAGAAAATAGGGCGGAGAGATGGCTGAGTGGGTAAGGTGCTTGCTGCACAATCATGAGGAACAGAGTTCAGATACCCAGAAACTGTGTAAAAATAAGAGCGAGGTGGACTTGGCACCCAACATATAATCACAGCACAAAGGAGGCAGATACAGGAAATTTAAGAACAAGCTGGTTATGCAGACTAGATAAAATCATGAACTCTGATATCAAGAAGAGATCCTTTCTCAAATATAAGGTGGTGAGAAATTGAAGAAGACACTCAACATCAACCTCAGTCTCCAAACACACATGCAGTTGTGCCCCCACCACATGAACCCACATCCAAACATGCATATCATAAACACATACATGAAAATAACCTACAAAATATCTACATGAAGTGTTCAGTAAATGAATAATGAATTTAAGTTCCATTATATTTTTTTCTAAATAACTGTAAGAAAATGTGGTGTAGAAAAATGACAGTTGTCACCCTGTGTAAAAGAAATAGCATTGCAAATAAATAAATACATAAATATCTTGGCCTTATCTAATTTATTATGCATATCTTAGAATAGGAAGACATAAAATATGGGAGGATCTATCTATACTTATAAAAATGTACATAAGATGAACCAAAAATATTTCAGGAATTAAATTAGGTACAAACATCATTCTAATAGAATGTGATTCTTATCACTATTCATCTTTAAAGTCTATTTTTTCATTGAAGACATAAAATAAAAGTTTAAATTTTAAAAGAATTGTTAAAGAGTAATAGAAACTCTGAAATTCATGAGATGATTGGATGTTCGTTGTTTCCAGAAAACCATATTGTGTATTTCCTATGGGATCCAATGATTCTTGGGAAGATGGATTTTATACTAATTCACAACTGGTTCAACTTTCCTTCTGGAGTCCTCCTTCTTAGTCTCTGTTATGTGTGAATTTTATGAAGACTCAGTGAGTTATTCAAGTGTTTTGAAGTCAAAGCTCTTAATTCCATTTTCTAACTCTAATCTGAAGAGTAAACATTTCCTGAATATTTCTGTTAAACCCATTTAGGTAAGCACCTTTGAAATAAGAATCTGAGTTGGAAGTTATCCTGTGGAGGAAGAACCATTTCCTGTGCAAATTTGATTGCACCCAAGAAATTTCACTAGTATCTCCGGCTTCCAGAATTCTTCAGCAGTTATCACAAAGCTAAAAGACATGTTAAGTATAAAACTCTTTCTAATCAGGAATAATTCCTGGAGATCATTGTCAGTGTATTTGATGCCTGCCTTGATATTAATTGCAGAAATTTCAAGCAGGATTAGGCAGAATACAAGAAGTCATACAGACCAGTAGGGAAAGGTTTCTTAAGCTATTTTAGCAGCTTAGAAGTAAATCATAAAATGTCAAGCTAAAGAAATTGGCTCCGATAAATATGATTTTTTCCCTTGAATTAGTTCACTAAGCTTTTATCCTTTCTGAAAACTTTTAGTCAATCTTAAATACTTTAAATGCCAAGCTTAATACCGAACAGTTATGCTACAGCATATATGGAAGATTAAAAGCAGTAGTTATTTTACATGAGATATTTTTATTAATATTTAGGCCCAAAATTGAAAGTAAGTAACCCTTGTGCAAAAAGATCATAAGCAAATAAATACTTCTAAAAAGATCAGGTCATGGTCACAAAATAAGGAAAATATAAATTATAACAAAAACATATAATCAGCCCAACCATGTTATGGGTACAGGATATGCCTCATTCCCAAACATTAACTCTCTCCAGGAGTTAATATAATGACTGAGTTCCTGTGAGGGAATGTGTGGTTCTAATTGTAATTTAATTTTACATTCTTACTTAGTGGAAATTTAGATTTGACAATGACTCTAAAAATTGCATACCAGCTGTCACCTGGCTTGTATTCCAGTATGGTCGTTGCTCGATGCACATGAGTAAGTCTCAATAATGCTAAAGGAACTTATGCACAAATGATATTTTGTATTCCTGTAGCTTGTGCTAGAAATACATTTTTTGATAAAACACAAACACACTGCTTTATTATAAATTTTCCAAGTGTCCAAAGAAAGGCTATCATGTATTTGACTCAGAGATTCTGATTTTTAGAAGTATTAAACACACTTGAGAAGGCAAAAAAGTTATTAATTTGGAAATGTGGAGATCAGAATTGAAGACCCCGTATTCACCTCGCCTTAGCTTAATAAACTTGGATAATCCAGATTCTTTCAGAGGTTTGTTGACTTTGATTTACATCAGCTTAATTTGATGTTAACTCTGTAAATTCTCAAAGTATGTCACATTTTTTGCCTTATTTATAGTATTTTATATAGTTTTTGAACAATATATTTCTTGAATGGTTGAACTTTGCTGTGCACAAAAATTACCACAATTTATAGTTTCTCACAAACTAAAAAGGATAATTTAGAATGACAAAAAAATTCAGTGTTCCTTTTATTAAAGGATACCCCCAAACTTATTTTATTGGATGAAAATACAGCTTAAGGCAGAAATTCAAATCATGTCTGAAAAAATGAGGAAATCAAATGGGTTATTCTTTGTTTAATGTTCATAGAAGCCTACCAAATGGTGCTGTTTGTAGTGAAACAGCTGCTGTTTTATTCCCAGTGACAATATAATGCTTCGATGGTTTGTTAGGAAAGAGCCCATATTTACTTAGTTGTGTGTTTTTCCAGAACTCATGTCAATATACCTCAGTAAACTGAACATCACCAAATCCTTGTTTTTCCCATTGCTGTAAGAACTTCTAACTGATCTATTCTCTGGATCATCACTCATTTTTTGCTCTTGTTTTGCTTAGCTTTTAAAGGCAAATATTAAACAAGTAATGTGTTTCATTGTGGCCTCCTCATGATTGTTATATAAAGACCTATGTTAGTCAGGCTTTTTCCCTGTGGGAGGCAATTTAGAAGAAGAAATATTTATTTCAAAGGTTGCAGGTCATGGTCAGTCAGAATCTTTGCTTCTGGGGTGTTGGAAAGTAGATACAACACATAACCAACTGGGGCTGGGAGGGTGTCAGCAAAAGACAACCCTTGAGTGTGTGACTCCAGTGACCTGCTTCCCCAATTTGGCTCCAACTATGAGTGACTATGCCACCTCCCAATGACATCATCAAATCACAAATCTGCCAAGGCAGAGCCTCATGACCCACTGACTTCCCCCAAGTCTCCAGTTCTCAGCACTATTTGTATTAGGAACCAAACACGGAATACATGAGACTCCTAAAAAGCCACTTCATATTCAAATCACAACAAGAACATTGGATTCTTAAATAAATGCCAAAAGGCAAATAAGTTACAAAAAAAAAAGGAAATTAGGAAATGTAACAAAAATCTGGCATTCTTAACATATATATTCAGAGCTGTTCTAAATTAAAGTTAGAATTAAAGCATAAAAGAATTGCCAACAGGAGGGTGGGTTCCGACCTCTATCAGTGTAGCGGCTCTGATCTCAGCAGGCTGCCAGAGAGTGCCAAGTTCTGGCCTCCTTCTGGCCTCCCTCAGGCAGATAGCCTGAGAATGCAGGGTCTGCCTGAGAGCCCATGGATCCTGCCTCCATGTGGTGGTGAGCTTCCCCTGATTGCACTATACCGATCCCCCTAAGTGGGATTTTGTGAGGCCCTTCTCAAGGTCCCAGGGCAGATCTGGCTTTGGTAAGCTAAGGCTAAGATCATAGCAGACAGCCTGAGAGGGTGGGTTTCAACATCCACTGATGCAGAAGCTCTGATTTCAGCAGACTTCCAGAGAGTGCCAAGTTCTGGCCTCCCTCTGGTCTCCTTCAGGCAGACGGCCTGAGAACACAGGGTATTGCCTGAGAATGCCAGATCCTGCCTCAACGTGGTGAAGGAAGCCTGACTGGAACCTGAATTGGGCTTCCGTGGGTACTCCTGAATACCTGATCTGAAGCCATCAGTTGCCTCCAAATTAAACCTGAGAGAATCTGAACCCTGTACCAACCAGCTTTACATAACCAATAAAGAAAGGATCTAGACACCTGAATAATACAAACAAAAGCATACTTCAACTTAATTCTCATATCAGAATCATAAACAACAAAAGAAATTCAAATGCCAAAATCACAATGAAAGAATAATAAAGTGGAAAGCCAAAACATTTTATCCCCACTAAACTTCACCCATTCTGCAGAAGAGTTCTACAAGGAGAACCCCTTAGAGATAACCCAGGACACTGAATTTAAAAGAACAATCATAAACACAATCAAGGTATTCAATGAATTTAAAGAACACGTGAACAAACAAATCGAAGAACTCAAAGAAGATAGGGATAAACTTCTGAATGAATTCACAAAAGACATAGAAACATTGAAGAAAACTCAGGCAGAAATGAAGAAGGAAGTGCAAAACTCAATAAACCAACTTGAAACACATGAGAAAGTCTCACTGCTGGAATGAATGAAATGGAAAACAGAATATCAACACTGGAGGATAAAGTTGAAGAACTGAACCACTCAAAGAAAGATTATGGAAAATTAAAAAAAAAGACACAGGAATATAATATACAAGAGATGTGGGACACCATGAAAAGAACAAATCTATGGATCATAGGAATAGAGGAATGTAAAGAATTTCAGGTTAATCATGTTGACCAGATCTTAAACAGGATTGTAGAATGAATGTCCTGAAATGAAGGAAAGACATCCCCACGCAAATACAGGAAGCACATAGAACACTAAGTAGACAGGATCAGAAAAGAAACTCCCCACGACATACCAGAATAAAAACACTAAATGTACAGAACAAAGAGACAATACTGAAAGGAGCAAAAGAAAAACAAGTCACATACAAAGGAAAGCCCATCAGAATTACAGCTGACTTATCAATGCAAACTACGAAAGCCAGAAGACCCTAGACCAAAGTACTTCCAGTTCTACATGACAATAGATAGCAGCCCAGAATATTTTACCCAGCAAAAATGTCTACTATAGTTGGGGGGAAAGAAAAATCTTCCATGTATAACCTGAAAGAGTACAGGTTCACAAAACCAGCCTTTCAAGGAATACTTGAAGCAATATAAAGAGCAGAGAGAGAAACAACTATACCCCAGGGGCAACAAAAGAAAATAAATAAAGGTATAATGTAGGAAAGATAAAATTAGACAGAGAACACAAGCAGTAATCAAAATAATGGAAACCAATATACATTTTTCAATATTAACCTTAAATATCAATGGACTGAACTCCCCAGAAAAAAAACCACAGGCTAAGTGAATGGATTAAGAAATAGCATCCATCTCTTTTCTGTCTGCAAGTAAACCACCTCACCTTCAAGAACAGTTACTACATTAAGGTAAAAGGATGGAAAAGAATATTCAAATCAAATGGCACTAAGAAATAAGCAGGGGTTGCAATTCTAATATCTGACAAAATAGACTTCAAAGTAAAATTAATCAGAAGAGGTAAGGAGGGTCTCTTCATTCTGATCAAAGGAACAATTAACCAAGAAGATATTACAATTCTTAACATATATGCACCAAATTTTGGAGCACCAAAATTCATAAAAACAACACTATAGGACTTTAAGACACAGATTAATCCCAACTCAGTAATAGTTGGGTACTTCAGTACTCCACTGTCTCCGATTAGACAACTGGACAAAGAATAAACAGAGAAATATCTGAATTAAATGATACATACATCAAATGGACCTAATAGACATCTTTCAAATATTTCACCCAAGTACCAAAGAATACACTTTCTACTCAGCACCCCATGGAACTTTTTCAAAAATTGACCACACAGTGGGCTATAAAGCAAACCTCAACTAATGACATCGCCCCATGGGCCTTATGTTTCTCCAAGGAATAATTCCATACATTCCTTTGGACCACAATGCAATAAAGCTCAAAATCAACACTGGAAAAAGCCCCAGCCACTACAAGAACTCATGGTGATTGAACAATACACTCCTAAACAATGAGTGGGGCAAAGGAAAAATTAAGAAAAAAATAAGAGAATTCCTGGTGCAACAGACACCAAAAAGATTCAGACCATTATAAGGAAATATTCTTAAAGACCTATATGCTACTAAATCTGAAAATTTAAAAGAAATGGATGGATATCTGAAATCATGGGAACCACCAAAGTTAAACCAAGAAAAGATCAACAGTTTAAATAGACCTATAACATATAAGGAAATTGAAATAGTAATACAAAGCCTCCCAAATAAAAAAAATCCTAGGCCCAGACATTTAACAAGACCTCCAACCAATACTCCTTAAATTATTCAAAAGGATAGAAACAGAGGGAGAACTCCCAAATTCCTTCCATGAAGCCAGCATCACTCTAATACCCAAACCAGGTAAAGACACAACCAAAAGAGAAAACTATAGACTCATATCCTCAATGAATATAGATGCAAAAATTCTCAACAAAATACTTGGAAACTGCATACAGACACACATCAAAAAGATCATTCACCATGATCAAGTAGGCTTCATCCCAGAGATGCAGGGCTGGTTCAATATACACAAGTCAATAAATGTCATTAATTATATAAATGAACTCAAAGGCAAAACACACATTGTCATCTCAATAGATGCAGAAAAGGCTTTTGACAAAATTTAGCATGTATTGATCTTCAAAATCCTAGAGTGAATTGGACTGGAGGGAACATACCTCAATATAATTAAAGCTATATAAAACAAACCCACAGCCAAGATCATTCTAAATGGAGAAAAACTGGAAGCACTCCACTGAAATCTGTAACCAGACAAGGATACCAACTGTCTCCACTCCTTTTCAACATAGTACTTGAAACTCTTGCTAGAGCAATAAGACAAGAGAAGGAAATTAAGGGAGAACTAACTGGAAAAGAAGAGGTTAAACTATCCCTTTTTGCAGATGATATGATACTATACCTAAGAGATCCCAGAAGTTCCACCAGAAAACTCCTAGAACTGATCAACACTTTTAGTATAGTGGAAAGTGGCAGGTTATGAAATCAATCTACAAAAATAAGTAGCCTTTCTATATACGAATAGCAAGCAATTGGAGAAAGAATACAGGGAAATGCTCCCATTCACAACTGCTGCAAAAAAAAATTATCTTGGAATAAATCTGAGCAAAAACATTAAAGATCTCTACAATAAAATTTTAAAATCATTAAAGAAAGATATTGAGGAAGACACCAGGAAATGGAGGGACCTCCCATGCCCATTAATCGAAAGAATAAATATTGTGAAAATGACCATCCTATCAAAAGCAATATATAGTTTCAATGAAATCCCAATCAAAATCCCCTTGACATACTTCACAGAAGTAGAAACAAAAATCCTTAAATTCATACGGAAGCACAAAAGACCCAGGATAGCCGAAGAAACCCTAGCACAAAGAGCAAAGCTGGGGGGATTACTATATGAGATCTCAAATTATACTACCGAGCTATAGTCATAAAAACAGCATTGTAATGGCAAAGAAATAGACACATAGATCAATGGAACATCATTGAAGATCCAAACCTGAGTACAATTTCAGCCACCTGATATTTGATAAAGGTGCCACGAGCACACAATGGAGGAAAGACAGCATCTGCAACAAATGGTGCTGGCAAAACTGAATCTGCACTTGTAGAAGAGTGAAACTAAACCCCTATCTTTCACCTTGCACAAAAGTCAACTCAGAATGGATAAAAGACCTCAATGTGAACCTGGAAACCCTGAAATATTGCAAGACAATATTGGCAGTAACTTACAAGATATTAGGCGTAGGAAAGTATTTTCTAAATAAGACAGAAGTTGCTCAGGAATTAAAGTCAGCAACCAATGAGTGGGACCTCATTAAACTAAAAAGCTTCTGTATAGCAAAAGAAACAATAAAAAAAGTGAAGAGAAAAACCCACAGAATGGGAAAAAATCCTTACCAGTGACACATCTGACGTAGGTTTAATATCCAGAATATATAAAGAACTCAAAAAACAAGGAATCGAGAAACCAAGTGACCCATTTAAAAGATGTGCTAAAGATCTAAACAGAGAGTTCTCAAAGGAAGAAGTAAAGATGGCTAAGAAACATCTCAAAAAGAGTTCAACATCGTTAGTAATCAGGGCAATGCAATTTAAAACCATCCTAAGGTATTACCTTATCCCAATTAGACTGGCTAGGGTCAAGAGATCAAATGACTCCAAATGCTGGTGAGGATGTGTAGAAAGGGGAATGCTCATTCACTGCTGGTGGGATTACAAACATGTGCAACCTCTATGGAAAACAGTGTAGCGAACTCTTAAAAATCTAAAAATGAACCTATCATATGGCCAAGTTATACCACTCCTTGGCATATACCCAATAGACGCATCTTATTGTAGAGACACTTGTACAACCATGTTTGTTGCTAGTCTTTACACAATAGCTAAAAGGTGGAAGCAAACTAATTGCCCCTCAACTGATGAATGGTGAACAAAAATGTGGTGTATTTACACAATGGAGTTCTATTCAGCAGTAAAAAAAGATGAAATAATGAAGTTTTCAGGTAAATGGGTGTATCTAGAAACTGTTATAATAAGTGAAATAACAGATTCAGAAAAACAAATGACATATGTTCTCCCTCATATTTGGATCTTAGCACCAAATCCTTTTAAATTACAGGTCCTTTTAATTGGATGATGGTATACAGCAGTCCCTTCTGCATGATATAACTACCATCATCACAGCTTCAGCTGCGCCTGATCGCTAAACATCATCACAAATGGGCTTGTTGATGGTTGTGCTCATTCATTACAGGAGGGCCAAGCAGGATTATTGGACCTGCACTGGAGTATCCAGCCACTCTTCCCACCAACTGTATGTAATTTGGCCGTAATCAGACATGGCATCCTTGATTTGGGGAGGGCTAAAGTATACAATCTGAGGAATGCTAGGAAGAGAAGGCATGACCCATGCTGGGTAAAGGCTATCCACTGTGCATACCTTCAGTTCATACATAAAACTCAGCAACACTTCAGTTATTTTGAAGCCTTTGAGAGGGAACTGACATTGATTCTAACCACTCCAACAGCTATCAAAATACATGAAAGCAAATCCTGAATCCATCATTCTAGAGTCTAGCTTTGGAAGACAAAAGAAAAATAAGGACTAACCCAGTAGAGGGAGGCTTTTGGAAGCCCTTGTCAAGAAATTCCAATGGACTCTCATATGAACATTTGAAAATTTCCCTGTTCTGACTTTTTTCTAGTTCCCTGTCTGGAACTTATAATTCTAATTATTCTTGCCTTTACTTCTCCCTCACATCTCCTAGTCACTATTCAAGGACTTCCTTTTCCCCCTAGAGATAAGCATTGTGTAATTTGGGAGTCTTTTAGATAGACCCACTGAAGGGGTCTCCAAATGCCTCTCCCTGCATCCCTGTTCAGCATGGAAGAAGCCAGAGCAGTATGTGTCCCCATTCTGTACTGGCAATTCGGGTAACCTCTTCAGAGGACAGTGTGATAAGAATAGGCGGTAAGAATTGGCTAAGGAGTTAGGATAAAAAGACCCCAAAGAAAAGCAACCAGTTTCTTGGCTAACATCAAAATGTCCTTGGGCCTCTTAGCAACGTACTCTGTTCCAAAAGCCAAAAATGTTGAAAGTCTTTGGGTGCTTGTATCTAATCCTTAAAAGATTTTAGGGATATCTCTTCAGAGGTGGGAAATGTTAGAGTAGCCAAAAGCCCCATAAAAATAAATAAATAAATCAGAAAGAGTACATGAAGTTATCAGAAAAAATGATGGGGAGATATGGGAGGAGTTGGAGGGGATGGAGTGGCCATTGATTTCATCAAAACACCTTATATACATGTATGAAATTCTCAATAAATTATTTATTCAAATAAAAAAGAGTGCAGCTACTAAATTTAAGCTTTTCTCCACTGATTAATGTAGTTCCTTCTTCTATTAACTTAAATGAAGTTACCCAGTGTAGAAAGTTAATATATTTAATTTTGTTTATCTTTGAAACTCAGGATAGTCAAAGAAATCACTAGGTGAGTCAGTATAAAATGTTAATTTAAGACATTGTCATCTAATAACTCTTCTTTGTTTAACAATGAAACATTTTTCAAACATTGTCATAAAATACAAGGGTGAGCTTCTTAGTTGCCTACACTTTCTGTCCTTCTTTGACCTAGGACTTTCCTGAGATAAAATATTGATTGCACAAATATTTGTTCTATTCTAAGAGAAATTCATGTATGTTTTCAAGCAATTATACTTCACTTTACTAGTGGGGAAGTTATTTGAAATAAAGCACAAATATTTTGATGCATGTCTTAATTTGTATATAATATAAATGCTTGAATAAAATTAATTTGATAAATTTGGATGTGTTTTAGTACTTTAGTCAAATTATTAGAAGAATCTATATCTAAAGAACTTAATTCAAATAATTTTCTCTCTAGAAATTCTGATTTTTCTCATAAAGATTGTTTTCCTATGATATTTGTGAGGCTTATTATCCTTGTTCAGTGATGGTTAGCTATGCTTTTAAAACACTAAGCTATTGATGGTTTCATCAAGGGCCAACTTATTTAATAAACTTCACAATTTTAAACTTCAGTGTTCAAATTGTCTTCCCTGAAGCATTTCTCAAGGTAAAAGCACCTTGCATTCTCATTATTCTCCAGCTTATCTTATTACAGTTGAAAAAAATACAAAGCAAACATTGGATTTGGAAGGGGGACTGAAAGTAAACAGTGAGAATATATATATTTGTTTCTCCAGATGTTCTGGAAGCATAAGTTTCTGCAGTGCTTCTACACTGAACACTGAAAATCTGACTTTCTCTCTAAAATGAAAAATCCCCATTATAAGTTAAAGAAAACAAATGAAATGCATGAATGGTGATCTCAAACCATTTACTTTGCATCACAAATGCTGGGATTAAAGGTATGCGCCACCACACTTGGCATAGACAGTTTTTAAATTTTATTTTATTTTATTTTGAGACAAGGTCTCCCTGTAGCCCCAGTTGGCTGGAACTTGCTCTGTAGAACAGGCAGAATCACTCTCACAGAGATCCACCTGCATCTGCTTCCTAAGTGCTGGAGGTGAGGTGTGCACCACCATGCCTGGCTACTATGACTTTTGATAGAGTGACCTCCCTGCAGCATTAAGGATGAGTCCCATGTCCCAAAGTGGCTGAGGCCATGAGGCAAAACTTAAAGCAGAAAACACATTCTTGTGTGAGCAAGAGACTACCTATGCTAAGGTCTTCCTGAAAGGAAGACCAGACCCCAAATTCCTTCACTTAGCGTGACATCTTGTATTTTATTCTGAAACTGATAGAGTACCCTAGCTTTAAAATCAGGATAATCCTCACACAGTTGCAGTGCCCTGCTTCTCACTGAGAATATTTGGAATACAGGTCTTTCATATATATACTCAGGAAAATACCAAGCAAAGACAGATGGAGTACCTTGAAACTCAACATTTTTTAAAAAGTTTTAAATATTTACAAAACTCCAAAATATAATGAAATATTTGATTTGTGTTCTCACCAGTCAAATACAAAAAGATGAATGAATAGCAATAAGAAAATCTTGCTTTTTCAGTGAGTTCTTTCGTTGGTGTCTTTAAGTGTCTATTAAAGTTTTTAGACATCCTCATTTATTTTTCAAGGAAACAGGCAGAGTTGCAAAGAATACACAGCTCTATGACAAACCAAAGGCAGGAAAGCAATTAAACATATCCATTCAGCATTGGAAATTCAACCCATGAAATAGTCTTTTCCTCTTGGACCCTTTTAAATTTCAGAGACAGCATACAAACATTGATGTTTAAAGCCTTTTCAAACATATACTACCAATTAACCCCAGAAAACAGCAGATAATTGATTGATTTTTGACCTTTGAGAACTAATTTAGGGGATAAATATGGTTGCTGATTAAAGGATCAAATTCAAAAGCAGCAGTATGAGGCAAGGTTTTACAATGCTCTATTTTGGAAAGTTTTAAAAGAAAATCATACTAATTTTATAGGAAAGGGAGTTTGAAAGAGATCATAGGAGATTTAGAGCTTGCCTTGTCTGTTTTATTTTCCACACAGATGACGCAAATGAGGCACAGACTGGAAAAAATTACTCCAAATAACTTTAGTCACTTTGTTTTTTTTTTTCTCTGAATTTTAGAACCTAAATTAAGAAAGAGAACAAAAACTGATAATTCATTTTCAGTAAGATGACTTGTAGTCTTTAAAAAAAGGCATCTTCACTTAGCTCTACTGACTGACTTAGACTAGAAAAATAAACGTTTCAGTTTTTTCTAATATACATTTATATGAATCTCAATACTCTCTATTGCTTTTTCACCTTTTAACATCATCCAGCTAGCAAAGCAAATTACCATTGGAATCATAGAGTGGTTTCCTCTTTACCAAAGCTTTCCAACAGCAGATATCAATATTGTATAATAAGTGTATATAAGAAATTGCTGTTTTGAGCAAGAATTTGAAGTTTATATAAAAAAAATCTAAAGTTTGTGTGTGTGTGTGTGTGTGTGTGTGTGTGTATGTACATGGTATGGATATGTGTATGTATAAGCATACATATATGTGTGTTCCTGTGAGGGTAATACATTTTTCTAAAGAGTATTCAAAAAGTAAGATGAGAGTTACAGCTTCTCAGATAGCTGACAATTTGACATGGAAATGTTGGTTGAAAGGATACAGTGTTGCTCAAGAAAAACATGAATGAAACATAAATTAAAACAAAGCAATCAAAAAGTCACTTAGAACTTGTGAATTTATCACAAGAAATCAGCTGATGAAAGAGATGTTAGATAGTACTGAAAAGATTAAGTGTTGGCAACTCAAAGAAAAATATAAAATAACTACAAATTCTTACCCTTTGTTTTCTACTTCAAGGTTAGCATGAATGAGGAGAAAATGTTCAAACAAATTTGTGGTCCTGGGGTCTGGCAGGATAGTTAAATGGGTAAAGGTGCCTGTTATTAGCCAAATTTATCCCCAGAATGTACATAATGGAAGAAGAGATCACAGTATCCCAGGTAGTTCTGTGACCTCCACATGTGGGCTATTCCCTATGTACACATACCCACAACACACACAGTAAAAATAAGTGTAAAAAGACATGTTGTATGTTCTGCTAATTCTACATTCTCTGTGTGTTCTGTCTGCATGTCCATTTCTATTTTCAGTTTATTAAATTTTACTTTAATTAAAGTAAAATTTTCACTTTATTAAGTAACACAGTATAGTGGTTCCTCATTAAAGAAAGAGTTACAAGGGAAGAAGTTGCATTTATGACCCCTGTCACCCAAGTTCTCTCGGGGTCTCTTGCACTATCAGACAAACCATACAACATATTTTTATGTGAATTTATTATGGTTTATGCCCTGGGGGTCAGGGGATGACTTACAAAGAAACAAACATTTGGTGCCCAACTCTGTGCAGCAGCTCAGAGTCCGCCATCCCAGATCATGAGCTTGCCACTCCAGATCGTGCCTGAGGCCCTCCCATGGTCATCACTTGCTTTTGTCAACACCTCGTGGGCCCACAGTCTCACTCCGGGTCTGTAAATGCTGGGCCATTTGTTTTTGTGCTCCAGGCTGCTGCTCCCTGGTCATGGCTCCTGTCCAAGATGGTGCCCAGAAGCCCCTTCCTCCATGGATAACGTTCCTCTGTCAATTCTTAGCAGCAAGCCCTGCCCCTTGGAGGAACTAGGCCCCTGGGATACACTCCACCCCTTTCCTCCACTCTTACAATCTTTCTGCCAATCTTCTGCTAAGGTCCCTGAGCCTTGGTGGGAGTGACAGATGTAGGGCAAGTTCTCTTGTATCATGGAGAGATAATGACTTCTTGGGCCTCTCCATTATTCATCTTTAAGCTGTGGCCATTGATCTGTCTCAGTGGTGTTTCTTCTACTATAAAGACAGATGGAAGGAAGGAGACACATTTAAACAAACATGAATGTAAATACAAATGCCTAGAAGATATTCATTAAACAGTATACTTGTGATGGCTTCCCCACTAGGTCCTGTAGCTTTTCTCGACATAAGGCGTTGGCCTGGTCTACAGCACCAGATTTGTGTTCCACCTCTGGGAATGGGCATTATCCAATTAGGAATTTGTCAGTTGTATGTATGTTGGTCGAGCCATTATTGCACTTGCAGGCATTGCTTGGCATTTCCATAGTGTGTTTCAGGTGGGATCCATTGTTGAGCAGAATCATAGGGGATCCTTTCTTCCCCAACCATCTGCATAGTGCCTTCTGGCAAAATGAATGTCATCCACCCACTGGCATGCAGTTTTTTGGCTTAGTCTCAGCTCCATCTCCTCTTTTTCTCCCACGCTCACAACATGCAGTGTCTTAGGCAACATGACCTTACCAACCTTCCTAGTATACAACCGACATTAATGGCAATAGCCTTGGTGAATTTGGGGGCTGTTAGGATCCCTCTCTGACCAACAGCTCATAGGGGGACAATCCACCCCTGGTACTGCAGATATTCTTAACAGTTGTATAGTTTGGGAGTCTCTGTCTTCATCTTAACTAACCATAAAACTCCTGAGACTCTTACAGCTATAGCTGGCCTTTGCTTCTTCAGGTATCTTTCAAAAGGGTTTCATATCTGTAAAACACTTGAAAGAAGGTTAACATTATAGATTAAATCTATCATCAAAAAGGTCTCAAACAGCATGGAAACATTTTGTTCATTCACATTAGCTGTTTTCTCCATAGATCCTTTTTAGGTACTGTAGCATGGGTATGAGGCATTAATTTGGTTATCTCTTTATCACCTTTAGTTATTCCTTTGGAGTCATTTCTCATTTGGAGGATTTTACATGGAGTCTCTTTCTATTCTTTTATTCTTGATATACTTACAGGTGTTGGCTCCAGTTGCCTAACTCTGCACTGGGCTAAGGAGGTAAGGGGTTTCTCCTGACCCCACTGCACTTGTTGGTTCCCTGAGTTAGGCAGGCCCAGGTCTGCTTCCTGACTGTAGCCATATCTGTCATCTCCTCATTGACCATACCTGGTTGCTGGGGGAGATCGTGGTAGGAAAAACTACTTCCACCCCTAGTATAGTCTTCATCAGAAGAAAATGCATCCTATATAATCCCTGGGGATTCTTAACCACCCATGGGACACTTTTTATCCTTTGAATGTCTTTTTAAAACTGTTCTTCTTATTTTAAAGCCTTCCAGAAATACCTTAGTACCAAATATGGTTTTCTATTAATTTTTTTCTCTGGGAATTTGGGCTTGACATGTCTTGCCACATTTGTCTTCGAGTAACCCAAGCGAGCCATTTCTTCTGCCTGGTCTTTTTTATATCTCTTATAGAGTGTTCTGTTATTCTATAGTCACGTTTTACATGCTGGTCAGAATCATTTAGATTTTCCAAAGCCTGTCTCACTTTACAAAGATCCTGTCCCATTAAAGGGCTTAGTAAAACAATTAAAGCCCCATACCATGCTCCCAGGTGAATTAAGATTTCCTTCATATCTCTGGTCAACTCAGTCTTATCTGGCCCAGTGAACTGGACATCATATATTGCTTTTCTCATATCTAGTTCTCTCAGTAATGCCTGCCCCTCCTCTATAGTCCTCCAGCCCCTGTTAATCATGTTAGTCTCCCTTGGTGATGACCATATATCTTTAATGCCTTCAACCAGACATCCCATTAAGGACTGCTCCCCGCTGCATTGGCCTATGTTGAATATCCCATATTGCAAGGGTGGATGGGTGATTACATAACTCAGCTGTGAAGCTTCTGAAGGACTAAGACTGCCATCATTTGCTCCCACGTCCAATACTTTCACAAGCCATATGGCTAGGGGATCTCTGGTTCCTTGCTTGTAAGTTTTTCCTAGTTTTAACAGTTCCAGCATGGAGTATTTCCTCACTACAGCACTGTTAGTTTTTTTTTTCCTTTCGTATCAAGGTTGAATCTGAGGGGCAGCTTTAGCTACTTTTAATTTTAGGTCATCCCCTTTTTTTACTATTGTCTTTTCCTCTGAGTCCTTGGACCTTACACAAGTTAAAGTGTCTGTTCTTTTTTCTCCTTTCAAGCTCTGCAACTGGATCTGCCAGAGCCTCTGTGTCTGTAGCCTTTTCAGCTTTTCCTGCCTGGAGCACATCTTTTATTATGCAAAGTGGCCATGCCCCCTCTCTGGGCATTCCATTTGTGTCCAGAGCCAATAAAAGATTTTCTAGCCTCTGGACAACCTTTGATAAATCTTGACATACCCATAACATACCCCCCACTTACAACACAGCTGTGGCCCACACTTCTGCATGGCCAGCCCCTTTTTAGTTACGTATTTTATAATTCATTGTAAAAACCATATCAGTGCCGTCATCAGCACTCAAGATTTTTCCAAACTTCTGCAGTTTGTCACTTTTACCACCTCATCCTGCCAACTATTGTAGTTCTCTCGGGGCCTCTCGTGCTATCAGACAAACCATATAACATATTTTTATGTGGATTTATTATGGTTTATGCCCTTGTAGAGGAGGGGAGTGACTTACAAAGAAACAAACACCAGTTGCCCAGCTCTGTGCCATGGCTCAGAGCCCACCACTCCAGATTGTGCCTGCAGCCTGCCTATAGTCACCACTAGCTTTTGCCCATACTTCATGGGCCCACGTTCTCACCCCAGGTGGGTAAATGCTGGGCCATTCATTATTGTACACCCGGCCGTCATGCTTTGGTCATGGTTCCTGTCCAAGATGGCGCCCAGAGGCCCCTCCCTACATGGCTAACACTCCTCATTCAATTCTCTGCAGCAGGCCCCACCCCTTGGAAGAACCAGGCCACTGGGATACACCCCTACTAACCCAGAACAGCATGAAAACCCTCAAACGGGTGTTACCAACCTATGCAACATGTTACTTGCTACTTTTTCTGTGGGTAATATCTTGCTTACAACATCATTGAAGTGATGATCTTTGCACATATTCAGAAACACACATACATTATTTTGAGTAAGGAGCACGGGGTAGTCACCAGGGGGAAATAGGGAACACAGTTGAAAATTAAAACTATGTGTTAAGCTTAGTCTGTAAATGTTGATTTCTGGGGAGACAAAGCTTAGTAAGATTTTTTACATTGTTTTCTTAAAGGAAGATAAAATTTAAACCACCTGATTATACATTATATATCAAATTGAGTAGTTAGTGGTAAATAATCTCTAAGCACATGGCTAACTTGGCTACAAGATTATCCAAAAGTTCATTTGTAACTGGAGGCAGTCCCAGAAAATTCATTCCTACAGAATGCTACTTTTTATTCTATAATTTGTAAGGAATGATTCAGAAATGAGGTAAAGCTTTAGTTAACTTGAGCCTCAAAATGTAGCACAATAATGTGGCAGAAGGTTTGAAATAAGACAGCCATTTGTCCTAATTGACTTCTTATTTTAATGTGACAAAACATTGATCAGAAGCAACTTAGGGAGAAAAGAATTTACTTCAACTTGCTGAGTACAGTCTATCATCCAAAGACTCCAATTTAGGAACTCAAGGCTAGAACCTGGAGGCAGAGACTTCAGAGAAATTATGCTTACTGACTGGCTTTCAACCCATCTTAAGCTACTTTTCTTATGCAGTAAAGGCCCACCTGTCAAGGGCTGACTGGCTATAGGTTGGTGCACCTAGCCCTCCTACATCCTTTAGCAACTAAGAAGATGCTTCACAGACATGATCACAGACCAATTATGTTTGGAGACAATTTTTCAGTTGAGATTCCCACTCCTTAGGTCTGTCAGGTTGATAACCAAAATCAGTCATCAAACTATTTATGGTGCTCATGGATTATCTTCTACACTAAGCCCTATCCTTCCTCTCCATGCTCACCCTCTGCCACATCCATATCTTTGCTCTATTCTAACTATAATGTCTACTCAGCTCCATAAAGTGTGTGTCAATGTTTTATTCATGCCAGTGCTCTGACTTGAAAGATCTCTCTACCACTTCCCAAATTAATCCTTACTACACAGCCCAATTATAAGGTTTTTCATGCATGGGCATTGTTCCCTGTGGTAGCAATCCATTTCTTCTGTAATAATATTCCTTTAAATCTTCCTAATGTTCTATCTGCCGATGAACCTGTTGGCCTTCCCCAGCTATGAATTCCTTGTGCATTATGGTCGTAGTCAGAAGCCAATCTGTGATATATTTCATAATGCTTGATCTACAATACAGATTTAATACATATTTATTGCCTTGAAACATTAGTTAAAAAGCTGCAAGCAGACTTTCTTCTGTAGGTGAGAGAAACAGGACATTTGAAAATATATATTCTGAGAAGGTTTTTACGCCAAGAATATTGTTCTAATTTTGAATACAAATCCGTAAAAGTTATATTTTACTTTATCATTCCTGTGAATGCAAATGAAATTTGTTATATAGTTACACAGTTAAAGCCACTTTTGGAATTATCTAAAATTAACATGCTTTTGCCAATTAATTTAAATAAAATAAAATATTTATCTCTTATGTTAAACAGGAACATTTGAAATTAAATACTATTAAAATAATATCTTCTATATAATTGATAGTGTTTAAAAACCTTGTTTGGTTGTTAAATATGGACACTTTTTTCCTCTTAAATGCTATTTTGTCCTTGCAGCATTTTCTGCAAGGCATTAGTTTTCAACAGTTTTCTCTTATCAAAGTAGACAAAGCTTTCAACTTAATTGAATTTGGAAAAGGATGAAGATTAAACTGACCAAAATGTATGTGGTAGGTTTCGAAACATAAACAAAATGGATGAAATTGGCAAGCTGACTTACTTATACAAGTTCAGGAAAAGGTATAATGAAAGAAAACTTAATTAAAGAGAGAAAAGTCAATAAAAATAAGATTATATACATGATAAAATTTATGACAATGAATTTGACTTTTTGATATCCTAAGATATGCAGCTATGTCTGTAAGTTCTTAAGCATTCACAAATAAGCTGTTCATGACGGATTCTATCACAGGAGATATTTTATGTAGAAGCATTTGTGTATATGGAAGTCCCCCAAAGCATTAAAGTATATATATATATATATATATATAAAGGAAAAGCAATTTAAGAGGAGAGAAACAAAATAAGTCATAAGCGCTGAGCCCGAAGCAAACTTGTCCTCACCTGTGTGACTGCAGCTAAGTCACTTCAAGTGCCTAGACTTTAAAAGTACTTCATTAGTAAATCAAATGTCCTTCCAATCCAAATGGTGATGTTTTTTCTCTCTCTTTGTGAATACCCATGGGAATTAATCAAGTGCCTGGGGAACAGAGGGAGGCCCTTGTTACTGCCTTGGTACTTTTTCTTTTCCTGTTTTTTTTCCTACTGGGGATAAACGGCAAATAACAATACATAAAGTATATGTGACAACTGTGTTAAAGAATAAATTTAGCCTAGTTTCTTACATATTTTAAACATTTACTATATGAGACCTCTACTCAACAATATATTTTTGTCATTATTTTAAACTAAGATTATGGCAATCCAGTTATGTATCAAGTGAAATTATATCTCTGTGCTAGTACAGAGAATTGAAAGAAAAATCAGAATAATTTTCTTTATGGAGCTCCCATTATAATGCATAAGGATGATTTTAGACAGTAGTAAAAATTTACACAAATAAGAGACAGCAGGACAAGGAGATCTTTGCTAATCCAGTAGATCACGGATGACTTTATTTCTTTATTAGTTACTTTTCTGTTGCAGAGATAAAATACTTTCAGCAAAGTAACTTATGGAAGAAATAGTTTATTTTGGCTTACAGTTTCAGAATGACGTTCCCATCATGGTGGGAGGCATGGCAGTAAGCAACAGTCAAGGCTGACTCAAAGGCTCAGAGATCACATCTTCAATTGCAATTTACAGTAGAGAGAGTAAACTAGAAGTGGAGCAAGGCTGTATGACCTGTCAACACCTGTCCCCAGTGACCCACTTCTGCCAGCAAGTCTACACCTCCTACAGATTCCAAGACCTCCCAAAATACTGCAACTAAATGGAAACCAAGTGTTCAAATACTTGAGCCTTTGGGGAATATTTTTCATTCAAAGCATTATACCATCTTTTTGGAAGTTAAGTATTTGACATCATGTCATCCTGAGAAGACAAATAATCTAAATTTTTGTTATTCTTATAAACATAGAAACACTCTCAAAGTATGAGGTTTTATAAAGGAGAAGTAATTATATTAGTGAATCCCACAGAGCTTGTTTTGGCAACAGCATGGACTTGAATCTAATTCTGTAAACCACTTGTTGATTGTGACACAAAAATGCTTGTTTGGATATAGTTTAGTGATAGAACTTATTTATCCTGAGGAGCCTGAATTCTGCATCTAGCATTGAGTAAAACAAACAAAAAGGAAGAAAGTAATTAATGGCTGCTAATCCAAAGTCTGATACAGGTTTCCAATAAAGGAAAGTATGATTATTATGATAACTGTAATATTTATGCATCTACTTATGAGTGAGATGATAATAATTCTTTGCATATTGAAATCAAGTTGAGCAAACTGACCTGTCAGAATTGCCTCTAACACTTATACTTTCGTTAGCAGATAAGTTAACAGTACAGTTAAAGAGATCCAGAAAATTCATAATACTTGCAATCTGAGGTGTTTTCATTATCTTTATAGAAAAAAAATGCAAACAAATAGCCTCCACCTAGTTATAGACAAACAGCCCAAATTCTCCAATCAATGAACTCAAACTTTCCAAGAATGTTTGTTACTCCAAAGTCTGTCTGAGAATAGGTTTTTAAACTAGTTACAGCAGAATACACTTGTAAACCCAGAAATTGTGAGGTAGAGAATCTCAAGCCCAGAACCACCTTAAGTAATGTAGTCAGACTTTATCTTAAAAAGAAGACAGATTGACTTGTCAATTGGTTTTGCCATTATGCAAATATTGTTAGGCTAACATACTGAAGAGATTATATGGGTGCAACTTCTCTATCATGTCCAGAATGCATTAACTAGAAGCAAGTATCTTGTCCCTCTGGTTCTAAAGTCTTTCTGCCCACCCTATTTCCCCACTTCTGGTATGTTCTTTAAACTTTTGGTGTAGAGGTTGCATTGTAGATATATCACTTAGGGCTGGCCATTTCACAGTCACTTATTCTCTACATTTAGACAAATTATAAAACTTTGTAACAGTCTCCATCTGTTGCAAAAAGAAGTTTCTTTGATGAGTGATGAGAGCTGCACTTGTCTCTGAATATAAGGATAAGTACTTAGAATATAACAAGAAACTACATTGGTCTAGAAAAGTGAGAGCAATAGATTTTCTTCTGGGGTCTATGATCTCTCCAAAGTTGTTTACTTGGCTATGTTTACAGTACTATAATGAATTCTCTCCTCTTGAGGGAAACTTAAGTCTAATTAGACAACTGTTTATTGCCTCCAAGATAAAAGTGTCACTATTACATAAATAGAGATAATTTGCTGGACTGGTCATTGCTGTGGTTTTATAAGCTGTACAGCTTGGTAGTACCATTAACTTGTTTTCTCTCTTGCCAGCTTGCATAGTACATTCTGATACTATGAGAGCTAGTCTCCTGGGAGAAGATTTCTAGGCCAGTTCCAGCTCTTTTGCTCCAAGAATTGTGACCGAAGTATGTCATATCTTTAGCAATAAGGTCTTACTTTCATGCTCTGAGAAGGAAGGGCTGCAGCAATAGCCCGTGTTACTTTGGGAGTCTCTTGGACTACCCTAACCACTGATTTGAAAGGAAGTTTTCCATGTCTGGCACTGTGATTTTTATTATGTAGCCTTCAGCTGCACACATATTTATGATAAGTGTATTTTTCAGTAGGCTTACTAAATAATACATTTCCTGTGGTTGTGAATGGGGAATATTTCACCAGGTCCCAGCTCAAGATGAAGAGCTACAGGACCAATGGATGCTGAGGGAGGGGAAATCAGTTATATATAAAACTGCATGTTTATTTATAAATGTATGTATATGTAAAAATAATAACCCAAGAAGAGGAGAAGACTTTGGGAGGGAGTTTATGGGACATGGGAGGAGTTGAAGGGCAACTGGGAAGTGTGGAAAATATGCAAATCCAACACTCATAAATGAAATTCTCAAAAATAAAAAAAAATATTTAAAAAGAAATCATGCTTATGGATAAATGAATATTTGAGAATACATATACATAATGAGTTCTGTGAATATGCTATTTGAAAAGCTCTTTTATATGATTTGGAATTATTTTCTCAAGACTTCATGCTGATTTTCAAGAAGTTAAGGCTGTCAATATGTTCTTGTTGGGAGGAAAAAGTTAACAGACCTGTACCTTTACTTTAAACAAATAGTTGGGCATGGGAAGTAATATTTTAACATTGGCTTGGGGATTGCAGTTATGGCAATTTTTGTACAAACATGGCTTCAGATATCAACAGGAGGAAGACTATTATTATAACTTTATTTTTTTTTCAGAATAGCAAAATAAACTAGTTTGTTTTGGATAAAGAAGCTGACACATTTTTCTGTTTTACATACACAATATCAAAAACTGCAGGATAGCACATGGATGCCAGTTCAAACAGAAATTGCTGTTAAGAAAGACCTCGTGTTTTGAAGAAACAAAGCATTGAATTTACTCCCATCATCATGGCAATTTCCATCATCAGGACTTCCATTGTAAGACACTGGGGAAAACAGACTCAATATTCAGAGCTTTACATTAGAGTGAAGTATTCCGAATTTTTACTTTTTTCTTTTGAAAATCCAATAGAATGAGCACTTAGATAAAATGTTATAGACCTTTTTGTGAGGTAGGTCCTTGTTTTAGAGATGGTATAGCCAATTTCTAAAAATATGATTTCCAACTAAATTTACAAAATTATGCTTTATAGAGTAACGGGAGGGACTAGAATCTGACTGTCAGCAGAGGTGATAGCTGCTTCAAATTTTCTGAGACCATATAGTGGCCCTGTAAGCTCTGCCATGATTGATATAATGAGACAAGACACTTGATAGGGACAAGTGGCTAGAGTTTCATGTACTGAATATCCCTTGTTATCTTTATTTCCAACGTGATTAGAAGGCTTTGAGGGGCAAGTTATACTTTTTTTTAAAGCTTTATTTCTTCACCTCTAAATTAAATACAGCCCCTGCTATAAAGTTAGGTCTCAAATTTACCTTAAGCAATATACACACTTACTGCTTTCTGATTAGAAAGATGCTGGAGATAGAACAACCTATAGTTTCCGACACTAAGTTCTTCTGCTTGTCGGCATTGCTCTTGGTTCTGCTGCACACTGACCATTGGCTTTGTCTCTACTCTGGTATCCGGTTCAGTGTGGCTGTTTCCTGCATCATCATCATCACACACACCTAAAACAGATGAAGACAAGAGAAGTAATCTGTTTGCACTCTTTAAGAATGAGGAAAGCTTATTCTCTGTGCTTTGCCATTTGTGCCCTTGTGTGATCATGACCCTCAGTTGCCTGAGGGAGCTTCCTTGATGAGAGCTGAAAGAGGCATTAATATTCTCTCTACCATTTGTTTCCCTCTCATAAGAACCTACAGCAATGGTGTCAGCGTGCACAAGATCCAAGCAGACTCAACAGACAGAAACCCAGCATAGAATTGTGGAAATGGGCAGCAGGCCCAGTCTTAGTTGAAGAACAATTGGCAGCTGATTACTGCTGGGTGAGAGCTGATCTTCTCACAGGGAGGGACTTTAGACAGGCTGACAAGACTTCAGTGGATGAACTTACACAGAGGGATGTCTGGGAACACTAACTTGACTTGATAGGCCTTAACAAAAGTGACAGGATGCAGGAAATCTAGCGGTGGTGGTGGGGTGGCTATGGGAGGTACCAGCGGGGGAGGGGGTATAAGATGATTAAGATTTTTGTATGAAATACACATAAATTCAATAAAAATAAAATAGAATTGTGAGGAGAAATGGGGGAGAAAAAGAGCTCTTCCCCTAGATCCTGACAAAGTTGTAAATGGCAGAACCTACTTTGCATTCTCATGGGTAGTTTCCAGGGCATCATCAGTGACTCAAACCCTTTGTCCTTCTATCTGTAAAATACAGTTAAAATTTTATAGATACACAGAAACATTAGACAAAAGGACATATATGAACTTTGTGTGTATGAAAGAGAGAGGGAGAGAGGAAGAGGGAGAGAGGGAGAGACTATGTCATTTTGACCAAGCATGATAAGACTGTGGTCTGAACCTCATTGAAGCTTTGTAATAGTACATAGTTAACAATGGAACACCAAAATTTGTTTTTTTTACCTTCTTTGCCCTTTCTTCGACATTTTTTGAAGATAGTTTGTAGTTTACCTTTTCTTCATTATCAAGAAAAAAAAAAAAAAAAAAAAAAAAAAAAAAAAAAAAAAAACACATTACCAGGGCTCCGTTTTCAAAAGTAACCTACAACTTAAAAATATTTAAAAGAATAAGGCATCGTCCTCCGTTCTAATCTCGAACATCAAGTTGAAGATTGTAACTCACATTTTTGATTCCTGTTTCTTTATGGGATGTCAATACTCTTTAGCTGAAATAGGCATCCCAATACATGCCGTTTTTTTTCTCTTAAGTTATATATAAAAAAGACATATAAAAGAGCTCTTTTTAATCCATTTTCACAATACAGCCTTTGTAGATAATAATAGGTCTATGGCAACATGGTGTATTTCATCTTCAAGAATTCTCAGATGGAATAAAAATACCGTCATTTGTTAGAAATGTTTCATACAATTCACATTATTTTTACCTTTTTTCACTTTCAAAAATATTTTTGACTGTGGGAGAAAAGAAAAGGAATGATAAACACACAGAAAGAACTGACAATATTTAAATAATTAAATAATCTTTAAATTTTTGAATATGTTATTGTCAAAGAAAATCCAAATGAGTCTTTCTACTGTTTTTACCTTCATAATTGCTAATGCATTAAACATTATGATTATAAAAAATCTCAAAGCAAGGGCCAGCAAGCACGATGACTTAACAAGTAAAGACACTTGCAGTATAGCCTGATAACCTGGTTATATCCCCAGGTCCTACACGATGGAAGGATAGGAGAGCGCTAACTCCAACAAGTTGTCCTCTGACCTGTACATACACATGAACACACACACACACACACACACACACACACAATGAATAAATAATAAATAAATAAAATAAATAAATAAATGCAATTTTAAAAAGAAATTCAAAACACAGAGAGATGGCTCAGTGGTTAAGAACACTGGTTGTTCTTGCAGAAGACCCAGGTTCA
>NW_008339517.1:3042057-3066883 GCF_000622305.1 Nannospalax galili
AGAGAGAGAGAGAGAGAGAGAGAGAGAGTTTTTAAGCCAGTGATAATATAAAGTCAGTGAAGAAATATCAGTCATAATCTCTATACTCAAATGCAACTTTAATGTAATTATGTATATTTCTTAATATTTTATTAATTCTTTGGGAAATCCACACATTCTATTTTTATTATATCCCCCAACTTCTCCCAGATCGACCTTCATCTCCCATCCCACCTATTTTCACGTTCTTTTTCCCCCAATCAAGTCCAATATGTGCTGCTCAGATACCCTTAGGTATGGAGCCTGCTCTGGATTGCAGACAACCTACCCGAGGTTACACCCTTAAAGAAAATGGACTCTTCCTTTCCCATCAGTTACCAAATGCAAATAGACCCTCAGATAGGGATGGGAGCGTGCACGCACCTCCCCTACTCCATACTGGGATTTTGCCTATGTTTGAGCTTAAACTGGTCTTATGAGTGATGACACCATTGCTGTAAATTCATATGTGCAGCTGTTAGACTGTCTGAAAATCAAAGTTTCCTTATGGTCCACCACCTCTGCCTATTATAGTCTTATCTCTTTCTTCCAAGAAGAGTCTTGAGACTTTGGGGGAGGGGTGTGATTATAGATATCCCATTTAGGGCTGAGCACTCTGAAGTCTCTTATTCTTTACAATTTGACCAGTTGCCTTCTGCTGCAAGAAGAAGCTTCTCTGATGGTGGCTGAAAGATGCACTAGTCTATGTGTATAGCAATGTCATTAGGAGTCATTTTATTACTATGTCCATTTTGTAGAATATTAGTAACATATTTTCTGCTAGTGCCCATGACCTATCTAACCACAGTTTTGTGGCCCTAATGACAGTGCTAGGTATGTTTTTAATCTCTTGGTGCAGACCTCAAATCCAATCAGAGGACTGTTGGTTATTCCCATAAAAATTCATGCCCCATTATACTAGTGGGCATATATTGCCAGGTTAGTCATTATTGTAACTTGCAGGGTTCACAACTAGGTAAGACTGATGATTGTTTCTCTCCTCCAGTAGTGTTCACAGCATCCTCCAACACCGTGAAATCTAGCCAGCAGAGGTGAAGCATCCAGATTTTCAGCTCTGGGAACAGTGCTGTCCATCCTGTGCTTTACCAGATTAGGGCTCATGGGAAAAGCTGTTATTGACACCTCTTTTTTTCCCAGATACTATTGCCAAGAATAATGAAGAAACGAAACTTCCTAGAAAGAAAATGAAGAGTTATAATTTGAATCTGAAATGTCCTGTAAAAGCTCATGACATAGGAGACTGGTTGGCAGCTGAGATGGTTTGACAAAGTGATTGGAATCTGATCTAATCCATACAGTTATCCATTGGTGGATTCATAGCATGAGGCTGTTATTGAGAGAAAGTACCTAATCTGGGGAAGTGTGTATCTGATGACATGTTTTGTTCTCTCTCTCTCTCTCTCTCTCTCTCTCTCTCTCTCTCTCTCTCTGTTGTTGTGACAGGAAAAGCCTCCTCTGACACATCTTTTGGCTGCCCTGATAACTTCTCTTCCCCTAAACCCTAATAGTGGAGCCCAAAGACCTTGACTGAAACCAGTAGCAGAAATAAATCGTTTCTCACTTTATCTTTTTTCTCTCAAGTATTTGTCACAGGGACAAAAAAGCCTGACAATTGTAGGAAAGATCCCTATTGGCACTCTTACATTTCTATGTGTTGTCTGAGATGTTTGCATACCTCAGAACACAAACAATGAAGTGTAAAGGAGATGCAACTTGATTTGTTTGCTTCATTCAATAAGCATTAGTAAAGTTTCTGGTATCTATCAAACATGTTCCTGGGCTCTGCTAACAAAGGAAGTTGCTACAGAGAGAATAACATGACAATGAAGACAGGGTGAACAATAATCTGAATTGAAATGAGGGTTTCATTTAGGTAGGATTAGGAAATAAGTGACTGTACCAAAGATGGGAATTGTTGAGGATTCTAATTTGGTTCTAATGCAAAGAGGAAAATATTGATGTCTTTTAAATAACAGAGGGCCATAATTATACACGCATTTTGGAAAGTTCATTCTACCGTAAGAGTAGACCAATCAAGGACAACTTTAAATTTTTTGGAAGTTACATTACGATAGAGTAGTTGTACGAATGTTGTGCTATTTGGGAAGATAACAAGAGGTTGGAGGGTTCAGCAAAGACGCTGACAAGGTTTGATGATAGAGAGAAAATGGCACAATACTGACAGCCTCTCTCCTCTCTTAATCCTCCACTTTTGTATGAGAAACTAATCTATACATACCGTATCAATGACTTCCTTGTGTTTTTTTCTGATTGAGACCTGTAATAGGTAGTATCAACGGGACAGTAAATCTAAATATTTACTGTCTTAGCTACCTTTCTACAAAAGCACCTGCAATGCTTCTATATCCAATGCAAGCTACCACTCCTATGAGACTTCTATTAGATCCTAGTGTTTACCTAGGGGTAATAAAGGGCCTTAAGGTACTTCACTGTTTCTCCTGATACCAGTGCACTCTGTCCATGCTTAAGAAAAACTCTGTTTCCTGGTCATAGAGTAGGTAAGAAAGATTAAATATCAAGAATGACTCTGACTATACAGAGGAGGATTGATAATAATATAATTCAGTTAAATTAGGAATTCTGGAAGAGAACCAGCATTGAAGAGGACACTCATGACTAATAATGAATTTTAGACTTACTGGTTTATGGCCTCAACTCACAGATATACATGGATGTGCTAATAGACCATTGGTTATATAAGACCAGAGCTATGCAAGATCTTCCATTTAACAGTCAATCATATGGAAAGCAGTCCAGGGAGTCCATTGAGACTGCGAATTAGAAGGAATTGGATTTAGAGAGCCAAATAATACATTTTTTCCCTTCAATTCTTCAATTTATTTTCTTTACCGAACTCAAGTTTAAGTTTCTTGTGGGGAACAAAATGGCCTGCTTAGTTTTAGAACTTATCTTTCAACGCTATGCATTTTCCCCATTTATATTGCTTGTGGTGTGGAAGCAATCCCCTAACACCATGTCTAACGTAAAGTAGTTGCTATGTAAGTGTCAACTGAGTAAATGAATTTTGTGTTATATGTGGATTTTAATTATCTACAATACAAGTGAACAGAGAAAGCACAGAGAAACCATTCCAAATAACACCCAGCAGAATTGGAACAACTTCAAAACTGCCTTTAGTGTTCTGCTGGAGAACATTACCTTGCTTTTCTGCCTACACTGCCATTCTAGTCGGAGCAATCTCATAAAGTCAGAGATCCTAGTCCAAGTTTGCATCCTTAACTGAAGACTGTAAGTCTTTGCACTTTCATATTCTTGATTTCACATAAAGAAACTAAATAGCAGAGCTTTCAAATTGCTTGTCCACAAAAATAAAATGACTTACCAGAATGGGTAACATTAAGGATGATAAACCCAATAAGCTCAATCTACATATGTTTAATTTTTAAATTCTTCCTTTGAATTTCTTATTTTTTTTTTTTTTAGTAATATGACTAAAAAGGTATGCGTGTCCTTCTGGGAAAAGGGAAAAATTGAAACACACACAATAGTCTAATTTAGCCTGCATATGTATAGTAAATGAGGGCACACACTAATGTCCCCTCTGAAGGTTCTCAGGTATTACACCTAGGATACTTTGCTGATGTTATCTTGTGTAATAAAAGCAGCTTTACAGATGCATCAAGATGGTCTATTAGGATTGACTCCATATAATAATGTGGGGACTTAAAGAAGAAGAATGAAGAAGTGAAGTCAGAGTTAGAGGCATTTGCAGGTGGGAGACTGCTGCCCATAGACATTTTCTTCTTATTCTGAGACTTAAAAAGGAAAAGGACCTTTACAAGCTGAAAAGATGAGTCTTTTCTAAAATGATCCAAAGAAATCAATCCCACGAAAACCATTTAAGGTCTTCAGACTGGAAGACTGAACATCTGTGTTGGTTTTTGCTACTAAATGTCTGGTCACTTGTTATGGTAGCAAGAAAAACCCAACAGTTGTTCCAAATTTATTCTCATCACATGAACTCTTTAAAGTGGTGAAACTTCCTCAGCTGCAGAGAGCCAGAAAGATGTGAGAAAGACAGAAACAGCTACAGTTTAGAAAGTTGGTACACAGTTCTCCATTTAAAATTTTAATTGCTTTTCTTATAATTCTTCTTCCATTAAAATCCCTCACATGTATGTCATTTGTGTCACTATTTTCCTAATTTGTAAATTTTTTATTGAATTGTATTCTGTTCCTATACATTCAATTCTTTATCCAGAAAAATGTGTGTGGCGGCTTGAATGAAAATGTCCCCCATAGGCTCCAAGTATTTGGACATTTTGTGCCCAGATGATGGTGCTGTTTTGGGAGGTCTTAGAAGGTGTGGCTATCCTGGAGGAAGCACGTCACTGGGGGTGGGCTTTCAGAGTCCTTAAGCCTTTCTGGATCTTCAGTCACTCTCTTGCTTCCTGTACCTGCCTCATGATATGGGAGCTGCTCCTGTTCCAGCCACCTCCAGCCATCATGCCTCCCCACTATGATAGATTATAATTCCCTGGAACTGTAAACTCAGACTCTTCTTTTATAGGTTGCTTTGGTTAGTGTTTCTATCACAGCAACAGAGAAGTGGCTAATACAATGTATAAAATGAAAATAAAGTATTGACTTATTCACAAATGTTATATTAAACCAAACATCAATTAAACATTTGTTTACTATGGAAAGGGTCTCATTTATTTTTTCCCTTAAAATTTGTAGACCATCTTAAATCATTGTAATATGTAATAATAGACCAAGACATTATTTTTTTAATTTAGCATAATTCTAATTTATTTAATAATCCATCAGTCCTTCACATGTTAGAGAACCAATTTTGCAATGTGTTAAAGAGATCTATTTGAGTATTTTAAAACAAATGATTTTCTCTACATTTTTCTTTTCATATTCCAGATATTGTATTATCTCTAATTACTTGTATTTATCATAAATTGTGATGTCTATCAATATAACATTTAGATTTCTTTTTTTTTTTTACCTTTTTATGTTCTCACAACTTTGTAAATTCATACACACAAAAATATATTAAACAGCAGAAACAAAAACTCCATGGGATTATTTTAGGAATAAAAACATGACTTACGGACTTGTCATTTTCACATGACGTTTTCCCATTCACAAACTAGAAACAGATTTCCATTTGTCTTATTTTATGTCCACCAGTAATCTTTACACTTTTTTTTTTCAGAAAAGAATTTGTTCATTCCTTATGAAATACATTTTATTTTTAGGTCTATTATAAATGGAAACTTTTATCCTCCCTGCTGCAGTGGTTACTGTGTGTCACAGGGAATGTACAGATACTGTATATTGACTGGTTAGCAATTTCATTTTGTAAGAACAATATTTTATTTAATTTTTTATGTGTATGAGTGTATTGCCTGTATATATGTAAGTGCACTCATGTCATGCAATGTCTGTAGAGATCAGAAGAGGGCCTCAGATCCCTAGAATTGAAGTTACAGATAGTTGTTAGCCACCATGTGGGTGCTAAGAACAAAACCTGGGTCCTTTGCAAGAGCAGCCCATGCTTTTAACCACTAAACCATCTCTCCAGCCAGCTTATTATTTCTAAAAGTATACAGTTGAGCATCTTGTGTTTGCAACAAGTCTTTATGAAAACATTTTCATATATTTTACTTAGTCACATGCAACTAAATACATTGTTTTTTGAATAACCATAGGATCCAAATATTCTGGCGTATGATATTTATCAGGTATCCATTGCATGTATGCAAAATGACCATAGTCAATGTATAAAAAATGTTTAATGTATGACTATTTTCCAAAGTTACATACAAAATTAACTTGTATTTATTGGTACTGGAAATTATTTCTAACTTAAATCATGTCAGTTTTGAACATTAGAGTAAACGTAGTGGAAAACATCTTGTACACTGTAATTTTGATTCATATCAACATGCTTTTGCCTGTTGATTCATTTGTCAGTATTACACTATGAGATTCAATCAAGCTTAATGTTTGTAGAAGTCACAGAAACCAAAGGGAAGTAAGCAATAATCATGTCTAAATCTGAAGTCATAAATAGCATCAAATCTCTTGTCATACCAGTAATGTAAGTAATTTTATTAAAAATGATAGCAGTCTCCTCTGGCTGACTCGTATAATAGAGCAATATCAATAAAATTGAGTTTTTATGAAAGGAGGTTTTTTTTTTATAAACATGGATATCTTATAATGCATTACTAATCTAATTGCTAGCTTCACTTGTTATAGCAGGGTCTTAAGTGACAGTGTGTACAAAATTAAACCCACCCATATGCACCTATTATTTCATCCACACATAGATTTTTCTGTTTCACATACCTGAATGGAGTATGTGTTTCCAGCGTGCTTCTCTCATGCTTTTGAAGCTCAGCTTTTGAATACTATTGCCCATTATGTTCACGTATTGTTGTAGAAGACTGTCCTCCTACAGATGCCATCTTCCTGAACTTGGCTGCCCCTGCTTTCCTGAGATCATCTCAACTAGGTTAGTTGACTGTATACCATCTGTATACTGAACCACCACTGGGTACTTAAGATATTCACAAAAAAAAATCTCCAAATTGAATACATGCATGCTTCCTTATAATTCTAAGAAAAATGAAACATAAAACCTATTTGATCATCATTTACATTGTTAGGTATTATGCAATATATCATCTACAGACAATTTAGAGTCCACAAAGTCTTATGTAGGTTATATACAAATATCAGGGCATTAATATAAAGGGCTTAGGCATTCATGAATTTTAGTACCTGAGTCTCAGGGGAATTTGAGAAGAAATCTCTCCATGAATACTCAAGGACAGTTCTAGTTCATGTTTTGAATAATGTTATTTGTTCACCTACTCTGTTGTTTTCCAACTAGCTCCTTCCAGAATAGCACTGTAGCTTCATGGAAACCCTGCAATACTATCTATATACATGTTTATACGCCTATCATCTTATAAAACTGTGCTGGGTTAAAACCAAAGTGTTTTGCTTCCCTTGACTGTACTATAGAAAATTTCCTTAAGTAGTGATTATAATACTAGTTGATTACCTTTTGAGTACACAAAAACCATTATTATGCTTACATGAATAACACTGCTGGGAGCTGCATGTTTACTTGCTGTTAAAGTTTAAGGAGAAGTTTTTTGAAATAACAAATTTATTTTTCCTTCAATCTTTGTACTTTTAATCCATTTGTTTAAGAATAAAAGTTCATGTGTTTATGAACATTAATGTGTAACAAATTGTATTTTTTCAGCTATGATTACTTATAAATGTAGGTTCAATGATACTCTAAAGTATGTTAAGTTCTAGGGAGTTCTTTTCACAATTTTTTAAAAAATTATGTATTATTTTTATTTTTTATTTATGAGTAGATTGCCTGTGTGTATGTAAGTGTACCTGTGTTTTGTAATGCCCACAAAAGACAGAAGACAGCATGGGATTCCCCTGGAACTGGAATTACAAACAGCTGTCAGCTGCCATGTGGGTACTGGGAATCGAACCCAGGTCTTCTGCAAGATGAGGTACTCTTAATGACTGAGCCATCTCTCCAGCCCCACTTTCCGCAATTTCTTCTGGAGTTAAACAAATATTTAATATGTAAACAGAAGCAATGGGGAGGTGTTATATATATATATATTAGACATATTTTCCCCCTTCCTTCCTTCCTTCTTTCCTTCCTCTCTCTCTCTCTCTCTCTCTCTCTCTCTCTCTCTCTTGCTCTCTCACTTCTGTTTGTCTGTTTGCCCATCTGTCTATTTCTCTTTAGTTCTTTTGTGGTAGGAATTGATACATGTTATATATTGAATATCTTTGTGGAACACCTTTTCTGTCTCTCTGTCTTCTCCTCCCTGTCTCTCTTCCTTCCTCTGTTATTTCCTCCCTCCTTTCATTTCTTCATCTCTGAACTCTGTTCTCAACATATTCGCTGAAAAAAAAATGCCCTTTGGGATTTAATCTCCCTACAAGGTTGCTGAATGGTCAGAGACCTAGAAAAGTAGTTCTAGTGCTTGAAGACTAGTGGGACACAGGGATAGAATGAAGCATATCAGATTGGTATATATTTTATGGTGTATTTTGACTTCACTAAGAAGATATTCTTCCATGCAGTCTTCAGGAGAGACATTCCTAGTGCTGGAGAAACATGTCTAAGAAGTCATTCCCAATGCTGGCCCTTGTGATGATATACAATCCTTCACCTTTCGTTAACACCTTGCCTTGCCATGTTTCCCTTTTCGATTTCGCCCTTACTGCCTTAAATTCTCATGCAGAAACGTTGTCAGCATTGTTATCTTTGTTCAGATGTTCTCCTTGAGAGTTGAAAGGGATGAATGAATAAAAGAGACAGATGGCTGAGAGATAGCAAGAGGATTAGAAAAGAAGGAAATTGAGACATGAATAATGAGAACTTGGGTGTACGTAGGGCCTTGCACATAAAAGCTAGAGATAAAAAACAAGACAATATGAATGAGAGTGGTCATAATGGAGAAGCAGGATGATGTGAGGGATAAAGACTGACAGTGGAGGGATTTTTATTTTTGTTTCAGCCCCTGAAGTCTGGCCTCTTCTTTGAAAATTGGGAAAGGAATCATGGCTTCCCCTGGGCAGATCACTGTTTGCCTCCTGATCATGTTAACCTCATTGCTTTTGACTTGTAGGTTAAGCAGCAATCTTTTTGCATTTTCATCAATCTTTCCCCTCCGGATGCTGTGTGCTTTCTATTAAAAATATTAGAAACCAGCAGGGCGTGGTGGCGCACGCCTTTAATCACAGCACTCGGGAGGCAGAGGCAGGGGCATCTCTGTGAGTTCAAGGCCGGCCTGGTCTACATAGTGAGTTCCAGGCCTGCTGGGGCTGCAGGGAGACCCTGTCTCAAAAAGACCAAAAGAAAAAAAAATTAGAAACTGGTCTGGATCTGGTCCTTCTGGTTGTCACAAGGGACTCACAACATGCATAATGATTTTGTAACCGGGCTTCTGACAAGTGATAGGTCATGGTATCTGGTGCCTCTTCTTTTCTAGATTTTATTACCCTTTTGTACTGGCATGGTTTCTTCTCACATCTTCATTCTGGAAGTCTGATGGGCCTTCTTGTATGTAGCATTCAACTAGCCTATGCATTTCTCTGAATCTTTTCGTTTTTCTTTTACTTTGTCTGTCACAAATGTTCCAGGGAATGGTTCTCTGAAGCTGACATGATAAGTAATATATTAATATTTTTTCACTGTCCTTGCCAGGTGTTAACCTTTGAATCCTGAGAGAATCTTCTCAGACGGATGCCTCTTCTTTCCCTGGCAGCCTCCAGTCTACTTCTGCATCTATTTTTCAATTTCTAGGCAGCACATGTTGGCTGATTTTGAAGCGTCTTTTGGTCCTGCAGAAACAGTGCCTTCAAGCCTTAGTAATGTTGACACCTGAGCTGAGTTATCTCTCTGGTAGTCAAGAGGGATGGCAAGGGTATATCCTCAGGGAAGGTATGTCATTCTGTAGTACAGAAGGTGCTTCTTAATCTTTAAGCAAAGGCTAGAGTGCAAAGGCTTTTACACTCAAGGGTAAATGACCTTTATAGATCCAGAGAGTCCTGAAAAATCTGGAGACCATGAACTTTGAGAGTAGCAGTTTCATGGATTTGTGTATGCCCTTCTCAATCTCAGCATCTCAGCTCTTCCCAATCAGAAATCTGACATTGGCAGAACAGAAATGATAGGACTGAGAATTCAGTCTAGAACTCAGCATTCTCTAGAGCTCTGTTCATGTTAAAGTTAAGTTTTATAAATAATTCTCAAGTCTTATGAGACTTGGTGACAGATAATTGAGGTACAAATGAATAAATCTTAAAATAATTATGGCAAGAGAAATATAACATACTAGTAAAAGTTCATGTTATTGTTTTGTTTGTGCTAAATTTCAAAAGTACCATCCATTATCATAAAAAATCAGTGGAAGAGGCTAAGTGTGTAGAGCTGATGTAGAAGAATGGGATTGCAAGGGAGTGCCTGGGATGATTGACATTTGAGTGTGGTGATGGATGAGTGGATGCCTAAGGAAACTGTGTTTGTCTTAAATATGTGTATTGTATTACATACAATTATACCTCAGTAAAGATGCTAACATTTTTTAAAGGCACAGTTTTACACGGAACTCTCCAGAACAAAACATCTTAAAATGTGGACAAAAACAATCATTGATAAGCAAGATAATTGTGAAAGTTACAGCAAAAATGATTTATCAGCTATTGACCTGCTTTCAAACCTACTTCGTTACAGAAATGATAAACACTAATTAACTGCTGTTTTCTATTTTTGTAAATAAAAGGCGACCAAGGATCTTATCAAATCATAGCAATGTAAATAGTGGGATTAAAATATAGATAAATGTTAATTTTGTTATGATTTTCTCTTTTGTTCCTACTCCCAATGTGAACAAATTAGTATTTCTTTAATTCATTATTTATTAGGTCATTTAATAAAGGTACTCTATTTATATTTACCCGTTTCCCAGATAGTTCATGTCTTTGCTGCCAAAAATTTACCAAAAGAATCTATACAATGATAAAAACAAATTAGTACCACAAAAAGTAATAAAAATGTCCTTAGCTGTGATGCCTCCTGGAGCTTCACAGTTTGGATTCATCAATAAATGGAAGCATTTTCCTGGGAAAGGAAAAAAATGTCAAAGTAAAAACAGGTTTGAAGTGTTGATTAAAAAATGAAAGTAAATCCATATCTAAAATTCAGTTGGAGAGACTGCAAGTGAGAAACACCAGACTTCTGTTTCTCTTCTGCTGAGTGATATTTCCATCTTGGTATCTCAAACATTTCAAATATCAGCACAGAGAAGTTTGAATTATTCGTTTCAAACCCCCCCCACCCCCGCCGTTAACCACGTCTTTACCTGCTTAAGCAACTGCTGCTGTAATATTTTGCACATGATCCCATTTCCCACTTCCTCATCTACATAAAATCTATTGATTTTTGTCTCCTTCTAAGTATCTCTTTTAATATAAAAGGAGCAATCTTGTGGAAAGTAATCAAAATATGACTTTAGGGGCTTGGAGAGATAACTTGGTGGTTAAGAGCACCAAATACCTTTGCAGGGTTTGATTTGATTCCCTGAACTCACACGGTGGCTAACAGAAACTCCAGTTCCGGGGACCCGACACCGTCTTCTGGCCTCTGGGAGCACTGCATGTCAGGAGTTCACTTACATTCATGCAGGCAGATCATTCATACATGTAAAATAAAAATAAATAAATAAAACAATTTTAGTTTTATGTCTTATTGTTTCTTTTAAATGTTCAGTACAGGAAAATTTTTCCCTTGTTATTTCATAAAGACCACAATGACCCCATCATTTCTCTGTCCACTTTGGACAATAAATGCCCAATGTTCAAATTTATGTGTTTTAATTAAGATATCATTCATTCCTATGTTCATTGACACCTTTATTCTACTAAAATCACAATACCCCCCTCCTCTCTGACTCAGACTAACTTAGAATTTGTCCCCTTCCACAAGTTAAGAGATTATAGGAAGCTGGGATTGTCTTCCTCATTTTCTTCCTCTCACCAGCCCATAGTTTCCAGGCCTCTGCATTCCTGAAATGTGCAGCAGACACAGAGGAGAAAGCAGATAGCCTGGCTAGCATAATACTGTGTGTCAGCAAATCTTACCCAGAGATTCAGAGAATCAGAACCCATATGTGTGTAGCTCAGCTTACATGATCATGAACACAGGAAGACTCAAAATCTCCAGTTCATTTACGAGCCTGAAGACCCCAGAGAGCAACAGAGGCAGATGATTTCCAGGGGCCATTTTTCTGGTGGAAAGTTTTCTTTGCTCTGGAAGGGTGGTCTTTCCGTTCTACACAGGCCTTCATGGAGTCCACACACTTCATGGAGACCAGTCTGCTCTACTCCATATACAGCAATTTAAATGTTAATATCATCCCCCAAAAGGCATTTAATATATCTTTAAAAGCTATTTTCTATAACAGCTTCTATGGAACTTCCTTATGCAAATTGTTGTATTGCATCACTTTAGTAACTCTATTCATCAAATCCCCAGCTGTGGCCATGACATGTTGTCAAGGGACTGAGCCCCGCGTGAGTTCTCACCAACTGAAATAGATACTAGAAGAAGAAAATAAAAATATATTGTTGTGAGCCCTAGACCAGACTCTGATCCATCTGCAAATCTTACTCTTCTGCTTTTACTACTAAGATAGTCCACTAGAATGCTGTAGTCCTGAACCTAAATTTAATAGGAAAGGGTAGACTGATTCAAGGAGCCAAGGGAGAGGTCTGTGGTTGTGTCGTAGGTGAGCCTTCCTTCTCTCTTGGCTGCAACCCACGTCTCTTCTACAATGTGCACCTACCAAGAAGCACTGAGATAAGTATCTCTGCCTTTGACTCAGTTTAATAGCAGCAACTATAAATGAATAAAAACACAAGATTCTGTGCCTTTGTCTCAAGTATTGCAAACTCTTAAGCCCTGGAACTGAGCAAACTGATTTGATATAGGTGTTCAGTTTTAAAATAGCTTTAAAATACAGAGGGAAGACACAAGAAAAACAGAAGAAAGGGAAGTGAATATCGAATAATGTTCTGAGCTCTGAGTTGGAGGAATCTAAAAGACCTTGTGTAAAAATGAATAGGTGCATAACAATCATATGAGTAAATAACTTTGTAAGAATATCATCATCTGAGTTATCGTATGTTCCTAGTGAATGAGAATAGGACCTGTCTTCCACCCAGATAGCAAAACAACATTAGGAAATAAACTGCTTAACTAGTAAGAAATGTTACCATCGCTCTGTTGTAGTAAACTGAAATGAATGTGTTGTTTTAATTCCAACATAAGCATCAGGGCTATCCTGAAATTACAGCAAGATCAGAAGCTCAATCTGCATAATGTTTCTAGTCCTGTGAAGCTGTTGCAGTGACACTAGCGACCAGAAAGACAATGTCAAGCATCAAATCTTATCTGGATTCCTTTTGCTGTGACATTTTGAAACAAGAAAAATGTCATCAAGAGTATTTCTATCTCTTACGACTATTTTGCCTTGCAATTATGTTCAGTATCTATATTTTAAAGCTGAGATTTTAAAGGTAATATTCCTGAAAAATTACTATGATTTTCCTAAAAATCTAATATGAAAATCCTCTATCAAAACCTGAAAGCACCATTTTGATAGTATATATGCACATACACACATACACACTTCTCAGATGACATTAGACACAAAAGAAAGCAAAATCTATCTGAGATAATATAAACAATTGTTTTTGAGATGTGCTCATTATGGGGTGGTCTCTATGGTAACAATGATGATAATTTTTCCTTTGACTAACATGTAGATTAATAACTATGGTGATTCCTACAAACAATGCCTCAATTTTTTTCTATTATTTAAGACATATCTCATTGTGCAACCCAAGTTGACCTCAAACTCAAAGCAATCCCTTTTCTGGAGCTTCTCAAGTGCTAAGATTATAGGCATGAATCACCATACCCAGATAATGCTTTAATATTTTGAATTGTTAATCTGAGAAGTTATTCTTAGCTATTTAAAATATGCTACACAGTTTACCACATGGTGTCTTACCTTTTCACACAGACAATAACATTGGTATGAAGACTGTTTTTCTCCTGAAGCTGACTATGAGGTAGAAATTAGTGTGCAAGAATTAAAGATTTGAGGAATCTTGGGATCATAACTCCTGGAAAGGAAAGGAAGAGGAGACCTGACTTAGGCATAATCAACCACTGCCAACCTCAACAAGAACTCTAAATCAAGGTGCTGGAGAGATGGCTCAGTCATTAAGAGCACTGATTGCTCTTGCAAAGGAACTTAGTTTGGTTCCCAGCACCTACATGGTGGCTAACAACAGTGCTTATCCGATTCCAGGGGATTTAGACACCTTTTTCTGTCCATCTCAGGCATTACATGACACAGGTGTGCTTACATATAAATGTGCTTACATACATTCAGGCAAAACACTCATACACATAAAAATAATAAATAAAAAAGTAAAAAATAAATAAATAAATAAATTCAAAGACAAAAGAAGGGCTCTAATCAGAATGACTCTTTATATACCCTTGTGTGTGCCAGGATAAGCAGGCCTTCTTCATATCATACCTTGTAGGATCAGGTCAGGTTTGACAGGAATGTGAGGTTGGTGAGAACTTTTAATTATTAGATAGAAGACACTGAACAATGGGAAAGTGACAGGTATCGGTAGACAGCAATCTCGGCAAATGGTACAAAAGTGTTTAATAGGGGTGGGGCCTTTGCTTCTTTATCTGTACACATGTGTTCATATCTTAATTTCCTTTTTTCACTAGGAACCAGTCCTATTGGATTAAATCCATCCTAATGACCTTATCGTAAACTGACTCTTAGTTCTCTGTCTCCCTTCGAGTAAGTTCACATTGTGAGATGCTGGAGGCTAGATCACTTAGAACCTTAAGAGGAGCACAATTTACATCTGACCCATAAGAGAATCTGAACTTTTCTGAGCACATTCCTATAAAGCACCTTCTTTAGTCTGTGCTAGGCATATTGTCCCTAAGGAAATTCTCATGTTGCAGAGCCAGAATGTTCATGGACAGGAAACACATATCCCAAGTGAAATTCTTCGGTGACCATCTTTTGGTTCCATTACCCAAGCTGTTTTCCTAATGTCAAGAGAACAATATATAAAGCAGCCAGCTTTATATTATATAGCCAGCTTTATATTATATAGCCAGCTTTATATTATATAGCCAGCTATATATTATTTATATATTATATACTGGCTATAAAGTAGCCAGCTTTATACTATATACTGAATCCTGACTTATGTGCCTTGCAAGTTCTGCCTCTAAGTTTTCTCCCTCTGTGAGTAGGCCTGTGTCTACACAGGGAGTGAGGATTCTTCCTTTCTTGACTTAATTCTGTTGCTCTTTCAGGATGTACAGAAATCAAAAGGAATTAGGGTGACAGTCTCTGCCTTTGATTCACTAACAACAGCAATAATAAATGAATAAAAATCACCAGCCGAAGGCTAGCTGTTAATGGATGGGTCCTTCTCCTCTTAAACCCAGTATAATAAATTGACCAGCTGGTAACTATTAGGGAAGTTAAGCTTTGATCTGATTTTTACCTCTTAATATGAGCAGAAAAGCTTTCCAAAGCACTGGATCTTCTGATGAATAACATTTTCTTGTACCGTTTAAAAAAAAAACTGGTAAGTACATTCCCTGTTCTGTAGAGCTCTTGTATCAACTTCTTTGCAGTGAGTTAGAGATTATGAAAGCCTTGAATATCAGTGATTACTGAAGACTTTCAGGCAAGAAGAACAAACTGATATACCCATCATGAAAAACAAAGCAAAAATGCAACAACAAAAATAAACGGTCAAATAAGAAAGTAGATAGATTAGTAAACCTGAAAAATTACACATACAATATCTCTACATGAGTTTATATGTATAGCTGAAGGCAACATAACAAGAAACAGGGTTAGACAGGAGACACATCCCTTTGAGTTGTTGACCTGGGTAGTCCAAGAGATTTCCAGAATTACACAGACTATTGACAGAGGCCTTCATTGCCTCCCAGAACTTGAAGTTAAGTCCATAGTGCTGAAGACAGGACATATTTTGGACACAGACTTTGCAATGCAGCTGGAACTGACCTGGAAGCCAGCTCCCCTGAAGACTAGCTCTCATATATTTGTAGAGCACCACAAAGCTGCTAAGGGAGAACATCAGTTGATGGTCCAACTCCAGCTTTAAGGCCTAATAACCACAACAATGACCTGTACAGCAAACTATATTGGGGCAGTGGTACTTTTATCTTAGAAATAATCAACAGTTACATGCTTGGACTTAAAGTCCACTCAGTGGGAGGAAACTCATATGTAGCAGGGTAAACATAACCAAATACGCATGGCTTAGAGAAAACCCCAAGGCTGCCACATTCCTAGATAAACATAATTTCTTACTATGTGCAAAATATGGATCCTTATGTTTACAAATAAGTATCCCACTCACCACTAGTCAATTAAGCTTCTTTTGCAAAAGACAGAGATTATTACAGAGTTCCACAATTGTTCATACACGGAGACTGTATGGAATTTGTCCAAGCCTAAGTGATACATCTGCAATGAAACCTCTACATATAAGGCTTACAGAATATAGTGGAACAAGTGGTAGAGAGAACACTAAGGCATCTCTCAACTCTCATCAATGAAGCTCCCTCATGTAACAGAGGGCAATGAACACAAAAGGTCACAAATGATGAAAGAGTAGAGAATAAGAGTCTTCAGAATGTGGGTCCTTGGACAAGACTCCTATATTAAAAATTCACCCACCTAGGGCTCAGGGACCATTGCAGAAGAGGGAGCATAAAGATTGTAAGAGTCAGGGAGGAAGTGCATGACCATATGAAAATTGAGTCCTACAGGCTCCTGGGATCTTGCTCATACGAACCTATGGTAATGGTGTCAGCATGCACAAGACCCATGCAAACTTAAGCAGACAAAAACCCTGCACAGAACTGTGGAAATGGGCGTCGGGTCCCAATATTAGACAAAGAACTATCGGCAGCTGATTACTGCTGGGTGAAGAAGAGCTGATCTTCTCAAAGTGGGGGACTCTAGATAGGCTGACTAGACCTCAGTGAATGAGCTTGCACTGAGGAATGTCTGGGAACACTAACGACATGATAGACCTTAACACAAATGACAGAATGCATGAATTCCAGTGGGAGGGGGGCTATGGGAGGTGCCAATGGGGAGGAGGGTATAAAGATAATTAAGATGTTCTGTATGAAATGCCCAAAAATTCAATAAAAAATTACAAAAGAAAGTAGAGAGATAATAAATATTATTTGGTGAAAAAGAAATGGAGGGTTTTCAATCAGTCATGAAGTAGCTGGAAGAGGGGGTCCTGTGGTACGGGGAGGTGATAGCGACTTTTGTGCTGGTAGTTTGGACACTGGGTGGCAGCACCAGTTATATCAGTGCCTGTGTTGATCTCTACTTCCTATTGCAATTCTGTGGTCATGACACCTAGGAATCTATCATGTCAAAACTGGTTTAGATGAAACAAGACACTGGCTAATGTCTTAGTGCCAACATGTCCTTGTTTAATTATTTTTGCATGGGAAGTGCTCTCTGAAGGTAATTAACATTATAACGTGAAATTCGCTCTTTATACCCTCTAGCAATATATCCATTTATTTTGTTTGTGTGTTTTTAAATTTCCAAAATTTCTTTTCCTAGAAACCTTAAAAAGCATTCACATTCAAGCATTTTTCTATCACCAATAAGTGCATATATATTATGACTTCAGGCCCTTTCTCTTTCAACATAAAGTATGTAATCCAAATATTCTTGTCCCTTACCACTGGATTATCTGCCTTCCATTTACATGTTATATCAATGCAGAAAGACGGTATACCAGCTCTTTAACCAAGCTTGCGATTTTCCCTTAAATTAGCTATTTATATCCAGAGGTTCAAATGAATTAAATCATTGAAGGTTCCTCCCTAAAAGGGATTAGTTTAGTTATTATGGGACTCAGGTATTTTGCTACAAAAGATAGCTCTTACAAATGAACAAGACTGGTTGTTTCTCACTCTCTGGATTCCTGTATCACCATGTGATGATCTTTCAGTAGCTCCCAACATTGTAATGCTATTGCTATGACACGTTCAGCAGAAGCTAGCTAATGCCACCACATGCTCTTGGGTGTTCCAAACTGTAGGCTGAATATATCTCTGTTCTTTATAAAATAGTCTCACCAGGGGAAAGGGAGAAGGACTGACATGAAGATGATCATAAAGGAGTGCTCTAAGGACCAACACCTGTGCAAGGAAAGGGAAAAATAAAGGGATGATAGAAGCATCAAACATGAAATGCAGACAAAATGTCACCACAGTTTACCCAACAGGGAGTTCTATAGTTATGATGATTTTCAGAGTTGTAGAACAGCAACGCACTGACAATGATCACCTTCAACTTGGGGCTTCTCCACAGTTATGGCAATCTCGAAGGAGATGAGGGCAAGTGGTGACTGCTGAAAATATTTTCATCATCTGAACCTTAAAAAGTTTATTGAAATGGTATCATAAATTTATATGGTAGGCGTGTATAGCTTTTCTCTGTCCCAGTTTCTCCCGCTGAAGATGAGGATAAGTAAATTGTCCATCTGGTAACTACCAGAAAAATTAAGAATTGGTTTTATCTTTAGCTTCGGAGCAAATGTTCTTATTCTCTATGAAAATGTTCCATTGTATGCACAATTTCACCTGGATTTAATTTCTTAGATGATTCCTTTGAAATATGTTTATTACATTTTAAATTTTATTAATGCTATGTATGTGGACACACACATGCCATAGCATGATGTGGAGGTGAGAAAAGAACTTGGCAGTAGTTTGCTCTCTCCTTCCACATGTGGGTCCTTAAGGAATGCAGAACTCTGGTCATCGTGCCTTTACAAACTGAGCCGTATTGACATCTTGTGATTTAATTTTTCATTACATTTAGATATTGTATGTGTATGCACACCCATGTGCATGCTGTGCACCTATGCCACAAGGCCATGAGACACCTGTGGAGGTTAAAGTAGGAGTTGGTTCTCTCCTTCCACCATGTGAACCCCAGGGCTTAAATTCAGGTTGTCAGGTTTGGTAACAAGTACCTTTACCCACTAAACTGTCTTGCCAGCCATCATGATTTTGTCTTCATAAGTTTAACTGGTTTTTTGAAATGTTATTCTTTATGTTTTAATGATCATTCTTTTCTTATAATTGTTTTTCTTTTCCCCATTGAATTATAGAAGTTGATAGAATTCTAAAAGTAGTTGCATAAATGTTTAGAAATACTGGATGTTTATGATCTGATTAAATATATTCTTCTTAGTTATAATATTTTCTAGTGAAAAGTAATTAGGAACGTGGACTTCCCATCATTCTTTCTGCTCTGTCTGTCAAATATTGCCTTGCTTATTCTCCATCATCCTCGAGTTTACAGACAATTGTATTACAACAATTTTTAACAATGCCTCTATTTCTTCTAATGTATTTGACTATGCCATTTTGGTGTGGATCAATAATGTACTATAATATTGTAGCTCTTTTAATATGTGTTGTGTTAACAGAACATTAGCGAAGCATCAATGTAATATAGCACAAAGAATTAAGACTTTTTACATGTAATTTTAAGCCACTCACTTGTAGACAAGAAACATTCAATTTTTATATCTGTAGTTTAAAGCAGCTAGTTGAAACTGATCTTACAACCTTTTTCACAAAGATTTCTGGAAACTGTGAAAGTTAATGCTGTTTTGAGTCCCAACTGTACCACTGCCCTTGGTTCTATTAGAACCTGATTTGTCAACAATGTTATCACTAGTATGAAATGAAGACTCTTGTTTTAGCTACTTTTCTTATTGACAGGAGAAAATATTCAAAGGAATCAATTTAAGGAAGGAAGGGTTTATAATGATTTACAGTGTGAAGGGATACAGCCTACCACAGCAGGAAAGGCACAGAGCAGGAGCAGGAAGCCAGCTGGTTACATTGCATCGGCAGTCAGGAGATGCAGCCTGAGGAAGAAACAGGGTCAGGTTATGAACCCCAAAGCCAGACACCAGTAACTCACTTCCCCAGGCAAAGCTCAACCTCTGTTCAAGTTTGTTTCCCCATTGCTGTGTCAAAACCCTCTGACCACTACCAACTTGGGGAGTAAAGGGTTTGTCTTACATCTCTGGGTCATAGTTAATCACTGAGGGAGTTCAAGGTAGGAACTCAGGTCAGGATCCTGGAGGCAGGAGCTGGAGAAAGGGTTTGTCTTACATCTCTGGGTCATAGAGGGAGTTCAAGGTAGGAACTCAGGTCAGGATCCTGGAGGCAGGAGCTGGATCACAGGCCATGGAGGATCACTGCTTACTGACTTGCTCCCCTGGCTCCTGGTTAGCCTGCTTTCTTATGCAACATATGCCCACCTGCCCAGGGGCGGCACCACCCATGGTGGGCTGGGCCCTCCCTCCCACGTCACTCAACAATCAAGAAAATTCCCCACAGACATGGCCACAGGCCAGTCCTATGGAGGCAATTTCCCCAGTTGAGGCTCCCTCAACCCATGTGTATCAAGTTAACAGTACAGCTATCCAGCACAACCTCCTAATCATTTTGGTACAATAAGGATTAGAATCTACCTCTAAATGGACATATGACTTTATCCTCTTCATCAAGAGTCAATCCTGCTTGGCAGGTCAAAGAGCCGGCTAAGGACCACCCCTAGGAATGCTGGTTCACGGTAAGGTAATGTACTTTTCTTTCCCAGAACAGCCATTCCACCCTCACCCCAGTGCAGTCTGTAGGTGCTATGAAGTTCTTCTGGATCAGCCATAGTTCTGATTCCAAACTCAGAAGGGCACAACTATTCCTTTTGGTCTTCCGGTCTTTTGCTTGCAGCTGCTGGCCACACCTTTTAGATTCCCTCAACTTTGGGAATTCTTACTCTGTCTCTAAAGATCCCTTCTCCACCACGTGGCTACTAGTCACCATGTTGCTGGTCTTCTTCCTTTTAAACTCTAAAAAATTGTCTTTGAGCTTCCATTTGTGTCCATTCTTAAATTCTTTTACTAATGAGACTAAGACCACTGGGGGTGGGGTGTGTGTTGCTGGTTTCCTAGATATAGGATGCATGCATGAAATGTCTGGTAACACTTCTTTCCTGCCTTTTAATTCTGTAGTCAGGAGGGAACCTGTTCCTGCAGCCTAGATGGTTTCAGTTCAACACTCTCAAACAGCACCACCAGCTGGAGACCAAGTATTCAAACACATAAGCCTATGGGGGAATGTTTCACATTCAAATGGTAAGTCATTATGGGGGAGAATTCCTAAAGAATGATGCAATTTTAAATCTAATTTCACAGTGATTTGTTAACTAGAACTGTATGAAATAATGTTAAGAAAACCTAGAACCCAAAAAAATTTTTGGTTGGAATAAACCAAATATAATGCATTGATTTATTTATTTCACTGATTTTTAGAGATACTTGGTTCAGGATTTCTAGAGAATTAAACATGTGCTTTTATCTGAAAACACTCATTTAAATTGGTTTCTACATTTTAATTATGACAGCTATCTTAACCTCCATATCCATAAATGAATGTTGATAGACCCAGTCTTATGTAGGCCATGTACAGGAAACAGCAGTTCCTGTGAATTTATGAGTATAAACACCATATCATGGCCAGATGACAGCACTTCATGAAAGGCCTCTCTATCTTCAGACTCTTTCATTCTTTCTACCCCTCTTCTTGAAGTTTCCTGAACCTTAGAAGGGATGATACGGAAGAATCTAAATGCTTAACTGATTTTAGCTATCAAAAACTCATTATTGGAATCAGCATGAGGTTTCATTTTCTCTCTTTCTTCAAAAAGATGTTTCCATTCTTAATTCAGCAACAATTTGTTTTCTAAATTTGTAGAATAAACGTGCATAAAAATAAGATATTTAACTTTTTACTTTCTCACAGTATCCTATCCATGTCAGATAATCTCACCCCCAGAATTTCTGGTAAATTGAGGCCCTCCTAGAATCCAGAACTTGAGTTAGATCTTCACAAACACAAATCATCAGAGAGAAAAAAAAAATCCGCAATAAACAAACCTGCTTGCATTTTTCATATATATTTCACATACAAATCAGGAACACTGTTTCATAGGAAAACAAATAGTGATTAAAGTAAAGCTACACTGATTTCTGCTCTAACTCGTATCGTGTCTCATAGTCTATTAATTTCAGGTGAGTGTCTTTGTTTTCCTAACACATTGATGTTCATTACTAGGTTATTGCTTTGATAATTCTATGATATTTTCTAAGCACTTACTTATTACAAATTTCCTATAGAACTGCCTCAACTGCAACCAAAGGTCCTGGGATATTGGTAAGTTGTGGGACCATGTTCATTTAATTCTAAGAATTTCTAAATTTCCTCCCTGGTATGCTCAGTGGCCTACTCTTTTTTGCAAGTGTGTTTGTTCAGGTTCCATTGTCTCTGTGTAGTTTCTATGACTTTCTTTTGCTACTGTTTTGTACTTCAATTAATTTAGTGGGATTAGATAAGATAAAATGAATTATTTTATTTCTTTTGTGTTTGTTAAGGATTTCTTTTTTGATCTATAATATGATCATTTTAGAGAAAGCTTTATCCTCTGAGAAGAATGTGTTTTCCAAATAGATCACTGAGCATAGTCTGTAGATATTTATGAATTTCACTTGTTCTATGATGTTGATCAGCTTTGATAGTCTTGATTTTTAGTTTGGAGAATGGAGCATTAAAATACCCAACTATTATTGTATCAAGACCTATCTGACCTTTCCTCTTTTAATATTTTTTTCCTGAAATTGGGAATCCCAATATTTAATGTATATAAATATATAAAATTATTATACTTTCTTGATGAATTTTTCTTCCGATTTTTATTATGTCGTGTCCTTCTTTATCTCTTTGGATAAGTTTGGATTTGAAGTTTAGTTTATCCAATATCAGAATAACAATGTCAGCTTTTCCTCAGCTTCTAATGCCTTAAGAACTTTTCTTCAAGCCTTTAACTCTCCATTTGTGGTGTTTTTTATCCATGAGATGTGATTCTTTCTGATAACAGATGGCGGGGTCTTGTTTGTTAATACAGAAAGCTAGTCTATTTCTTTTACGTGGTGAGTTGAGTTCATTTTTATTTAAGGTTATTATTGAGAGGGGTTTTCTATTTCTTGCGGTTTCATTGGTTGGTCTGGTTGGCTTGATCACTGTTTGTTTTTTTTAAATTCTCCCCTATTACTTTTAGGGGTTTGCTATGTTACTGTATTGCACATGATGAGTCCTTTCCTAGCTGTCTTTTGTTCATTCTTTCATTTCATGATACTTATTCTTCTCTATGCTCTCATGATCTTCTGTGAATAAGTCCCTTGATGTATAACCTACAGCTCCTGTGCAGTGTTTACGAACCTTCTTAGTGCTTATCCTGAAATTCCTTTATTTCTCTATATATTTTAAAAGGGTAGCTTTGCTAGATATACCAGTTTTGGTTGGCAGTTATGTACTTAAACATTTTGAAATTTCTCATGTTGTGCTTTTCTGTCTTTGAGATATGCTGATAAGAGATATGATGCTATTCTCATGTGTTTGCCTTTATTTTACTTTTTGAAAAATGTATAAAACTATACAATTTATCTTGATCATATCCACCCCCACTCCCTGCCCCAGAGGTCCCCTCAACATATCCCTTCTCCAAATTTAGATTCTATTCTTTATTTAAATAAGCCACTGAGGCCAATTAGTGCTTCCCATATGCTCATGAGTGCAGCATCATCCACTCGTGCATGGAGAGTCTACCAGTAACCATCCCCAAAAGGAAAGTGACTCACTTTCCCCCAGCTGCCATCAATTATCAATTGTCAACAGCTCCTCAGCTGGAAGTGGGGCCTCAGGACCCATCCCCATTCTGTGCATTTTACCTGGCTTGATCTTATGTATGTAATCACAGCTGCTGTGAGTTCATATATGCAGGAAACCTGTGGTGCCCAGAGACAGCATTTCACAGAACTCCCCATCCTCCAGCTCCCTTATTTCTTCTTCCCCCTCTCTCTGGTTCCCTGAGATTTGAGAGTGGGACTCTTATTCATGGGATTTTCAAAAGTAACAAGTTTCTGCATTAACCAATACCCACTACAAGAAGGTTCCCTGACCAAGGTTGAGAGCAGCATGAAACTATGGATATAAATGTAAATACTTAGAAGGAGTTTTCACAACATGACAATTTAGCAAAACAACATCAACAGGTTCACCTTGTGGGTCTATGACGTCCCTAGCCATGATTTTTGAGCATGTTTCCAATACCAGATAGGACTGTCCTATGAAACAGTCCTCAAATCCAGTCAAGAGAAGTTAGATAACCTCATAAACAGTCTTGATATTATAGTACCGGTGGGCACATCTTGCCTCGTAAAGTGTTCATGAATCAGCACTGCATAAAAACATTAATGCCTATTCTCTGCCAGCAGCCTTAGCACCTTCCAGCTCCATGGAAGCTAGTGACCAAGGAGAGATTGTTGTTTTCTTCTTTTAGTTTTGACAACGTGACTATGATAATTGTGCTCAGATGTTCTTTTCTGGCATGTCTGATCTGGGATCCTGATGCTGCTTGTCTATGCATGCTTCTTTCTTTCTCTATGTTTTAGAAAACTTATGTGGTATAATTTCATTGAATAAATTGTTTACTCCTTTAGACTTTGTCTCTGCACCTTCTCTCCTGTGAGATTTTGGACTTAGCATTCTGAATTATCATAGAATTCTTAGAAGGATTTTTCTATCTAGAATTTTTTTTTTTTTTTTTTTTGGTCTTTTTGAGATAGGTTCTCCCTGTAGCCCCAGCTGTCCTGGAACTCACTATGTAGACCAGGCTGGCCTTGAACTCACAGAGATCCTCCTGCCTCTGCTTCCCAAGTGCTAGGATTAAAGGCCTGTGCCACCACACCCAGCCACTATCTAGATTTTTAATATTATATATCTATTTTCTTGACTTTGTCCTGTTTCTGAAATGTTTTCTTTAACTTTATTTTCCACTATGTTTTTCATTTGACTGATTGTTTCACTTCCATGATTTATTTTTGGTTCTTTTTAAAAAACTCAATTCCTTTGCTGAAATTTGCCTCCATATTCTTATTCTCCTCCAAATTGCCAATCATTTCATCTACTTTG
>NW_008339517.1:3069437-3069959 GCF_000622305.1 Nannospalax galili
GAATGTCATGGGGATTTTGATTGGCATTTCATTGAATCTATAAATGGCTTTTGATTAGGTGGTCCTTTTCAGAATATTAACTCTTGAATCCATGAGCATGGGAGGTCCTTCCATCTTCTGACATCTTCCTCAATCTCTTTCTTTAATGATTTAAAATTTTCATTGTAGAGCTCTTTAATGTCTTTGGTCAGGTTTATTTCAAGGTATTTCTTGTGGCTATTGTGAATGGGAGGGTTTCCTTGTGCTCTTTCTCTGCTTCTCATTGGTATATAGAAAGGCTATAGACTTTTGTAGGTTAATTTTGTAACCTGCCACTTTACTGAATGTGTTAATAATTTCTAGGAGTTTGTGAGTGGAATTTTTGGCGTCCCTTAGATATAATATCATATCATCTGCAAAAAGAGATAATTTGATCTCTTCTTTTCCAATTATTACTCCTTTAATTTCCTGCTCTTGTCTTATTGCTCTTGCAAGAGTTTCAAGTACTGTGTTAAAGAGAAGTGGGGATAGTGGGCAGCCTTG
>NW_008339517.1:3073174-3081787 GCF_000622305.1 Nannospalax galili
GATTTTGTCTTCAGGAGTTCCGCGGTGGCCCAATTCCAATGTGGGTCAGAAGTTTTCAGACTTTCTTTTTGGATCTGGAATCTTCTAAGAATGATTTTGGCCTCAGGAACTTGGGTGTTGGACTGACCTGAGACCCTGGCTGTCACGGTGCCTCGCAGGGATGCAAAGGCTGATGGGGTGGGAATAAGCCCCAAGATTTCCCAGGGAGTGGATTGAGTAGTTGGGTTGTACTGGATGCAAAGGATCAGGGAGAGGCAAGGTAAGCCTCGGAGCCCCAGAAAGAGGCTGTCAGCCCCAGAAAGAGGCTGGAGGGTGTTGCAGGATCAGGAAGCAGAGAGAGGTGGGGGCGGGGCCGGGTCTAGAGGCAGTACTCCTGGGTCCCAAGGAAGGCACCAAGCCAGTGAGTGGGGTTGAACAGGGTCAGGAATCAGCAGTGGCTCACCAGGTGTCTGGGGCCCCAAGATTAGGAATGGCACAGGGCCCAAGCTAGGAGTAGAGAACAGCGGGGGAAATGGAAGGGTGAGCACGGCTGGCGGCTGGCGGAGTCAAGGCGCTGAGGGCTGCATGGTAGACTTACCCCCAGAGAGGCCTGAGGGCAGGAGAGCGGGCCAGGAGTGTTAGCCAGTGGTGCAGGTCCCGGAAGCAGGGAGAGATGAGGGCGGGGCCAGGTCCCATGGAAGCAGTGCTCCTGGGGCCCAAGGAAGGCCCCAAGCTGGCCTGGGAGAAAAGGATCAGGAAGCAGCACCAGTTCCCCAGGTGTCTGGGGACCCAAGACTAGGAATGGCGCAGGGCCCAAACCAGGAGCAGAGAACAGTGGGAGAGATGGAAGGGCGAATCGTGGTGCTGTTTTAAGAGGACTCTGACAGGTGTGATGGTATATGCCTTTAATACCAACATTTGGGAGGCAGAGGCAGGTAGATCTGGAGGCCAGTCTGGTCAACATAGAAAGTTCCAGACCAGTCAGTGCTACCCAGTGAGACCCTGTCTCAATGATGATGATGACAATCATAATAATAAAGTATAGGACGTTGGGGCTTTGAGGATAGAAGCATGCACAGCTCTTGAAGAAGACCTGAATTCAGTTCCCAGCACCCACATTAAGTAGCAAACTGCTTTTGGCTCTAGCTCCAGGGAATTGGATGCTTTCTACGAGATTCCACACGCACTGTTCTCAGAGGCACTAACACACACACAGACACACACACAATTTTAAAACAGAAAATTAAATCTTAAAAATGAGCAGGACTATGGTATAATTTTCTGACATTTCCACTGTCTTGTATTTTGTTTCTTATATTGAAGAGTTAGTTTACAGATGTTCTGTAGTGAATTGTTTTGTGAGGTTTTACATCTTTTTAGGTTGATGTGTCCTTCAGTTTTTACTTTTCCCTTACTTTGGTTCATTGTTTTGTCTGAGGTGAGTCATCTAGTTTTATGTGATATGAGTCTGCTTGTTTTTACTTGGTATTATGGTGCCAACTATACTTCAGGAGGAAAGCCAACTGTTGTGCAATGATTGGACAGAAGTTCTAGAGTTAACTTGTAGCAGAAAACAACTGTGTATTTCACTTGTGATCCCAGTGAGCCTCAGAGTCAAAGAGAGTAGAACTGATTTCGGAAGATAGAGTTTATGAGTTTTGTTTGTTTTTTAGATAGACTCACAGTGTGCTGCCCTAACTGAACAGGAATTAACTACATAGAGTGGTTGGCCTTGGGGTCAGAGAGCTGTATGATTCTGCCTCCCTTGTGCTGGGATCAAAGACATGTGCAATCATTGTTTGGCAGTTTATAGCTTTTATTAGCATTAAGAATATTAATAAATAGTAAAGTGTTAAGTAATTAGTATTAACTAAAGAGTAAATAAAGCCAGACATGGTGACACACACCTTTAATCCCAGTACTCAGGAAGCAGAGGCAGGTGGATCTCTGTGAGACCGATGTGAACCTGGTATCATAGCAAGTTCCAGGGCTACAGGGTGATCTTGCTTCAAAAAAGACCTAAAAAATACTAATTGGGGAGCTGGAGAGATGGCTCAGTGGTTAAGAATGTTGGGTGTTCTTGCAGAGACCCGGGTTCAAATCCCAGCACCCAGGTGGCAGCTAACAACTGTCATAACTCCAGTTCCAGGGCATCCGACGGCCTCCTTAGTCTTCTGCAGGCATTGCACGACACAGGTGCACATACTACCTTCATGTAGACAATATATTCATACACATAAAATAAAAATAATAAATAAAACATTAAAAAATATTAATTGGCTAGGGTAAAAAAGGGATGTAAAATATGAATAAAATAGCATATGGGTTAGAGATATCTTAAATAATAACTGCAGTGAAAGAAAGGAAAGCTGTAACATGATGTACAAGTTGAACTCAAATAATTAAACAATACATGAAGTATAAATTTAAAGAGAATAAAATTAAGCCATAAAATAAAATAGAAGATGTTATAACATAAGTCAATGTTTCTTGCTATTTCTTGGGGTGAATATGGCCTCTCCCAGCACCTGGAATGATTGTTTTAGTAGCAGATTCTGTAGCTGTTGGAAGGTTGTTAGTGTCTTTACTTCATTCCTCCTGAGAGGGGATTTGATTTCACTTTCTTTAGAAATTTTGCACTCTGAGACCCTCTCTTTTTTCCTGCTCACCCATAGTATCTCAACTTCAGTGTCTGATGAATTCCACTTTCCACACAGCTTTCTATGACCGAGGCCCTGAAGGTTCATGGAAGGCCCTACCACTTGTGTTTACCCTCCCATCTGGATTTTGACTGTTCACTTTTTTTCTTGATATCCTACCACTTTTCTCTAAGAATACTCACAGCTGACGGCAGGTCTGCAACAGGTTCTGTACATTTCTCATGTCTGTCTGCTGTCCATCATTGGAGCAGTGTCATGGTGAACTTGAAGAACATCCACTTCAGGCATCCTCAACCCCTTCCACTGAAGTCCCATCAGCCAGCATCCTCCAGTCCTCTTCTGTGTCCAGGATGTTTCCACTCTGTGGTTACATCTCTAACCTAGTCAATCTCTACAACTTGCTGTTCTCTTCTTGCTTTTGTTTCAAAAAAATTAATTCTTTGAAAACTTCATACAGTGTATTTTGATCATATTTCCCCTCCCCAATTCCTCCCAGTTCCAACTCATCTGCTTTCTCATGCAACTTCATGTTCTGCCTCCTGGCATCATGGAGTCCAATGTGTGTGACTCAAGTAGCCTTACGTGTGGAATCTGCCCTGGATTGTGGTCTACTTGCTAAGAGTCACACCCTTGAAGAGTCTCACCCTTGAAGAAAGCTGGCTCTTCCTCTCTCATAGCTATCAAACGCCAGTAGCTCCTCAGCTAGGGATAGGAGTTCATGCCCACTCTCCCAGGATGAGATTTTTGTCTGGTTTGAGCTTGAGCAGGTCTTGTGTATGCTATCACAAGTGCTCTAAGTACACATGTTCAACTGCCTTCCTCTCTGGAAAACACTATTTCTTTGTAGTTGTTCATCAGCTCTCACTGTTAGAATTTTTCTGTCCCTTCTTCCACAAAATTTCCAGACTTCAGAGGAGGAGTCTGATATAAGCATCCCTCTTAAGGCTGTGCAATATACAGTCTCCTATTCTCTGTATGTTGATCACTGTGGGTCATTGTATTAATTGTCCTCTTCTTCAAGAAGAAGCTTCTCTAATGAGGGTTGAGAGATGCATTAATATATACCAATTAAGATGCCTACATTCAGAAAGGGTAAGCTTTATGCTAGGAGATACTGATATGATCAGCACAGTGCATAATACAACAATTTATGCCTACTTTACCATAAAGGAATATCTCTTCATATCTTTATTTTATACAAATAGATTCTATTATTTTTTACCCTGTTCTTCTCCTTTCCTGAATCACACAGAGGCAGCTCTTCGTCTTACCCAGCAGTTCCCCAACTAAGAACCATTTAATTTATTTATACATTCATTGGGACAATAACTTTATAATTATGTAAGTCCAGTGATGATTTACTTTTCTTTTTTATACTTTGAAGAATTATTTTTTAATTAAAAATGTAATAAACACATGATTAGAAGAAGCATTTCATTACAGCTTTAACGTGTTCAGTAACACACTCCAGAGGAAGGATACATCTCTTTCAAAAGAGGCTATAAATTTTTAGGTTCACAGTTGAATTAATACCATTATACAATATTGAACTCTGTATAAACCCTGTAAGATATAAAGTTGAATGAGTTTTAACCCTTTAAAGAAGGTCTCCATTTCATTTTAAAATATGCTGTTTCCTACATTTTAATGCTACTAACACTTAGATGTTTGCACATGTGTCTTTAATCTCTATGTATCTGATGATTACTAGTCACAGTCACACTTGGATCCTTAGTACCTCAGTATGGATATAAAGTAATCAGGTAGATGTCACTGGTAATGTTTATCACTTCTACTATTTAACATGAGGTAAATCTTTATGCTTCCTCCTCAAATATATCTTTTTAAAAAATTTTGTTAATTTTTCTGTGTGTATTTCATACAGAACATCCGACACAGTCTTATTCATCTATATACCCACTTCCAAATGGCACCCTTCCATAGCCTCCCCCCTCCCACATACTGGAGCCCACACACTCTGTCATCCCTGTTACAGTCCTCTATGCTGTTGACACCCCAAGCCATTCCCCAGTGCTTGTCCATCTGCTGAATCTAGTCAGCCTATCTAGAGATCCTTGTTTTAGGAACATCACCTGTTCCTCACCTAGCATCAATCAGTTGCCAATATTCCTTTAAATAAGATTGGTATCTGCTGTTTATTTTCCCAGTTCTATGCTGGGTTACTGTCTGGGTGTTTCTTGTGCCACCTTGGCCAATATCTCAAAGGAAGGCATCACCTGTCTGGCATTGTTTCTTGTTATGTAGCCTTTAGCTATACATATGGACTCAAAAATTATATTGAACCCATTAATCTTTGGTTATACTTTCTTTTTGGGTGTTTAAGACCCTACAGTTGGCCCAGATAAAACAATTTATTTTTACTCTTAAGGTCATTTGAAGATCTGTTCCTCATGTGTAACATGGGCTTGGGAGGAGCCCCTGGCTTCTTTCTTTTACCAGTACCTTCTACGTGAAGATAAGTCATAGGTCCTGCTCAACCATGGCTGGCTTCACTTGGAAGCATGGAGGAAATATTTCCTCTGATTTGATCCTCCTCTTTGTAGATTGGACAGTGGTTCAGGTCCATCTGGTGGGGTCTCCATGGCCTCCTTGCTCAAGAGGACAGGTGACTCACCACAGTTACAGGACATTTTGAGAGATGCTCATAGTCCCTTGGGACTTAGTTGATCTAGGAGGGCAAGGAGAGAAAACTGTCCTTTATGTCCCCGTGTCCAAATTAGTATAGGCCTCAAAGTATGGCTGTTAAACATCCAAGAAGGTTAGGTCCACTATTCTGGTACTTTTAATTACCATATTACATGTAGATAGAGCTTGGGCAAAGACAAAATGCTCTCAGATAAACCTTGCCTAGGCATATATTACATTCTTTGATGTAGCTGTATGTATAATTTGTCAGTAGATTGTTGGCCTAATGTGGTTCCCTTGGGTTTTCTAAAACTAACTAGGCATTGTTTAATTGTCACACAATCTAACTCTTCCATTATGGTTTCCCCATTTAAGGTGCCCCCATTTTTTCCATTTCTCCCTTAATAATACCGTTCTCCTATGGTCCTACCTCTCTTGAGCTCCTTCTTTCCCTTTATTGCCTAGGTTCCTTGTATGACCCTTCCCTCACCCCACCCCTTAAAATAACCCCATTATTGTCCATATCTCCCTTGTTAACACCTATTTTCTACTGTTATTCTCTTTGAGATTCTTACTTTTTCTTTACTTCCCTGGTTCCCTTTCATTATCCTGGTTCTTGTAATTACGTCTGAATACGCATTCACTTATAAGGATTTGTTGCTAAGATCCACATATGAGGGAAAACATATGTCACTTTTTTTTTTTTCTGAGTCTGTGTTACTTCACTTAGTATACCAGTTTCTAGTTCCCTCCACTTACTTGCAAATTTCATCATTTCATCTTTCTTTACTGTCAAGTAAAACTCCATCGTATAAATGAAACACATTTTCATTATCCACTCTTCAATTGAGGGACACTTAGGTTGCTTCCATCTCTTAGCTATTGTGAAAAGCGCAGCAACAAACATGGATGTACAAGTGTCTCTGCATTAGGCTGAGTTCTTTGGGTATATGCCAAGGAGTGGCATAACTGGGTCAAACAGTAGGTTCATTTGTAGTTTTTTAAGAGTTCTCCACACTGCTTTCGATAGGGGTTGAACAAGTTTGCAGTCCCCAGCAGTGGATGAGTGTTCCCCTTTCCCCTCTTCCTCTCTAACATTTGTTATCATTGGTTCTCTTGATCTTAGCCTGTCTGACTGGGATAAGAAGAAATCTTAAAGTGGTTTTAATTTGCATTTTCCTAATTATTAGTGATACTGAACATCTTTTAAGATGCTGCTTAGACACCTTTACTTCTTTTGAGAACTCTCTGTTCAGCTCCTTAGTCCATCTTTTAATTGGGTTGCTTCCTGTCTTGATTCTCTGTTTTTTGAGTTCATTATATATTCTGGATATTAAACCTGTGTCAGATATGTTGCTGGTGAAGATTATCTCCCATTCTGTGGGTTTTCTCTTCACTTCCCTGGTTCCCTGCTTTGATGTTCAGAAGCTCTTTAGTTTACTGAGGTCCCATTTGTTGATTGTTGACCTTGTCTCCTGAACAATTGATGTCCGGTTTAGAAAATTCTTTCCTACACATATATCTTGTAGGTTTTTGCCAATGTTTCCTCTATCAGTTTCAAAGTTTCAGGCTTTATATTGAGGTCTTTGATCCATATGGAATTGACTTTTGTGCAAGGTGAAAGATAGGGGTTCAGTTTCATTCTCTACAGGTGGAGATCCAGTTTTGCCAACAGTATTTGCTGAACATGCTGTGTTTCCTCCAGTGAATGTTCTTGGCCCCTTTGTCAAATATCAGGTGGCTGAAATTACATGTACTCATATTTGGGTGTTCAATTTTGTTCCATTGATCTATGAGTCTATTTTTGTGCCAGTACAATGTTATTTTTATGACTATAGCTCTGTAATACCGCTTAAAATCTGGTATAGTCATTTCAGGCATTGCTCTTAGTGATCAGGGTTGCTTTGGCTATCTGATGTCTTTTGTCCTTCCATATGAATCTTAGAATGGTTTTCTCCAATTCTGTGAAAAATATCATGGGGATTTTGATTGGAATTGCATTGAATCTATAAATGGCTTTTGGTAGGATGGCCATTTTCACAATATTAATTCTTCCAATCCATGAATTCTGTGAAGAATGTCGTGGGGATTTTGATTGGCATTGCATGGAATCTATAAATGGCTTTTGGTAGGATGGTCATTTTCACAATATTAGTTCTTCCAATCCTTGAGCATGGGAGCTCCTTCCATCTTCTGATGTCTTCCTCAATCTCTTTCTTTAAAGATTTAAAAATTTCATTGTAGAGGTCATTAATGTCTTTTGTCAGGTTTATTCTGAGATATTTTATTTTTTTGCAGCTATTCTGAAGGGAAGTGTTTCCATGTACTCTTTCTCTGCTTGTTATTGGTATATAGAATGGCTACAGAATTTTGTAGGTTAATTTTGTAACCTGCCACATTACTGAACGTGTTAATTATTTGAAGGAGTTTTCTGGTGGAATTTTTGTGTCTCAGATATAGTATCATATCATCTGCAAAAATGGATAATTTGATCTCTTCTTTTCCAATTATTACTCATTTAATTTCCTGCTCTTGTCTTATTGCTCTTGCAAGAGTTTCAAGCACTATGTTAAAGAGAAGTGAAGATAGTGGACCACCTTCTCTGGTTACTGATTTCAATGGGAATGAGTCCAGTTTTTCTCCATTTAGAATGATATTGGCTGTGGGTTTGTTTTATATGGCTTTAATTATGTTGAGGTATGTTCCTTCCAGTCCAATTCCCTCTAAGACTTTGAACATAAATTCATGTTGAATTTTGTCAAAGTTTTTCTCTGCATCTATTGAGATGAGCATGTGGTTCTTGTCTTTGAGCCCATTTATATGATTTATGACATTTATTGACTTATGAATATTTAACCATCCCTGCATCTCTGGGATAAGGCTAACTTGAAGATAGTGGATGATCATTTTGATGTGTGTCTGTATGCGGTTTGCAAGTATTTTATTGAGAATTTTTGCATCTATGTTCATTAAGGATATGGATCTATAGTTTTCTTTTTTGGTTGTATCTTTACCTGGCTTTGGTATTAGAGTGATGCTGGCTTCATAGAAGGAATTTGAAAGTTCTCCCTCCATTCCTATCTTTTTGAATAAATTAAGTAGTATTGGATGTAGATCTTCTTTAAATGTTTGATATAATACTTCTGTAAATCCATCTGGTCCTGGACTTTTTTTGGTTGAGAGGTTTTTTATTACTATTTCAATTTCTTTTTGTGTTATGGGTCTGTTTAAGCTTTTATCTCTTCTTGGTTTAGTTTTGGTGGTTCCCACGCTTTTAGATACCTGTCCACTTCTTACAGGTTTTCAAATTTAGTAGCATATAGGTTTT
>NW_008339517.1:3081934-3089870 GCF_000622305.1 Nannospalax galili
CTTTTCAAAGAACCAGCTCTTGGATTCGTTGATTCTTTGGATTGTTTTCTTTGTTTTGATTTCATTAATTTCTGCCATGATTTTTGTTATTGCTTCTTGTCTGCTGGGTTTGGGTTTCATTTGTTCTTGATTTTCAAGTGCCTTGAGTTGCAATGATAAGTCATTTATTTGTGTTCTTTACAAGTGTTTAATGTAGGCACTTAGAGCTCTAAACTTCCCTCTATGGACAGCTTACAACTTGTCCCAGGGGTTTTATTGTGTTGTATTGTCCTTTTCATTTAGTACCAGGAATACTTTTATTTCTTTCTTAATTTCTCTTTTGACCCATTCATCATTCAGGAATGTGTTGTTTAATCTCCATGTGTTTATCTGGTGACTAGGACTTCTTCTGGTATTTATGGAAAGCTTTATTGCATTGTGGTCTGATAGAATGCATGGAATTATTTCAGTCTTTTTGTATTTGTTGAGTTTTGTATTGTGTCCCAGTATATGGTCAGTTTTGGAGAAGGTTCCATGGGGTGCTGAATAGAAAATATGTCCTTTTGTACTTGGGTGGAATACTCGGTAGATGTCTGTTAGGTCCATTTGATATATGGTATTGTTTAATTCAGATGTCTCTCTGTAAACTTTCTGCCCTGATGACCTATCTAATGAAGACAGTGAGGTACTGAAGTCCCCTACTATTAATGAGATGGGAATAAGCTGCGTCTTAAAGTCCTATAGTACTGTTTTTATGAAGTTGGGTACACCAGAATTTGGTGAATATATGTACATGATTGTAACATCTTGTTTGTTTATTGTTCCTTTTATGAGAATGAAGTGGCCCTCTTTATCTCTTCTGATTAGTTTTAGTTTAAAGTCTATTTTGTCAGTTATTAGAATTGCAATGCTTGCTTTTTTCTTAGTACCATTTGCTTGGAATATTTTTTTCCATCCTTTCACCTTAAGATAGTGCCTCTCTTTGAAAGTGAGATGAGTTTCTTGCAGACAACAAAAACATGGGTTTTGTTTCTTAATCCATTCCCTTAGTCTATATCTTTTGACTGGTGAGTTCAGTCTGTTAATATTTAAATTATTAATGAAAGATGTGTATTGAATCCTGTCATTTTTATTTCTGTTCACATTCTTGATATAGCTGTACTTTTCCACAGTTATACCTTCATTGGATTTCTTTCCACAACCCCTTGGGTATAGTCATTCCTTTCTTCAGCTCTTTGTATTGCTTCCAGAACTCTCTGAAGGGCTGGTTTTGTGGATATGAATTCCTTCAGCCTTTTTATAGCATGGAAGATTTATCTTTCCCCATCGACCATAATACACATTTTGACTGGGTACAGTAGTAACCTGGGTTGGCATCTGTGGTCTTTTAAAATGGGGAGTACTTTGGTCCAGGCTCTTCTGGCCTTCATTGTTTGCACTTAGAAGTCAGCTGTGATCCTATTGGGTTTTCCTTTATATGTGACTTTTTATTTTGCAGCTTTCGGTATTGTCTCTTTGTTCTGTCAGTTTAATGTTTTTTACTGCGATGTGCCATGGAGAGTTTCTTTTCTGTTCCTGTGTATTTGGTGTCCTGTATGCTTCTTGTATTTGTATAGGCATCTCTTTCTTTAATTTTGGGAAATATTCTTCCACGATTCTGTTGAAGATCTGGTCCATGCCATTATCTTGGGATTCTTCTCCTCCCTGTATGCCTATGATTCATAAGTTTGGTCTTTTTATGGTGTCACACAATTGCAGCATACTCCTTTCTTGTGCTTTCTTAAATTTTTCATAATGTTTGCTTGAGTGTCTAGTTCGTCTACTTTATCTTCCAGTCTTGATATTCTGTTTTCCATTTCATTCATCCTATTGGTGAAGCTTACTCCTGTCATTTCTATTTGGCTTAATGAGTGTTTTACTTCCTTCTTCATTTCAGCCTGAGTAGTCTTCAATATTCCTAGCTCTTTTCTGAATTTATTATCTTCCTTCAGTTCTTTGTTTCTTTGTCCATGTGTTCTTTAAATTCACTGAATTCTTTTATCATGTTTATAATTGTTCTTTTGAGTTCCATGTCCTGCATTATCTCTAGGGGCTTCTCATTGTACTCCTCTAGAGGACTATTGGTATTTGTTGGGGATATGTTATTTGGGTTTTTTATGTTATTATTTTTTCTCTGTGATATTGACGTGAATTTCTTTTGTAGTTTCTGATTCTTGTGTGAGACTCAAGCCTTCAAGTTTAGGTCTGCTTCTTTTTATAAACCTTATGTGTCTTTGTGCTTTACTTTTTGGGCATGAAAAGCTGGTTCCTCTAAGCTTCCAGTTCTGTCTTTTGATTTTATATTGGACTGGTCAGATTGCTTGTCTTCAGGAGTTCCCACAGAGACCCAAGTCAGATGAGGATTAGATGCTCTCAGGCTTTCTCCTAAGGTCTGGATCCCTCCAGGAAAGATGTTATCCTCAGGAATTTGGGGATTGGACTGGCTGGGATCAGGGCTCAGGAAAGGTGCTAGTGTCTGGCAGCTGGTGGCCAGGCCACCCAGAAATGCAAAGGAAGATGGAGGTGGGAAGAGGCCCCAAGGGCTCCTGGAACTGCAGGAAGGAACTGAATTGGTCTGGATGCGAAAGATCAAGAAGCTGAGAGATCACCCCTGGTGTCCAGGAAAGAGGCTGGTGGATTGTGCAGCCCAGGAAGCAGAGGGACGTGAGGGTGGGACTAGGCCTAGAGGGCTCCTGGGGACTGTGAGAAGGAACTGGGTTCGTCTGTATGCAAGGGTTTAGGAAGCAGTGGTGGTTCCTGGGCAGAGAGGTCAGCCCTGGTGTCCAGGAAAGTGGCTGGCAGGTTGTACAGCCCAGGAAAACAGAGAGAGGTCACTTTTCTAACTTCTTACTTCATAAAGGTAACTTTATTCAACCTTCAGTGATTTTTTTGTTTGTTTGGATGTTTTCTTTATTTGTTTGTTTTTTGTTTTTTTCTCAAGATAGGTCTCTTACTTTGTAGCCCGAGCTGGCCTGGAACTTTCTATGTAGACGAGGCTAGCCTTCATCTTATGGGGATCAGCCTGCCTCTGTCTCCCAAGTGGTGGGATTAAAAGTGTACACCAACATTCTCACTAACTTTATTAAATCTTAAGAACAAATCTAGCAAATGTCTTCATAATATATAGGCATTTCTTTAAGTGAAAGAAGTGTTGTAGCGCATCTCATTATAAAGTGTGAGCATGTGTCCCTGAAGTAAAGATTAAATTCAACATACTATATAGCAACTGAGATACTAATTAAGTGAATTATATTTACACTAACTAGTTTTGTTGATAAAGGAAAATGGGAATATCTGTGCCATTGTTCAATAACTAATAATAAATTCTACAATTCTTCCTTCAGGGCTTCAATTAAAAAAAAAAAACGACTGACATCTGCTTAAGCTGTATTTGCATTTCTCATCAACAACTAAATCCAAAATAATCATTCTCAAGCCTTTTATGGTAATTTGCATCCATCTTTCATTATTTTCCATTTGCATCTCCAGCATACAACTTGCAAGTGAAACTGATAAAATATGACACACACCAGTGTATAAATTATAAAATAGAATAAATAATTTCAACATATAGTCTATTGGTTTGGAGTTATTTAGATATTGAATGGGTTTTCTCTTTGGAAAAATTTAATCTCTAGACACTAAATTAACTAGACTGTCTTTGTCAATTTGACAAAAAAGGCTGTGGTGGCAGATATTTTAAAAAGATTTTATTTTTAGCCAAATCTGAAATTATGGCATGTACATTCAACAATTCCTTCTTAAAGGAAATTGGTAGCTGTAACACTCTAAAACTAAAAAAAAAAAATCATTTTATGTGTACAATTCAATATGTTAAATAATTCTTGGCCGTTGTTTGGTAAATAAATGAATTTTCTCTTGTATAACATAGAGTTTATTCTGAAAAACCAATGTAATTGAAGCATTCTTTATGTATGATTCAATTAATTTTTAAATACGTTTAAAGTCATGTTTTATATTTATTTTCCTGAATATTTTATGGTGTTTAGAGTTTGACATTTTCATAAATAATTGTACTAAGATAATATTTTATAAGACTTTTTAGGGGCTGTGCAGATGGTTCAATGGTTAAGAGAGCAAAGAGTCAGGCTCGAATCCCAGCACTCACATGGCAGCTAACAACCCTCCATAACTCCAGTTTCAGGGAATGTGATGCTCTCTTCTCTCCTCTGCAGACACTGCAGGACATAGTGTACTTAAACACATGCAGGCATAACACTCATACACAGAATATAAAAATAAGTAAAATTAAAAACCAAAAGAAAAAGATAATACTTTATCTTTTGTGGAAAAGAGACAGAGTTTTAGATATAGGGTGATAGGCGATAGATGTGGCACAGTGGAAGCTGTCTGGGTTTAGAAAATGGACAGTTTTATTGCACTCTTGTTTGTGATGCAGACTGATATTTTGACCTTATTGATCTCACCTCTCTACTCTGTCACAGTTTCCTCATATAGAGATGGAGACAAGTGAAATGCACAACTAATACAGATCTCTACACGTTTCTTGGCAATGATTTACGATTGGTCAGAAATCATATTAACGGGCACACAGCTATATTGTTTTCCATTTGCCTGCAGCCACTTAGTACCTAAGAGTCAGTTTCACTGGCATGGCTGGATTCTGAAGGATAATCAATAACTGCAAATTGCTAATGAATCTACTATAGAGCCCGTTAGTTGTTTTGCTTATGCAATACTTTAAAATTAATATGTTTAATAATATTCTTTCAGTAGTTAGAGATCTGATGATGTAAGCAGTGTCCATCTTTAAAAAACACCTGAGCTCTCATCACATGTACATATGAATTTACATAAATGTTCTATAAAGACACAATGTGCATGGAAAAGACCAAAAGTACCATATTATCCCATTTCATTTTTTAGATATTTTATTTATTATTTTTACATGTATGAGTGTGTTGATACATGTATGTAAGTGCACCGATGTTGTGAAATGCCCATGGAAGTCAGAAGGGGTATCAAATTCCCTGAACTGGAGTTACAGACAGTTATGAGCCACCATGTGGGTGCTGGAAAGTAAACTCAGGTCCTCTGCAAGAGCAGCCATTGTTCTTAACTGCTGAGTCACCTTTCCAGTCCCTGTTATCCCATTTTATGAATTTGGGCACAAGTTCCAGAGATCATCAGTGTACTTCATTGGAAGTAGTTGTGGGACTTTAAAAGACTCCATTTTTACTTAGCACTCCTGTATTTGAATATACTGCAAATATCTTGCAGATAGAATAACCCTAAAGTCCAGAAGGGTAAGATGGGAAATCATCATATGTTTTTCTGTAGCACAAAATTTTGCACTTCACATAAGCTGCGTTCTACCATCAAATATGCAAGGTGCTCAGGAAGAGTTACGACAGAACTGAAACAAAGGCAAATTATACTTCATCACAGTTCTGCTCCTCTAGCTACACTTGGGACTAGCAGACAAAGAACATGGTCAACAACACCAAATTCTGCCAAATAAGAAGATAAACTTCTAATATAATTAGGACTCAACGAATGTGACAAATTCACAGCCTTGTAGTTAGAACTTCATAGTTCAGAAAAGAAAAAGCAAATGCTTTTAAGATCAATTTATTCAACAAATAATTTTTCAAATGCTTCTAATTTGTTTATGAAAATCCCTATAATTAAAGTTAATACATCTCTTTCTAAACTCCTTTGGACCTATATTATGAACCATTCATTGGGTGAGTGTGATCACAGGAGAAATTCTTTCCTAGATTTGAAGAACAATACTTAAGATACTTCCAAAGCCGGAAAAGATCTCATTAATCTCAGGAAAAATTAAAATAGGAAATTCTCAGATGCCTTTCTGTACCATGGCCTTTGCACTTCCAAATGCACAGCAGCTCTGGCCACTTGCACAAAACCTTCACATAACAAAAGAGGTGAAAACAGGAGGGGGAATGCCAGGAAAAGGGAATCAGGAGATATGGACAGACAATGGCAGTGATGGGGGATGTTCTCGCAATATATTGAGACGTGCATGAATGTGTCAATAAATATTGTTTGATGTCATGATAAAGAACACATCAATTTAAAAATAACATTTTTTCTTGGTTTCTAAAACTCCAAAAATTAATGAAACAGAAAGCTAAAGTGAGATGCTTGTTAGGAATCTAGTTTAAAAGGAAAATACAAAGAAAAAAAGACATGTTAGAGGCAGCACAGTGGTGCAGACTGATAATCTCATTTGCTCTGCAGTCTAACTCAGAAAGATTGAAAGTTCTAGGTCAACCTTATCAGTTTAGAAAGATTCCATCTCAAAATATAATTTTTAAAGGGGCTAGAGAGTTAGCTAAGTGGTTAAGAGCACTGGCTGCTCTTGCAGAGGACCCAGATTTGATTCTCAGCACCCACATGACAGCTAACAACCATCCTTAACTCCAGTTCCAGGGGAATTCAGAATTCAACAATCTCTTCTGACCACCAAGGACATTGAATAACATGGGTGGACTTACATACAGGCAAGCAAAATACTCATAAAATAAAAAATATTACATATATATATATATATATATATATATATTCATATATATGGTCAATGTAACTTTTTATGGAAGAGCAGTAAACAATGATGATAGACCATGGAGTCCATCACCAGAACCACAAACTACAGGTATGACTACAAACATACATGCACACACACATACACACCTTAGAAGCAATGGAAAGTAAAACCAGTTAGGTTGTACTATGGAAAATTTATTACTTTTAAATGTATAATTATGGAATTACAGTGATATATGAGAATGTTATATTCAAGAGATACATGCTGAAATGTTACACTAAAGTATTGAGGAATTAATTTTGTGGTGGCATCAATTTAATTTTTGATGGTTCAGCAGAAACTATTATATATGTATGTGTATATTTGAAGATTAATACATAGAAATGATTTTATAAAGGGACTAAGGTGTATTTTGGTGGACAGTACTTTTATTAATATCAAGTGTGATTCCAGAATTTTTCTTCTATAGAGTTCTTCAAGAACAAAATATTTAACTACACACATCCGTCATAGGTGTCTGTCTTATGTTGTAGAGGGTTTTATATGCAGTTCATTATACACATTGAACCTCATAAATAAGTGTTGCTCCATAGTCTTATAAAATGAAATCTGAATTAGACAATTACTGTGATGGCCCTAGAGAGTGCTACTTTGTAGTCTGAGGAAGAAAGTTTCGAATGATCTGAGGGTAATTTATGTGAATATTCTTCTTACAGATTGGTGATGAAATTGTCCAATAGAATTTGCTGAAGGATACATGTTTAACCTATACATTTTGGTTATACTGCAATGGAAGTTTCTTTTTCTCTGTGTATCAGGGACTTAACACATCCTCTTCAGTGTATCTGATCTGCTGTCTCCTTTTACCAAATCCAGAATTCAGGATAGTTGCATAAATCAAGAACTGGTTTTGTAGTCCACCTTTCAGTTTGATTAGCATAAGGACAGGGAGCAAGTCTGAGGGAAAATTGGGTCATGGTATTGATTTTTACAGCTGCCACATGGGGAGATACAAATATCTAAGTCTAGATCTTGTATTTCGAGTCTTCGCCAAACTTTCTGTGTGCTGGTCTCCTCCTTCCTTTAGGACTAGAGTCATTTAACATGCATCAGAGACATGCCAGTGTTACTGGGTTCTTCACTGCCATTAGTGAGTGTGCTAGATAGCTTTAGTGTTAACTTGACACACCTGGGTTGAGGGATCCTCAATTGGGGGATTGCCTCTATTGGACTGACCTGTGGCCATGTCTGAGGGGCATATTCTTGATGGGTGATGTAGGAAAGCCCAGCCCACTGTAGGTGGTGCCACCCCTGGGCAGGTGGGCCTGTGTTGCATAAGAAAGCAGGCTGAGTAGGGGCCAGGGA
>NW_008339517.1:3089888-3091403 GCF_000622305.1 Nannospalax galili
TTCCTCCATGGCCTGTGCTCCAGCTCCTGCCTCCAGGTTCCTGCCCTGAGTCCCTACCTTGGGCTCCCTGATGCACTGTGACCCGGGAGATGTAAGATAAATAAACCCTTTCCTCCCCAAGTTGGTAGTGGTCAGAGAATTTTGTCACAGCAATGGAGAAACAAACTAAGACAGTGAGTTTCCTAGATTATGTGTACATTTCAGCAAATTTCCTGCTTCTTTAATTTTAAGTCAGTCACTAATATGGGGAAAAAAATCAGAATGCAAAATGTGCTGTTCTAAAGTACAAAAACGTATAAAAATACAAAAAAAAATATTTTTATTCAAATTGAAAAGTAAATTTATTTTAATAGTGGACTGAAATTTATATATTCTAAAATCAGCAGTAACTAAAATATAAATATGATAAAGGAAAACTAAACATCTTTAACCTATCACTCTTTGATCACAAATAATGAAAAATGGTTATCATAAATAATTTCAAATTAAATGTTCATAAAGAGGTAGCTCAGTGGTTAGGTGTGCACAGTGCTCTAACGCTGTAGCAGCGTTCATTTCCTAACACTTACTCTGAGCAGCTCACAACCACCTGTAGCTCCAGCTCCAGGGAAATCCAAGACCTTCTTTAGGGCCGCAATGGGCACTTGTATTCACATGCACAAACCCACCCACAGACACAGACAAATATATGACATTAGGTAAGGGCAGTTTTAAAGCTATTTATTTTCATATATATGGAAAACAGTTGGAATGTTATAAATAAAAATATTATTAGTTACTTCTATATGAATTCACAGACATACACATGCACACAAACACACACGAACACACACACACACACACACACACACACACACTTTCCCCTCTCCCACATAGTCTTGTCCTCCAAAAAGACTGTTTTTAAGGCTGTTCTAATTTCTCTGAGTTGTATAACAAACTTCCAAATATGTGTTAACTTTTAAAACAATAAAAATTAATCCTCACATAGTTGTGGAGCCCAGAAATCTAAAATTCAGGTGATGGCTGTGTCAGCCTGCCTTTGGAGGCTCTAAAGGAAAAAACGTTCACACTGCTGTTTCTTCAGCTCCTGGAAGGCCAAGGTCTTCTCTGGTTTGTAGAAGCTATAATCTCAGTCTCTACTGTGACTCTCTCTCTCTCTCTCTCTCTCTCTCTCCATATATATTGAGCTTTAGGCCTCACACATGCTAGGCAGATGCCCTACTACTGAGCTACATCCCCAGGCCTGTTTTATACTATTTAATTTGGAGATATGCTTTCAACTAAGTTGTCCACTCTGGCCTTAACTCACTCTATAACCTTGAACTTATGATCCTCCTCCTTCACCCCTCCCCACATTACAGGCTTATGTCACCATGCGTGGCTACCACAACCATTTTAGATACAGACTTCCTGCCCTAGGGCTCACCATCACAGTGGCTCAAGGTCACCCAGTGCAAGGCTACAAAGCTCTGACCCCAGAGCTGTTCTCTTTCCTCCTTTAATAATTGTGAAACA
>NW_008339517.1:3091853-3147463 GCF_000622305.1 Nannospalax galili
TATAGTGTATGTGTGTCTGTCCTCTTCTTAGGACACCAGGAAATAGATTTAGGATCCACTAATTCAATATAACTTCATTTTAAGGAATGACATCAGCAGAAATCCTGTTTCCAAGTGAGGCCACATTCTGCAAATCCAGATGGAGATGAGTTTGAGGAGTCATTGTTCATCTTCTTTAGTCTATAATCTCTCTGTTCCCAGGCAAAGTTCTTCCACGAACTGCCACACATGTATGGGCTTTATTCGCCCTACTTTTTCCCAAATAAAACATAGCATTAACCTAGTTCATCAACTATAATAACAATCTTATAAACATCATGTTGTTCAATATTAAAGCTGTACAAATGTTAGGGTTCCAAAATCCTTGTACTGGACACCGGGATCCAACATCAGAAGCCTTTAGACATTGGCACTGCACAGTTGGAGACTCAGTGACGCCAACCCTGGAGTCTGACCCACTTCTGTGATCCAAATGCAGAGCCATTTCCTTACTTCAACTTCCTTCATTCAGTCTTTCTCAACTTATTGAATATTCTCTCCCATTTTTTTCTCCTTTGATGCATTATTATCTCACAAATAACTACAAAGGCCAACCAGAAGGTATCTTGAATAATTTAATCTATGTCTAAATTAACCAAAGACAGTAATTTTATACCATAAGCGTAAGTTGCAAAGATGTCTGAGGACTAGTAATATGGCTGTATGCTGTGACTGAAGTTGTAAGCTGTGACAAAGAAATGTGGCTCAGAAAAAATGTGTTTTGTGAATTAATTATGAATTTCTTTTTATAATTCTTGAATAAAAGTATATTGTTATAATAAAACCCAGAAACAGAATCCTCAGAGTATTAAATATTTTGAAGATCATACACTTCATAAATTCCCATACTTGTGGTTGAAGCCAAGTGCTACCTGCAAAAGATACCCATTTAACCCAGATGGCATCTTTATCCTGTAATTCACATCGAGAAAGTGAGTACCCTGACTGGAAACTATCTGCATGAGCCCACGGCAGTACCGTGCTCTGACTGGGGAGGGCAAAACAAAAGTTGATGCTTCGTTGAATTCTCACCTTTTTTTCTAAGACACCTGAAAAATGATGGCTATAAAATGCCTGCAGTATATTATTCTTTGGTTTACTTATTTTATAGAAGTCATCCATCAGTCAGGGTATGCCTTCACATTCTCTGTTAGATCTCCAATAGCCAAACCACATCTCAAAGTCAGGGTTAAAAAGTAAAGCAAACAAGAGTGAAAAAAAAATATTAAAGCAGCAGTAAAATAGCTATACTTTTCCCTTGTTGTTAGTTTCAGAAATGACTTTACTTAGCCACATTCCTTCCCTTTCCCAAAAGACAGTGGTGTCTGGTGACTTAGAAAACCAATTTTTTTCTAACTCTATACATTCAGAAGACCACTCCCACACCCTGCTCTACCCATGGCATTCATAAGATGGCCTTTGTCAATTCCATGGTCTCCTCAGACACAGACTAATGACAGCCTCTATTTTCTTTCACTGGGAAAGTGATCTAGATGTCTTGGCCTGAGGTTGGCACTAGGATGATGGGCTCCTATCTCATGTCAGACAGGATGAGCTCCAGGAGCACTCTCTCTGTTAGTGGACTGCCCTTTGGAAACCTGCAATTAACTAGGAGAAGCACACACATGGTGAGCTTTGTCTTGAGGTTGTTTCATATTATTTACAAGCTAGGGTCTCTGCCTCCTCAAGGAAAAAAGGACATATCCTTTCCTTCCAGTACTTTTGGTATGTGCTCTGTAATTCCATTTCTCTTTTGGTCCATCAAAAATGAAAATTAATCAGACATCCAGATAGATCTCCTCCACAAATAAAAATTATGGCATTTTAATTCATAGCCTTTCCCTTCCCTTGTGATTTACTGTTGATGTCCACAATGTACCCTCACTGTTTTTGATGATTTCAAGAACTCCCATGCCTTTATCTACTATGCCCATGTAAAAGTTTCACAAATTTCCATTCCCATTGTGACGTCTACATCTGAACTTGTAGCCTTATTTGTATTTTGACCTTTAATTCTTTCCATTCAAATGTGAAACACATCCTCCCTGGACCTTCTCCTTTTGAGCTCATGATTTTTTTTCTTTTTTAAGTAAGATTTTTTTTTCTCCTGCTTTATTGAAGTATAATTGACTGATGAAAATTATATATATTTAACACGTGTGAGGCCATGATTTTGCATATGCATAAATTGGATTGCTTATCATCTTTTATTAAGAGTACTCTAATTCATAATTCTTTGCAAAACAGCACCACTTTTCAATCTATTAGTAATTTTCCTAAAGTAAAGAATGTAGAGGTTTCCACTCGGATGCATCTGCCGACAGTATGTAGCAGATCAGTGCTCTCTTCATCCTTCCTCATCTGTTTCATCACTGCTGATTTTCCCAAGTCCTGTCTCAGATTTCTCTTTGGGAGGATTTTGAACCAAGATTTTATACATCTTGGATTGTAATAAATAGCTCTATTTGACTCCTATCACAAAGCAATTATAAATAACACTCTTGTCCACTCTTTCCTTGACTGAACCACAAGTGGTCCAGTGATGCTGATGTCTCTGAGTCTTATAAGCAATGCATTTTCATAGGTTCTACAGTAGAACTAGGTGTTGATCAAGTGCTAATGTGGGTTCACCAACTGAGGATAACACAACACAGTTAAGGTTAAAAATTAGTGATTTTGGAAAAATATGTTTAGACATGGTCCAATTAGGTGTTGTTGAAGAATACATGTCCAGAAGCATTCTTTCATTGGATTTTCTTGTCTTCAATTTTTTCCATGTTCTAAAAATGATGGCTTATAAACCCAATGATGTATAACTGTATTAATTCAACACTGTGAACCTAAAATTTATGAACAATTTTGAAAGGGATGTATCTTTGCTCTGGAAACTGTTATGGGCTATATCAATGCTGTTGTAATGAAATGCTTCTACTAATAATTATGTGGTTATTGAATAAAATTTTTAAAAATAAAAAAATTTTAAACAATGGCTTATAGCTGAACTCCCTATGGTTGCAGTAAAAAATAGACACTCTTCCTTTTAAAAAGCTCTGCATAATCCTTGTTTCTAGGCAGATTGAGACTAATCTAATTATATGTCTACACTAAGTCCAATCATCATGGTCAGAAAGATGTGATGTTTGAACAAAACTGAGTTATGTTTTTATCCTTTGACCCAAATGTAGAGTCAGCTCCTTGCCAGCTAAAACAACTAAGGATTGAGTTGGGTGGTACAATTAAAAATTTCAGATTAAGTGGCCTAAACAGTTGATATATTCTTGCTGCAGAATCATAAATATTAAGTACAATAGGAAACACAATTCTTCAAAAAGGAGGGGACAGCTGTACAATTTTGGTATAAAAGAATAGTAAATGAAAATTGCAAATGAGTCAGTATTGTAGAGCAAAAGCATATTTGGGAGGAGGTGTGGTGGTTTGAATGAAAATGTCCCCCATAGGCTCCAAGTGTTTGGATATTTTGTCCCCAGATGATGGTGCTGTTTTGGGAGGTTTTAGAAGGTGTGGCTATCCTGGAGGAAGCATGTCACTGGGGGTGGGCTTAGAGAGTTCTTAAGCCTTGCCAGATCTCTAGTAGCTCTCTTGCTTCCTGTGCCTGTGTGATGACGTGAGACCTTAGCTTCTGCTGCTCCTGTTCCAGCCATCTCCAGCCACCATGCCTCCCTGCCAGGACAGACTGTAATTCCTCTGGAACCATAAGCTCAAATAAACTTCCTTCTATAAATTGCTTGGGTCAGTGTTTCTATCACAGCAACAGAAAAGTGACTAATACAGTAATTGGTACCAAAGAGTGGGCTGTTGACTGTGAAGAACCTGACCATATGGGGTTTTGGAGGAATGTGGAAGACTTTGGAAGTTTTGGCTAGAAAAGTGGTTGATTGCTGTAAGCAGAGCTTAACAGACCTTTCTAGTAAACACCTGGATGAAAACAGTGCTGAGAACAATGTAGTTCCAGAGGGAAATAAGGACTTAAGCAGCACTTGGGATATTTTGGCAAAGAGTCTGGCTAGAGTCTGCCTTTGACCAAAAAGCTTGTCTGAGGCTAAGTTGAAAAGTAATGGACTAATTTCTTTGGCAGAAGAAATTTCAAGACAGCCTAATGTAGAAATTGTGGCATGGCTATTAATGCTGACTATTATGCAGATCTACAGTGAAAGAGAGCATATGGGGCAGAAAGAAATACAGTTTGGATTGAAAAAGCACTAGGAAGACAAATGTTGGATCCCTGACATGTGATGGAGAGGATCCCATTGATAAGGAGATTAAAGTGATAAAGGAGATTAAAGTGATTAAGGAGGGGCCCAAACCTGCAAACTTAAACAATGAAGAGAGTGCATCCAGGGCAAGACCACACCCAGTTAAGCCTCCATTTTGTGAAAGGAAAATGCATAATGCTACAGGGGCCACTGAAGAGGAAAGCTTCTAAAATGGATAAAGCAGGCTGGAGTCCATCCCAAACCTGCAGTCAAACTTGGCAGTGTTGCTTACCTGGTCACTTTTCTGTTGCTGTGATAGAAACACTGACCCAAGCAATTTATAGAAGGAAGTTTATTTGAGCATATGGTTCCAGGATAATTGCAGTCTGTTCTGGCAGGAAGTCACAGTGGCTGGAGGTCGCTGGAGCTCCTGCAGCAGAAGCCAAGCTCTCACATCATCACACAAGCCCAGGAAGCAAGAGAGCAGCTGGAGATCCAGCAAGGCTTAAGAATTCTCTAAACCCACCCCCAGTGACATGCTTCCTTCAGGATAGCCACACCTTCTAAAACCTCCCAAAACAGTGCCATCATCTGGGGACAAAATGTCCAAACACTTGGAGCCTATAGGGGACATTTTCATTCAAACCACCACAAGAGGAGATATGAAAGAAAATGCCAAAAGATGAAAAGATGACCAAAGTCTCAAGTTCCATAAGAAGGCAATTTTGGTTATTCTATTCTTGATTATTCTATTTCTTAGAAATATGGATTCTATATTGAAAGTGGTACATATTGAGCTGGGCATGGTGGTGCATTTCTGTAATCCCAGTACTCGGGAGGCAGAGACAGGCAGATCTCTGTGAGGGCGAGGCCACCCTGGTTTACAATGTGAGTTCCAGACTAGCTGGCCATAAGGTGCTACAGCTGTCTCAAAAAGACAGGAAAAAAAAAAAAAAAAAAAAAAGTAATGCATATTAGTTACCTATTGCTTCTTAATAAACTGCTAAAACCTCAGTGGATTAAAATGACTATTTATTTATTTACTTATTTATTTACATTTATTTATTTATTTATTTATTTATTATTTATTTATTATTTTGCCATTTTCTAGGTTCCTATGTCTGAGTATGGCACCAAAGTCCTCTGATGAAGGTATCTGGAGCTTGGGATTTGGGCACCCAGGTAACCACATTCCTTTGGGGCTTTGCAAGCAAGCTAACAAGCTCATCAATAGTGTCAGTATCCTGCCCTTGTTATCAGCTGCAGAACTGAGGTGGTGAGTACATATCCGTTTTCACTGCCTGGAGGACACTTGCAGTTCTCTGTCATGTGACCCTGCCACGCACCTCTCACAACAGGAGAAATCTCTCTGTAAGCTTCCATTTTGTTAGAACAGGTCAACCCATACTTATTTGATATTTGATTAACTCTAAACAAACTAGTTTGCATTTAGTTACAGCTTCAAAATCACTTCAGGCTTGACTGTTTTCTCTTGCTTAGAAGCCAAACAGTCCTACCCATGTTCAAGGGGACTATACAAACATGTGACTCATTGAGGTACATCCCAATTCTGCTATGTTTACTGCATGGTGTCATATTATGCAGCTTTCCAAGTGGCGTGCCATTAATTGGCAGTTTTTATTCATTAGTGTCTTTCATCAAAAAAGTAGAATTGCAGGTTTCTGGGAATGTTACTGCCCCTTTTCACCACTGTCTCCCTTCCAAGATAGTCTTATTAATCTGAAAATCTCCTAAATTAGATTTATATTGTATAGTCTCACTTTACCCTAGAGTGAATGAGAAGTCATTTAAAGCCAGGTCTCCAACTGCAAATAGATTGTTATTCTCTGAAAATTGTTGCTACATGCTCTGCTCTCATTCAAAACACACATTTTTAGCTCTTTATTGTATTAAAAAACAGATATTTCTTCTGATTGAAAGAAAATTGTTTTGCTGAAAATCCAGGGACTTTGCTATAGCCGTCCCAATCAACAGATGATTTTCTGAATGCTTTAACATAAATTATAATAATCACCATTTCAAACAACCAAGTGAAATTTGTGGTAATTTTCATGTTCCAAAAGATAGATTCTTGTGAACTTGATATTTTTCCTAACTTCTTATCCTGTAGTTGTTGTAAGTTTATTGCATTAAGAGCATGGGTCAAGCAACTAATGAGGAAAAAGTAAAAAATCTTGTCCTGTTTCATTGGCTACGTTAATTGTATACTCTAGATATAGTTGCTTAAGTCTCCTTAAATATTTTTCTAAGCCTTCATTGAATTCCAAGATCATCTCTCTCTGTTTTTCTGAAAGTATTATAATAGTCTGAGTTATTAGAAGATTTTGAAAATGAAAAGTTTTGACTCCTCCATTTCTTTAACAATTTTAAAGATATTTTGGCATATAATATGATGTGAAAATTATATACTGTGGACTTCAGACTAGCCTTACTTTAATTCTCAGTTCTGTCTCTGATGTACATGTGATCTTGGCAAACTACCTAAACATGTAAGATAAAATTCTTAAGGATTCTAAGGCATCATTTTAAAGAGGGTCCATGTCCAAAATTCTACTGAAGTTTTGATTGAATTTGAAAATATATGATAGGCACAACATATTTTTTCCCTTAGGGCTCAACAATAAAACTAAAATGCAAATATGGGTTCAATGGTAGTTTAAAGCGAGTAATTACATATCATTAATTATGTATCATTGTATACAAAAGAAGCAAGTAGAGTAATTGACTGCCTTGAAATTGAGATTCTTCATGCAGATCACGAAGTCCATAGACGTAAACCAGGCTTGTAATCCTTGTGGGTTGTGTTGGTCACAAAATACTTGAATAATTATACCACTTGGTATTGGAGCCCATGTGTTTATTTTTTTTTAAGTGTGATTTTTATTTCTACATTTTTTTACTGCATGCATCTTTTTCAACAAAGCTTTCAGTGTAGCTTACAAAATTACATAATTTTTTAAGTCAGAAATGCCAGGAAGGAGGGAAAATGCAAAGGATCTCTCTAGATTTCATCTATGTGGGTTCAAATATCTCCTGTGTTTCTGTAATAAATAAACCAATGGTCTATTTTCAAATTTGTTGAAAGTCAGTTTAGGTCCAGTTACATATGAACAGAAAACACTGGATCCTTGTCAGTATCTGCTAACCTTCTCTCACCTCCACCTAAGCTAAAAATCTAGAGTAATAAATTATTAACATCCAAGTTTGCCTACAAGTCATATGTCTGATAAGATTTAGAATTGACAAGAATTTGAAACATAGAGATGAGACCAAGTATGGTCTTTGTTAAGCAATAGACAAACATTAGCCAGACATTGTATCTCATGCTTTTAATTCCAGCTTTTGGGATACAGAGATAGTTGGACATCTGCAAGTTCAAGGCCAGTCCGGTCTACATAGCAGCTTTACACAGTAAGACTTTGTCTTTAACAAAAAAACACCAAAATTCATTCCCAAGATTATCACTAAGCATGGAGGAAAACCTGTTTTCTTAATTGTGTTAGCAACTTATCATTTCTCTTAGAAAAGCAACTCACTTCTTGCCACTTTTCATGAATTTTATTGAAATAATGCTCATTGAGAGAGTATATAGAGTAATGTAGGAGTTAATGTGTTTGACAGCAACTCTTTAGTAGATTCCATAACAGAATTTTCTAGAGCTTACCTTGAGTGGGTTGTATAGCACCAAATCATAATTCAGAGAAAGCCATTCTACAGAAGATATGTAACTTCTGATGAATGAATACTGTAAAATGAAAACCATCAGTCAGTATAAAAGTTCTCAAACTTTAGGGTATATCAGAATTCCCTGAAGTGTTTGGTAGATAAACAGAATACCAGAAAAATGCTTGTACTATTTGACTCAATGTTTTTTATGTAAAATATAAGGATGTATAGATTCAATAAGTAGGAATCTACATCATTCTAGTATGGATGGTACAAAGGTCAATCACTCTTCCAACTCTACACGTCCTTGCATGTGGGTGAGGATGTGTCTTTTACATAAAACTCTAGACACGTTGATAATCTACACAAAAAATTTAAGTGAACTTAAATTTGAAAACATTGTAAAACATGTTAACCTATTGAAATGTCACATCAAGTTGCAGCATATTAAAATTCCTGCAGTGTTCTTCATTAAAGATATGAAATTATCTTTATGCGATTCAGTGTTCCATAGTTATGTATGTCTGTAAGGCAACTTAACAATGTCAACTGTTACTGTCTGTATTTAGAATTGTTTGACCTCCCTTCATGTTATCCTCTGGGATAATGAGCTCTCTCCTGGACAAGTGGTTGTTAAAGACTCAAAGCTGAAAAGATCCTCTAATAGGAATGTCTAGTGGTATGGTATGTAAACTACAGTTGAGAGCATCATGTGTGAGGCAACTATGGCATTCCTACTGAGCATCTGTAATGTTAGGTGCTAGAAGCTTCAGACGAGGTAAGTGGGTATATTTGTACCATGGAAATTAGTGTGTTATGCAAATTAGGGTGCTTTCATTTTTTTGAATGGTTATTGTTAAACATTTTCCACAATACTTGTAGGTATATCTGTGTCCAATGACAAAGTTGTATGGGGTGTGTAAAGTTCGAACTTTCCTGCTATAAGTTGGACAGACTTTTGAGACCCTTCATGTTCTAAAAATTCAGTGAAGAGGAGCCTGGGAACACAAAAAGATGCAGAGTCCTGTGTTGTGCTCTATCTTATGCTCTGTTCTGCTTTGCTCACCCAATTTTTAGGGGTTTTGTTTTAATTAATTTTTTCTTTTATGTGCATGTGTGTAAGTGTACCAAGTGCATGCAATACCTATGAAGGCCAGAAGACAGCATGGTATTCCCTGGAAATGGAGTTAAAGACAGTCATGAGCTGCCATGTGAGTTCTGGGAACCAAACCAAATTCCTCTGGAAGAGCAGTAATCCTCTAACCACTGAACCATCTCTTCAGCCATTTGACCACTCCCTTTCTGTGCAACGTTGTTTCTATCAAGAGACAGAGATAGAGAGAAAGTAAGATAGATAAATGATTGATAGATAGATGATGATAGATAGATAGATAGGTGAAAGATGATAGATAGATAGATAGATAGATAGATAGATAGATAGATAGATATTAACTGAGGTTCTGGTACAGTCTTCTTTGATTATTACTTACTTCAATCAATCATAACTTTGTTAATTTGAATATGGATTGAAGGGCATATTCATCTCATTTTCCTTTGGAGATCTTGAGGGTTGGAGTTTGTTCATTCACTTTTTCTATGCCTTTTAATCATTATGAGCATTATGAATACTAAATGTCTTCTCAAATTTCTCAGACAACATCTATCAGGAGCATCTTACGAGCCAGTGTAGCACATCATTTGAAAGTGTGGGCTCTGGTTCACAAAACCTAGACTCAATTATTTTTTATCATTTACTTGACCTGGGGTAAAGTAGGGTTGCCAATCTGTGAAATAGATATGGTGCACTTACATCAAATGGCTGTTTGAGGATCCTTTTCCTTAGTTGAGTAGAATAAATGCAGCATTCACGTTTTAGTGTATCTAGATCACATATCTGTTGTAAGTATAACATTGTGGTAAATAATATTTAGCTTGGTAATTGCCACTGAAATTCTTCATTGTTATCAAGGATCACTGTGCACTATTCTAAAGTTTCTGGGCCATTGTTAGCACTTAAAGGTATTTTAACAAAAACACTGAATATTTAGCTAATAAACTAATTCAACATTTTTCACTGAGACAACAATTCACCTAGAGTTGAATGATTTTCTTTTTCTAAGTAATCCAAAAGCCATCTCAAATTCTCTATGGGAAAAGGCAATGCACTGAATAACAATAAACAGATTTCTACAAGCAGTATTTCTGTAGATTTTGCTATCCTGAGAAATAGTGGGAAAGAATGTGGGCAGAATGCAAACACAGTAACCAGTTTCTAAGGAAAGTGCTGTGATTTCCATGGAAAAGTATCAGGTAAAAATGGTGATGTTATTCTTCTGATTACCTATCTCTAACAGAGAATGTAAGAACTTTTCTTTGCACATGCCCAAGTAGCTTGTGAAAATGCATGGAGAGTAAAAAGGGGAAACACACACACACAGACAAAACACATCTTTCTTTGGATGTTCAGAGACATTTTAAGATGCCTAGAGCCAGGTTGATATGTCAAGTCAAGCAGAGAGGGAACTTCCCGAGGATTGAGGACAACAATTTGACTGTTGGATCAGAAAATCGCATGCCTAGTGTTATTAAGCTGCTTTAAATGGAGACCAAGGTTGAAATATGTTGCTTTTAAATAGAGCTTTTTATAGGTAATTGATGGGGGGGGGTAGGAGAGAATGAGAATGAATGTTGTGTGGATCAATATTCTCAAGGTTAGGTTTATTGCCAGTGGAGAACACACCAGGGTGGTCCTGCCTCCTGGAAGGTGGATTGCATGTTACCCTAAATAGAAACACACTGAAAGGAAACAAGACCGCCCCCCCAACTTCTGCCCTGCAGTTTCCAGATTTCTCCCATCCTGTGAAGAAAAACTATTCCCCACATTCTTGAACTGTTCCTGTTCAGAGGAACTGCTGTGAATACAACCCACCCCTACCCCGTGCACACTAGACATTTTAGACCATCAGTCTCTGCATATTGTAACCTGACAGGCTGCAGCACCTTTATGCACTGGGAGACAGGATACTGCCACTCACAATTCCCTTCTGCGGTTTTGAGCATGCCTTGAACTTGTATCTATTTTTCTCTTTTATATGACTAGTGCATTCAAAATCTACCCTGCTTAACCCTAATGTGCTAAGTGTAGAAGACTAAATTCCTAAAGGAACTTGCATGTAACAGTAATCTCTCTCTCTCTCTCTCTCTCTCTCTCTCTCTCTCTCTCTCTTCTCTCTCTCTCTCTATCTCTCTCTCCATCTCCCCCTAACATGTGTTTCTTTAACATTGACTCTCAAGACAGGGATGGAAGGATGCTGGTGATGCAGTATGGACCCCAAGACAGCAAAGACAGAGAGGGCTGAAGGAAGGTGAAATTCAAAGGCCCCTGCCTCTCTCTCTCTTTCTCCTCTCTCTCTCCCTCTCTCATCACTATCTCTATCTCTATCTCTATCTCTCCCCATAATGATTGTTTCTTAAGAAGTTACTTAATTCTATTAACATAGTCATGTCACTTAAACTGACTATATTTCATTTTTGTATCTGAAACAGTGAGGATGCCAATAGCATCATACTTAGAAAATGCCTTGAGAGTGAAACAGATGACAGAGACTCCCTCTTCCTTGGGGCACTGGGTAGGTGGGTAGGTGTTAAGCACAGTAAACACTGTCAAAACTATTAGTGTTAATGATAAATACTTCCAGTTCATATTGTAAACACTTCTGCTATTCCTATCTCTATAAATAAGCAAAGGTAGTGGGAGATGGGGCAAACTGGCTCTCTAAGTAGCAGCTGCTAAAACTCCCCTTGCTGTCCTAGCTGCCTTGAGCAGAGGAACTCCTGATCTATCAGCCAGCCGCACTACCCTTACGCTGCACCAACCATCCGTAATGCAGCAAGGAAACGACAGGAGGATGACAACTGATTGCCCAGCTCCTGGGGGTGTGCAACAACCAGGGCTGTTGGAACAGTGGGTGCTAGATTGTTCAATAGCACAAGCAGTGGTGAGATATAAGTGATCCTGCAGCTATAGCCATCTGGGTCAGAGAGAGAGCACCTACCCTGGTGGCCTAGCAGAGAGATTACTATGACTGATGCTGAATAAACAAGCCTATGATTGGTCCAAAACAAATGTCTGGGATTAATCCAGGTACTCTTTCTCAGCCTGTATAAATGGACTGCTCAGGCTTACTTAGTGAGCCAGCTGAGAGGCCCTTTCTGTATTGCCTCCCTTCTGATGCTGATTCAGGCCAAAGAAAGGGTTTTGTGAGACTGCATCCCTTACAGCCAGACAGGGCCGAAGATCCAAAGATGGCAAGCTTCTTTCACTTGAAACAAAGGGCTGAAGGGAATTTTTCTTCCTGAAGGCCAGTCCAGAACAGTCCAGACTAATTTAACCAGGGCTAGTCTTGGACATATCTCAGTTTGAAGCTGTGACCTATCAGCCATCCCATCTTTCCTCAACTTGGCCAATCCCAAAATTAGGGGAGAGGGACCTGCTCACACCACCCAGAATGCTGATAGAGCAGCGTCCTAGTGGCTTTGGATTTTTCTGTTTCTTCACTTCTCCACTTGCAGAGAGCTTTATGAGTGTGTGTGTGTGTGTGTGTGTGTGTGTGTGTGTGTGTGTGTTTCTTCACTTTGTGTCTGAGATTTTTTTTTCTGTCTTTTAATTCTTTCATTGGTGGAGGAAATGAACCAAATCAAGACCCCAAATGGTCACATCTCATCTTGAGTGGCCTCGTATGCTTTCAACTGTGCAGACTGGGGAACCAACATGAAGAAGAAAGTAGAAAAGACAGCAGAATGGCAGCCACAGCAGAGGCAGTGACCCAGCAACAGCCACAGCTGGGCTGAAGAGTTTAAGAGCTACCAGAACAGAAAGAAGGATGGCACAAAGAAATGGCAGATGAGAGGGTAGAGAGCTGAGGCTGGAACAAGGCAGAGAGAGAACTGCAGATCCTGGTGCCTGGAAGAGTTCAAGAAAGATATCAAGTCTTTAAAATCAAGGACTCAAAAACCTTGATCGAAGCACCACAGTAATGGCTACTTTCAAAGGACGGAAGACTCAGATACCTGGGTCCATGCAGAAGCTGTGCTGCCATCCACAGCCAAAGGCTGAGTGATCCTTGCTTGCCAGGACGATGGGTCCTGATAACTGAGATCTGCTTAACATTAGAGGGTGTTCAATATTGCTGTCCACGCCTGCCAACTACAGCTGCTTGTGCCAAACACCAAGGGAAACAAAAGCTTCAAAAGAACAATGTTGAAGAGATTCCTGCCTCACATAAGTCCTATCTGGGTAGAGCAAAGCAACCCAACTAGATGATTGGTAAGAAGAGGGCTGTGACAAACAGTGTCCCTCTGCTGCTTGGCATTGCTGATCTTCTCCAACCTGCTGTCCTGGATTAGTACCAAACATCCACCAGCCACGAAGTTGGGTGGAAAGTAAAGTAAGAGTCGAATTCCAGGGCATCTAGGTCCTCAAAGAACTTGTCACATGCATTCATGTTTCTACCCAAGAATTTCATGCCATGATTTAAGTTGAACTGAGGCACAGATTTGTTAAGTACATCGTTTTGCTTCTATAATTATAGCCCGAGTTCTGATTCAGGTCTGTTTCCGTGTCAGACACGCACCTTCTTGTTTTTGGACTACAAAGAGACTCTCCAAAGTTAGCGCTGGACAGGAATTAATACAAAGATGTTACCATCACTGACAATCACACTAGCGCCCACCAGGCATGGTTCAGTTTTTGTTAAATCTACCACACAGCTTCGGTTCTGTTGTGTAAGCCTCGTGTTTGTTTCGTTCTCGTTCTATCAATTCATAGATTTTCATTGGGGACAAAAACATAAAGAGCAGTCATGGTACAGCAGGCAAGCCAGTTACACTCCCTAACTTGTGAGTGCTATTGTTCATGTACTACTATTGTCTTAAAAGGAAGGTTTCTGTCTCACATTTCTCAAATGAAAAAGTAAAATTCAGAATGTTGAAATGTATTAACATGATACAAGTAAGAAGAAGGCCAAACCCTGACCCATTAATCTTCTGTCCCTTTCTGATTGCAGTTGCATTACAGAATGCTGCTCTTAATTATTCACTGCTATTTTTATGAAATATGGTCATGAGTGAGTATGCCATCTTGATAAATTATGTAAGTGGTATTTTTGCAGATTTTGAAAGCCTTATTTGATAAGAAAGTGCTCTCCTTTGAAGAAGAAATTACTGAGTTACTAATTTAAAATTGTATGATTTGGTGCCAGATCTATTATAACAAAGAAATTTTTAGGCCGAAGGAGTCATAAGGGCAATAATTGTGTTATTCTGAAGACAGTAAGATATTTCAAAAGCCTCGTGCCGTGTTTCCTTTACTTTGATCGTATAAACATTGGAATGTTTTATTCTGGTTTTGGCCATTGCACACATTCTCTTGCTTTCTTGGATCATATTTCTGCCCCTTATTTTATATTAGAAACTTCCTACTTGCTGCCATTTAACATTTCCACATACAGGCCTATGTGTCTTTGTTTATTTTGCCTTCTGCTAAGGCTCTCACTTCCAGCCTCTTTGTCACTCATTAAGTAGACACATTTGCTTGAGGAATTTTACTTTTTATCTTTAATACATGCAGTATAACCACAGTCACTTTAAATGTACCGCTGGGCAAAGCTTTTTAAATCCATACTAAGGGCCAGCAAGATAGCTCAGCTGGTAAAGACACCGAGTTCAGTTCCTGGGTCATACACGGTGGACGGAGAGTGTCCACTTGAAGCTCCACACATGCCATGTCATATACACATGCATTAAGACACACACACACACACCACACACGGGGGAGAGAGGGGAGAGGGGGAGAGAGAATAAATAAAATGTAATAAAAATAAAATAATTCAAAAATACATTAACTCTTATTTTTTTATTTTTTATTTTTTATTGAGCTTTGGGTTTTGTTTTTTTTTTTTTTTTTTGGTCTTTTTGAGACAGGGTCTCCCTGTAGTCCCAGCTATCCTGGAACTCACTATGTAGACTAGGCTGGCCTTGAACTCACAGAGGATCCGCCTGCCTCTGCCTCCTGAGTGCTGGGATTAAAGGCATGCGCCACCACTCCCAGCAAGCTTTTGTAATTTTAAACAACAGTTCTCAGTCAAATTTAGGCCCCCTCTCCCCATCAGACCTCATGTGTTCTGCCATACACATTAAGTCCCAGGCAAGCATTTGTACCCCAATGTCCTTCAGTGTAAATTCGTCCACCGGAATCTAGTCAGCTTATCTAGAGATCGTACGTAAGGCATACTCTCTCATACAGCATGAATCAGTCTTCAGCATTTCTCAGTCTAGGGCTGGTCCATCACTCATTTCCCTCCTCCCTCTGGACCCTTGTTTAATTGAGTTGACATGGGTCCTGTGCTCGATGCCACCATTGCCACTAGTTCACATGTGCAGATTTCCATGACCTGAAAGCCTCTGCTTCCTTGTGTTCATGAACCAGCCCTGGCTCTTACAATCTTTCTGCCTCCTCTTCTCAGTTTTCTCTGAGTCGTGAGTGGGTGAGGTTCAGTATGGGAGTCCTATCTAAGAATACACACTCTGCAGTCTTTTATTCTTTAAAACTTGGTCAGTTGTGGCCCTCTGTGTGCATCACACTCTGTTGTATAAGGAACTTTACTGGTGAGAGTTGAGGGATTCATTGGTTTTCTCCCTACCCCTTGCTCTGCTATGTTCCATGAGCCTTAGGTGTAGAGGTTCAACTGTAGATGTGTTACCTAGTACTTGGTATCTCTCAGACATATATTTTCTGTGTCTGACCAGTTGTGGAATTCTGCAGTAGCCTGCATCTATTGCAAAAAGGAGCCTCTTTGATGAGTGGTGTATGGTATGCTTGTCTGTAAATACAAGGATTCGTATTAAGCCTATGGTAAAAATTTTCATTTGTCTAGAGATTGAAAGAGATAGGGTTCTCTCTACAGTCTGTGTTCTCTCATGCCACGTCCATTTGGCTGAGTTTTCAGTGTCACTCATGAGTTCACTGCATTGAGTGGACTTTACATTTAATTAGGTAGCTGTTGATTGGCCCCCAAGAAAATTTATATTAACTCCTGATGCAGAAGCCAACGTTTTTAAAAATTCTATGGACTTAGTACTTGCCCTTAAGAAACAGAGCTCTCCCCTTGTCCATGAAACTGTCAAAGAAAGAATTGAAGGTAGCACAGATATTCTAGGCTCTAAAGATGTAAGTTGCAAGATCCATTTGCTAGTGCCATCAGCTACAAATAAGAAACAAATTTTTGTTTCTTTCTTTTTTTTTTTCTGTATCTTTAATACTGGGGCTTGGAATAGGGCCCTGTGCATGTTAGGCAACTGCTCTGCTGAGCTGCGAATCCAGCCTTTATTTCATTTTTAGACAGGTCTTGTTAAGTTGATCAAGCTTCCTTAGAACCCAGTCTTTGAACTTGCCATCTTCCTGGCTCAGACTCCCAAATGACTGGAATTACAATCTTGTAATGCCTGGCTAGGCAATGAACTGTTTCTAAACATAAAAAGCAGGAGAAACCTTTCCTCAAGAGATCCTTAGTAACTTTTCAATTGTGCCTCGCTATCCAAAATCATATTAACGTCTGCAATTGATCATGAAAATATTCTCATTCTGATGGGCTAAGACCAATTTGAATTCATCAGTGAGAGCTGGGACTGTGAATAGAAACATCCTTCATAAAGAACCAACCTAACTCCAGTGCTGCTAAGAAAGAAGGAGGGTTAGAATGGAAATTACAGACAATCATTTGCATAGGAAACCAAACTTCTCTGCCAAGCATCCTCAAAGACTAAGTGAAGATGTTGGGAGACACAGGTTAATGATTTCCCTCTCTGCAGTGTATCTAAGCCTTGTACATGCCTTTCCTGTGGCAATTATCCTCCTACATTGCACAAAGTAAAATTAAAAAAGGGTCTCCCCCACCATTAGTGAACTCCTTGTGAACAAGAGAGCTGCTAAATTCATCATCATAGTCACCGCATGTAACAATGATTGGCCTGTAATTGGTTCTCAATGAGTGTTTATTAACGAACCATAATTGAAAAGCAAATTCTATTCACAAATGTAATCATTTTAAAATTCAATATATCATTTAAGATATTTTAAAAGAAAACATCACTTTGCTTATTAAAAGAAGGCAGTGCTGTTCAAACATTATAAATGATAATATAAAATTGCAGCTATATAGAAAGCTACTAAATGAAAAGAGAAAATAATTATATATGAGAACTGAATCTGTATAATTGTTAAACAAGTGGGTAAAAACAGTATAAAACATGTATGGTCAAATATCAGTAGAATCCAGGAGCCAATGCAAACGAAGTATCTAAAATATTCTTTCAACTTTCTTTTTTTGTTTGCTTTTTCTGACAAAGTCTTCAAAAACAAAGTAATTGAAATTTTTCCTTTGTTATAACTGCACTCACTGCTTTCGGGAAAATGTGAACGCAAATCAAAAAAATGTAGGAATGAAAATGAGCCTCAGTCGGGGCTATGAGGGTGCAGTGCCTGATTTTTTGTCTTTTCTTTTGAAAAAATTCTACAATGTGTTTCTGTGAGGCAATATGATGTCAGGGAACAGTGTTTATGCCTCACTGTTGTTTTAATGAAGGCTAGATATTTTTAAAAAAATAAATATTTAGAGAAATTTCTCAAGAAAAATCTATTCAATAGAAACTTGTTAAGCAATAATTACTTTTATCAGCCACACAGAGAAACGTTCAGTTCTTTTAGATATTTATTTTTATTTATTCATGTACATCATGTGTGAATGTGTGCTACCTGTGTGTGGCTTAGGAGGCCAGAAGAGGTTATTGTATCCCTGAAACTAGAGCTACAGGTGGTTGTAAGCTGCCTGATGGGGTTCTGGGAACTGAACTTGTCCTCTAGGATAGCAGGAAGTGTTCAACTACTGAGCCATCTCTCCAGCCCCACATCAAATGTATAAACCAAGATCTAGCATCTGATTTTAATCATTTTCATAACTGAAAAACCATTAAGTGTGGAAATAGGAGCAGAAGTTGTCATCTCCATTGTTTAGATTTTTCTGAAGAAAGTATATATTTATATATATTAAACAAAAATATATATAACAACAAATATATATTAAACAACAAATATATACATATTAAAGCTAGCACATGAACTTGACAATTACCATGTCATATTTCACTCACTTTGCGCTTCAAACTCTGAATTGTGTCTAAAATTCTCCACCTGCTGGTCACAAAGGAAAGAAGGGAAGAATAAAATTATTCAATCACTTTGAGGGGTATAATGTCCCCTCTGTTATTAGTTTTTGTTTTTTCCTGATGTGAGTCTGACTTCTAGCCAGTGTCAACTCTATTTAATTCTCTCCGGTCTATTTATTCACGGATGGCACATAGAACTTTTCACCTAAGTGCCAAGTCTCGAATTTACCACCACCTGGAAAGCAGATGCGTCTAGCTGATAGAGTCCCCCTTCTGCTCACTGCAGCCTCTGCCTTATGAAGGGCACTTTCCACAGCTGAGACACACCTCCAAGGTGAAAGGAAGCCCCTTCTTGTGGAGGAAATGAAATTCATAATGGGAAAGTAATCCCACCATAAAATTACTGCCATAATTAGCAGATTAATGACAGCGATGTGGGATTTGGCCTACGGTGGGAATTCAGTAAGGGAGGAGAGTGAGCCCACCCAGAATCAGGCATGTCCCTAACACCAATGAAATCACTGTCTATTTTGTTTTCTGATTGAAATGTTTCATTGTGTCATGACTATAAATGTGGATTTAACATGTACCTATGTTTATACACTTATGAATGCAAGTGAGCTTTTTCTGGTGGCACTGGGGATTAAACCCAGGGCCCCATGTACACCAGGAAAATGCTACAACTGATGGATAAAGGTTACTTTTGCTGTTGTTGTTGCTTCGTGTTGTATATCAAGGTGGCTTAGATCTCCCAGAGATCATTCTCCTGCCTCTGTGCTAGGATTAAATTGTGCAATAGCACAACTTTCAGGACAGGAAGGTTTTTTTTTTTTTTTTTTTTTTTTTTTTTTTTTTTGTGTGTGTGTGTGTGTGTGTGTGTGTGTTTTGGATACAGCATCTTACTAAGCTGCTCTGGGTAGTCTGGAACTCTCCATTCCCCTGCCTCAGTTTTGGGAGCAGCTCAGGTTATAGGCATGTGCCACCAGAACCAGCTTTGACACTTGAACAACACAAATTTGAATCATGTGGATCTAGCTATACCTAGATACGGGAATTTTTTTTTCAATTTGTAATGATTTGAAAAGCCTTCCAGATGGAAAAGTAGACTAGGAATAACAACAAATATTTTTCCAAAAGTAAGTCATGAGTTCATAAATATACTCAAATAACAGTTTCATCATCTTATCATTAAATAAGCTTGCGTCTATTATTATTAAATTTACACTTTCCAAATGTTTGTACAAAACACATAGACTATACATGGCCCTGTTCACAACAAAGAGAAATGTAAGAAGCAGTTTTAAATCATTACTGCATAGATATAAGTACACACTTGCAATCTTAGCAGTCAGGAGGCTGAGGCAGGATGATTATGAATTTGAGGCCAGCCTGGGCTACATAGAGGAAAGCTTGTCTTTTAAAAACTCTACAATTCACACAACAAAGAAAAAAACTTCAAAATCTTCATAAATTAACTGTAATGCCTACTCAACTGCTGGAATAATTTTGCTATTATGTTGAGCTTAACCACTCTTTATGCATAGTAGCATTATACTGTCTCTAATTGTGCCCTCCCTCTAGTGAGCGCATAATGGCAATCACTAGAGATCTCTGCTGCTTCTTGCATGTCTCACCATATCCATTGTGCAGAATATATCAGTCAGCTATTTATGTTATTGGCATGACTTCAAGTCAACAGTGAACTACTAGTAGTTAAGGTTTGGAGAATTAATAGTTACCCGAGGACTTTTCAGTGCATGAGAAATTGGCTTCTTTAATCCCTGCATTTAAAGGTCAACTGTAAACGGAGGGAAAGAGTTACAAATGGAAAAATCCAGACAATGATTAGATTAATTTTCTGTGGCTGATGTAAAAATTAACACACATTCAATGACTTCTGGCAATGTAAATGCATTATCTTACAATTCTGAAGATTAAAAATATGAAATGAGTCTGAGGATAAAAATCAAAATATCTGCAATTCTACTTTCCTTCTGAAGATTGGAGGAGCACATTCCCCCTGGAGTGGCAAACTCCCCCTAACCCTTTTCTGTTTCCACTCCCTGACTGCCCACGTTTCCTTATTCACAACTGGATGATAGTTTCTAACACCACATACTCCATTACTTGGACACTTGTCCTTCTGACTCAAATTTACATTTGAAACACACACACACACACACAGACATGCATGTGCATGTACATGTATACAACAACAACAGAAACATTGTGATTACATTATTTACCCAGGTGATCCAGGAAAACATTTGAATTTTAAAGTCAGCTGGCTAGCAACTTAAATGTAGTCATTGTTTTGGGGGGTTAGTGTGTGACCATCACGAAGGGTCATTATTTTCCCTAATACAGTGATTAATGCAGATTATTAGTTTGCTTCTCCCTTTTTCCTTTTCTCCAAGAAAAAGAATATGCAACATTGATTACGTGTCAAGTGCTTTATTGTATGTGGGACTTAGAATTACTTTGTTGTAATACTTTCCCAATGATATAAGTAATTCTAACACCTAATTTTCTCCTTTAATAGATAAGCTGTGGTCCTGCGTACTAAAATACTTATGGAGAGAGACTGATGGTTTTTATTTAACCTTTTTAACTTAGAACTATTCTGCAAATTAACTTACAGAACTTACAGAACTATTTTGAACTTACAGAACTATTCTTGAGCCATGACACCATTGGTAAGAAAAGAAAGCAATTGATTTCCAGTTTGTTTGTACACTAGGAATTGAGCAGAATATGGGAAATGATGCAAAGATTTTGGTATATCTTCAGTAATCTCAAAGAAATGAAATTATTGAAGACAGTTGTATAAAAATCTATTGCTGATTAGTAGACAGATAAGTTGTAAATACCATTTTTTTCGCAATCACAGAAGGAAAATTCTCAATTGAGTTAGTACCCCATTTGTCAATTCATTTATTCACAACAATGTTTATTTTTATTATTCGCCAAACTCCACAACTTGTGTGTAAGCACAAAATGGTGGATCAAAACTTTTCTGGTCTTTGTCGTTCTACAACCTATCACTGAATAGGGAGGAATAAAGTTATTCATTCGAACAGCAAAATAAACAGACATTAACTTGCAGCCATGATATATCCTATGATCAGATAGATGAGAAAGCACAGCATAGTATAGTCTTTTGAAGTTCACAGTTATCTTACAGTCTTCTGCAGTGTGAAATTCAATGCTGGCTAGAAGGTAAATGAACTAAGAAGGGAAGGGAAGGTTTTCCATAGGGAGAAAACCAGTATGGATGGGGAATATGAAGAAATGTTAGTGGGGCAAACAAAATAAGGTAAGAGAGGCTAAGGAAGGTCATCATAAGGTAGGCTATACCACATTTCCTTCTAGGGAAATTAAAACTTTGCTCTGAGCAGGCAGAATTGTATTCAGCACAAGGATGTTATGGACAGGGACAGGGACAGGGACATCTCATGGTAAGGTGATTTACCTCTAAGAAGAGTGCATAAAGCAAATTTCTGTTGTTCTCTGTGATAGCTAAGACCCAGACTTTCATTGGTAGCCATCTGGTATACCAAATTCAGAGCAAGGTCTCCTCATCTAAGATCATTTTATTAAGTTAGATCATAAAAACATGTGCTCCATCCCATGATGCTGAGCTCTGTGTTTGACATCATTGTTCCCCAGGGACAACTGGCATCCAGGGGCATCAGGAGAGGCCATTTTAATCACTTAGGTAATTTAGAGCTGTTGTAACATAATGGAACCCCAGAGCCTTACAGAGTTAGCTTTCACCACATTTAAAGAGGAAAATGATGGTAATTAAAAATGGCATTTCTAATTAGTAAGAGGTTAATTAGTGAGAGGCTAGAAGAACTGAGGAGCTGAGGTCTCCCGTTTCCCAATCCGCTGCTCTCTTGTAACTGGCTAGAGGGAAGTCTCATTTTTTCTTGCCTTCAGGGTAATTCTGGACCTTGAGGGTAGCTAACTTTCTTAATATGTTGGACTTCAGTGTAACACTTGATACACAGATGGACTCAGTGTCTGGCTCAGTGTTTGATATGAAAAAGGTACAGGAATGTGAACTCTGATTAATAGAGTTATAAGACCCAAGAAAGTAAGAAAAACGATTTCTGAGGATCCAAATTGCTGATGAACTTTCTTCCACCTCTCAGCTTCTCTCTCAGAGTGATTTTACTCTTGTCTAAAAATCAAAATTATTGTGACTATTTTGAACAGCAATAATAAAAATGACATTGGATCATCAAGGGGCATAAATGACCACCCTTAGCCTGATGTCAGGGAGAAATGAAAATAATAGGTAAAATGTTATGAATAAACACAAATCAAGGCAAAATTTTTAAAAAGAAAAATTCACAAAACTATGAATGTAAACACAGCGAAAGGGCAGCACCTTGGTCTATATGCCAATGGTCATCAGCACATACACTTTGATTTTTTCAAGATGATTCAAGTATTTATAAGATAAAAGCCCAATGAACGTGTATGTTACTTACAACGTGGGATTTGGGAGTTTTGTTTCTCTCTCTTTCTCTTTCCTTCTTTATTTTCTTCCATCCCAATGGATATTACTTGAAGAGACATAACACCAGGGATGTTATGTAGGGATGCAATATGGTTTCCATCAAACTGTGTACCAACGTAGTTATATTCTTATCTGTTTATATAATGTCTATCTGTATAATATTTAAGAAAAACAGTCCAGATAATTGGTTTAAGCAGCATTTGAAATTATTATTTAAAAGTAAGAAAGTCTGCCATCAATTTAGATTTTCTACCTGCTTTATGTCCCTTACCTTGGGTAATAAGTTTTACAACTTTGCCAGCATCAGTAACCTATTTTTACAACTGAAAAAAAAAGAGAGATGAAGATTAAGTATTTTTTGAAGGTCAGAATGTACTATCAGTAAAGCAAGAACAAGAATCCAAGATTTATGTATTCTGAACCCCAAACCATTCTTGAGGAGTTAATTTCCTAAGGACTTTGCATTTGTTTAATAAAGATAATCGAAGAGGGCTAAAGTCAAGAAAACTCAAATCTATGCTCTCTCAGGGATACTATCAAAAACCTGGTCCTCTCTAATTACTACACCACACTGAGATGTGAAAATCTCACTTAGACTCAATACCGTGGAGTCACAAGAATGCTGCCTCCCCTATAAACATTACTCCTTCAAACAAATATGTTCAGACCATGAAGAAAGTAGAAGCACCACACATAGTCTTCCAGCATATTTTTTTTCCAGAAAGACCCATGGAAAATATTGTAGTCATCATGTTGACACAGACTGCGTCATTAAGTGATTCTTACCTACAAAGCAGAATGGTCAAGGGAATGAAGATGGTCATGCTATAATAGTTATACGAGTCATACTTTACATAATTTGCATCTCCTTTCTTAGAACATTTTTCATATTAGTGATTTAGTCACCTGATTCTGCTGGCAAGAAATGAGAGAGAAATAGTCACAAGGACCTATCTCAAGGACATATTCTGCTTGGACCTCTATTTTCCAAGGTTACTATGACAGCAAAGTTAATATGTCTAAGTTACCTTATATCAGTTACTCTGACAGATGTAAGCATTCACTGAACAATTAAAGCAGTTCTAATTTTCACACTAATATGGTATCCTGTTGTTCTGGAAGAGCTAACTGTAGTAACATGAAATATTCTACCATAACTTTCTACCACATGATATAGGATAATGCCATGTGTTACAATAATGATTATTATAAAACTTATTAAACCATTTAATCATGTAGACGTGTATATGGAGAGATGATACACTGATATATGCTTTTCACCTTGCCCTCAGTAGTTCAATAAAGATCTCCATTTCTTATATAACCTGCTCTCATATAATTGAACTAAGGCTTGAAATAAAACTGATATATTCACTACATCTTAATAGACTCTTAAATTTTCTTAGTTACAGTAGAGGAGCCAGTTGTGTCTACTGTCCTAATTTTGCAAATTCTGTGTATTCTAAAGGCATAGAGGCTGGAATAGTGGCTACAAGGAGCTCAGCTCCCAGTCTATGAGGTCCCACGTAGTATGTGGCACCTGGGTTAGCTCTTAAACCCTTCTGGACAGGAGTTTCTCAGGTATAAATTGCAAATAGTAATGATGGCATGAAGCCTCAAGTGATGATGAAGAAAGAGAAAGATATAATAATGTTATTTAGCAGAATGTCTTTGAAAATGCAGAATTTCACCAGATAATAATTGTACTTGTTAGAATGCTGAACAAATATGACAAGGTGATCACCAATGATGTTGTAAGACAAGAAATAGTTCAGTAGAATAGTGGTTATGGGCAAAATCTTTGCAGGCGTGTGGCTGTATTTTCTATAATATTTTCTACTTTATTAACTCAAGAGTCCTCATCAGCTTACTCAAACTTGCAAGCTCAGGTTTTACAAACTTGTTTTTTATAACTTGTAGAAAGGGTGTATTGAAAATATTTAGTGTGTGAGGTTATTTTAAATTTTAAAAGGCATTTTACTCAGTCTGCTTAACTAAAGCAATACCTAATACCAAAATAATCACCAGGAAGTACTATCTGCCATTATTTATATCATTAAAGAGAAGATAAAGATGATATAGTACATCCATTAAAAAAGTTTAAAGGGTATTCTCTCTTTCAGAACAAACCAAAGGCTCTTCCAAATACAACTGTGAGAGCTGGAATTTGGGAGGCAAACTATGCTAACTCAAACATCTATGAAAAAAGAAAAGAAAATTACCATTAGGTGAGGGGTTAAGACCGAGTGACGGAACATGGAAAGGGGGAGTTCAGTGGCAGAGCTCTCCACTGCACAGCTTCCCTCGGTATTACCAGAAGTGTCTTTCACCGAAATAAGCCAGCTGGAAATGTACGAGCAAGCCAGGGACTGTGATGGGAGTACATATGTGAGATTAGCAAAGTGCCATTTAGGGAACTGCTGCTAATCCTCAGCATGTGTTTTAAGGGAATTTAGGAAATCAAAAAATTCACTCACCTTTCAGAGAAAATGTATGACAATTCATGTAAGAATGTTATGGTCCTTTTTCCACCTCTCATTTATAGACTGGACATGATCAGATATGAAGAACTGGGTAACAAAAGTGAAGGCACAGAAGAAGGAACAAAGTTTGACAACAATAATGAGAGAAAAAAACAAAGCCCGATGAACACCAAATATGCTTTATACTATTTGACATTTTTTTTCCTTCCTGTTTAATTTAGACAGGGTCTCACTATATAGACCTGACTGACCTGGACCTCTGCTTCCTGTGTGATGAGCTCAAAGGCGTGTGCCCCCACATCTGGCAAACTATGCTATTCTTAACCTTGTCCTCAATGGCAGACTCTGAACTGGAGACTGATCTTGAAAAAGTAATAATAACAATAATAATGACAGTGATAACAATATTAGCAATTCAAATGGAAAAATCTTTATTTTTATAATTTACCAGTCCAAATTTCAAAGTTAAAACAAATGTATCCACAAAGAATGTGTCAGCAAAATAGGTTACTAAGATGCATCTGTGGGGCTCTTTGACCTGTAATGTTTCAACATCTAAGTTTATATTTTAGGTCTTCACTGAGATGTAAGTTTATATTTTAGGTCTTTGCAATAGCACTGGTAAATAGGATAGATGGGCACAAGGGTATGCTTCCATTCCCTGCCTACTGTTTTAGATATTCTGAATTATATTCCAATTTGAAAACCAGTTTTAAATTTAATAGACAGAACTATTTGCTTGATTTATATTTTACAAATTGTAGTGGCATTTTTACTCTTTTACAGAACAGAATTTACTTTGCCCTTGGGTGTCAACACAATGTCTCCTTTAGATACATAAATTTGATAAACTGGTTGAATAGAACATTTCTTTCTCCATAAAATAATGACTTCTATATTATGCCCTATGTCTCCAGGCAGGTTACATGTCTTCACCTCTTTATCAATGTGGGTGTTTCTCTATGGCAGATGGATGTCAAGTATCAAACACTCAATTCCACAGACCTTGTAGTGGGGAAGTCAGATACCCAGTGAGATGGGTCTCTCTCTCTCTCTCTCTCTCTCTCTCTCTCTCTCTCTCTCTCCCTCTCCCTCTCCCTCTTTCTCTCTCCCTCTCTCCCTCTCTTTCTATCTCCAGACAACTTGAAACCAGTGAAATTTCATTATAAATGGGGAGACAAGTAAGTATTCTCTTAAACTTGATGTTTCCTGAAGTTAGTGTAAAACAAATGAGAAAGCTAAAGGAACATTAGCTTTTTTAGATTAAATTCTGCACTTAGAACTAAAAGTCTGTGTGATTCTTAACCAATACCTTGCCTTCTCTCTGAGTATATTCATTTATAGGATGATCATACACACATACATACAATTTCACATACATTCCTACACACACATTCACACACACACACACAAACGCACGCACACAAACACACACACACGCGCGCACACACACACACACACCCCAAAGGGGTTCCAGATTATAATCACTAGCATATTTTATATTTATAATGAATTTGTGATTTTCTCTTCTTTTATATGCTAAATATTTTTTTAAAACATAGAAACCCCAGATACAAAAATCAAGTTAAAATGAAAAGGAAGTTTTAAAGTGATCTTTGAATGGTTAGGGGCTTATTTCTGTTCCTTGTGTTTCCCTACTCTTGTGCTCATTTCATTCTTAAATGTTCATTTGCTCATCTAGAACTTGGAAGTGGTTATAGAATAGCTAGCATAATGGCAAATGTGGCCTTCACATTTATGTTCCTCTGTGTAAATAGCAGCATGTTATTTTTTAGTTTTCATTCATGGTGTCTTGGCTTTTGAAGTAAAATGAATAGACCAAAGAATGTGGTTGTGAGCAAAATAATATAACAATAGCAAGAATATTGGAATAGAGTGAAAGTCTGAATATTAATAAATAATAACTTCCATTTATCAAGGGCTAGGTAACATGCTATGATTTGTAGGCATTGAACACAGTTATTAATTTTGGAACCTGACAACATGAAATTAAGAGTAAGGTAAGAAGACAGTTAAGGTACAGACTTCTAGTAAAAAGAATGGAAGCTTTAGCTCAACAGTGACTAAGAAATATTTATACTCCAGGAACTTGCACTGCCCATCAAATCACTGGTTTATCTGAATATTTCAAAGACCAAAATAGAAAGCTGCTAGTTGTCACATTCACATATTAAATTGAATTCAATAATAAACAACTACTAAATATACTTCATTGCTAACAATATTCATTTCTTCATACATTCATGAAGAAAAATCACAACTCTCATTTTTCTAGTGAGCTGGAACTGTTCTCATGTCTCCTTAGCACAGTGATCAGTTTTCTTTTCTTGCAACTCCTCTCCTTTAAACTGTCCTCAACTTCCATGACTTCCTCTGTTCAAAGTTGGAACCCACTCTCTGCCAAAAGCAAGTTAGAGAGACACCTCCACTCTGTTCAGTTAATTACTGGCAATGTTGTCTCTATTACACTGGGTCACAGCTGAGTGATGGTCCTGGGGACTCTGATAGATGACGCTTGTCTTTTTACTGGCCTGTATCCCTGTACAGAATATGATGAATTCTCAAGAGAAGGAGATCATCTGCCCTGAGTAATACGTTTGGTCAAAATACTTCAAAGCACATGGCATAGCAAGGTTACAGCTCTTAGCAACTCCATTCCTTACCTTATCCCATATAAATAACAACTGCAAGTTCAAGGTAAATGAACCATTGCCACATCTTAGTGACTTTCTCTTTCCAAGATCCAGAAAGCACAACAGAATTGACTATGCTCTTTCAAAGACAGCCTACTTGCTTTAGTTTCAATTAAACCAATACTAAAATAATATTCAAAGAGAAGATTCCTAGTCTAGGAGAGATATGGCATATTTTCTCTACTGGTATATAGATTAAAACACACTATTTAAATGGCCTACAAACTTCTTATGGTTTAGTCTTTAGCTTAATAGGCACTCTGTGAAATAGGGAAGTGTTATAACCATGCACACATTAAATCGAGAATTATTGTCAGACATCATCCTTAGAGGGCAGATCAGTAAAACAGGACTCACTGTGTGTTCATTTCCTAAGGTCAATGTTGTTCAGTAGTTGGGTAAATATGTTTTGTAGGAACTCTTGAGATTGTTGAACTCAATTCTTATGACTTAATTAGTGGATGATCAGGTTGCAGAAAAGCAAGATGAGAATGTCATAGTCTCAACAACAAATCCTACCAACCCTACCTTCATTGAAGAGTAAGGATCTTCAAATTGGGAAAATACATGACAGGATCTGTGCCTAGGGTATCTCATTCTGAAAGTTGAATAGAAAATAGCTCAGTGAAGGAACTTTTAGTTCAGCTATAAGAATACCACCAGATAGAGATATCTCTTGCTTCTTAGTGGGAAATACAGAAATTTGAAATACAATTCAGCATAAAAATGTACCTTAAAACATTGTAATTGAAATCAAAAATGGAATTTGGGATATTCTAAAACCAATGGGAATCTCAGACAGTGAATATGGTTTATTGGGAGCTTGCTGCTTGTAATTTGATATTTCAAATAAGATTGGCATATGCAAAGAAGCTTGGCATTGACAGAGTGGTAGAGGAACAGACTCTGAGAATAACTGAGTATGCAGTATGATCAAGGCATGGTGATACACACTTGTAATCCCAGTTCTTAGGAGGCAGAGACAGGAGTTCAAGGCCTGCCTGGATTATAAATTGAGTTCCAGGGCAGCCATTGAGACTTTGCCTCTAAAAAGGAAAAAGAATATGTAAAATAAAATTATCTTAATAATTTTCATTTAGATCTTTAAGAAACAGAGCAATTCACTAGGTGATTTCCAGAAAATGGCCATTTATTTGGAAGGAATTTAAAGTTAGATTATTATTATAATCCATTTGACATACTCACATATGTTATGTATGTCAAATGGATTACATATTTACAAAGAAACTGAAGCCTAAACTTACATTACTAGAAATAATGTATAAATTTTTAGATAACTATTAAACATGGCAAAAATAAATAAAAAAGTACACTGAGGAAGTTGATATTTTCTTAAAACATGTCTATAGATGTGCACTAGTATCTCTTTATGTAAATACAAAATAACCATAACAATAACCAAACATGTGAAAATGATAATTAATAATAACAACAACAACAACAACAATAATAATAATAGATTAAGGTGATGGTCTTGTCAATAAAATGCCTACCTGGCAAGCATGAGGACCTCAGTTTGGACCCCAAAGCTCCATATAAAAAGCCAAACAAAGTAGCACATGCCTTTAATGTTAGCACTAAGACTGGATTGACAGAAAAAGGGAGATTCCTGTTCACTGGCTATACAACCTAGCCCAATCGGTAAGTTCCAAGTTCTGTGAGATCTCTTTTCCTAAAAGATAAAGGTGGAAGGCAATGGAGCAAAGGGCATCTATCTCTGGCCTCACCAGACACATGCACACATGTACAAAGACACTCAAATTGCACACAGGCATACATCTACACTAATAATACATACAACGTGATCGCACAGCATCACACACACCAAAATGAAGCAAATATTTAAGGAAAACCAAATAGAAACTAATAATTGCTATGAGCAAAATGACATTCTCTACAGAGAATACAGAGAGAGTTGGGGTATATGCAGGAAAAATGAATTTTATTTGAAAAATTACAGGTCAATTTGTATTGTATAAATAGGTACAAGAGAATAATTTTATAAATATTTGATAGAATGAATGACATTCTGTTAAATACAATTTGGTAATTTTGCATCACCTATTAAATAGCATTTAGAAATATCATTAACTTATAAACTGGTAGAATGTAAAGAGAGAAAGGGAAGGAGGGAGGGAGCATGAGAGGAATGGAGGGGGAGAGGGAGAGAGAGAGAGAGAGAGAGAGAGAGAGAGAGAGAGAGGCAGTGATAAAATAATAACTCATTGTTCTCATCTGTACCAGCCTAGAAAAAACATTCACCCTTCCCATTGAGCAAAAGCAAATCCAGACTGCAACATTAGTAAGAAATCTCAAGTTTTCTGCATTTTTTCACAGGGAAATGAAAGCCTTTCAAACAGCAACTTCTGAAAAAAACAATTGTGTGTTTCCCTTCCCTTTTCTCATTCCTAACGTTTTCCAAAACTCTTCCAGGATGAAGTCCCCAGTGTGCTTGTGTCACGCACTTTCTCCAGTCCCCCATGTTATGGATGGCAGGCCAGGCCATGTGACAGTGGCTCAGTTCGTTTGCACTCATTGAAGCTTGATCTTTCTTAGAAAAGCATTGGCAAGATGACTTTAATCCCTAGTGGTTTACTAAATGTTTACCAAAAGCCAAAACATAATAAAAATCAGAGCTAGTCTTTCCATTAACTCAGTGTGGAGACATTCGGCTTTTCAAGAACAAGGTCGTTAAAATACACTAAAAAAGAGATGGTGGAGTGACTGGCTCCAACTGATATGTCTGCAACACAACCCCTACAAATAAGATCAGGCAGGACATGGTAAGCAGAAGGATTAGAAGAGCCACAGGAACAGAATACCTGCTGCTAGTGTCTAGACATAACAGAGAAGCTGCACCCATGAAATCTCAGCAACATGGTCACCTAAAGAAGACCTGTGTAATGACAACACCAGTTGACATGCCAGTGTGGATAGGGGAAATTTCATAAGACCGCACCCTTCGATAAATAGCTACAGGCAGTCAATGGATGCTGAGGGAGAGAGGAAGAATCAGTTTTCTTCAAGATTTAGCTCCCTAATAGGTTATCTAATCCCAAAGTTCATCCCTAAAACATTTACACAGAGGCACACATGAATGTTTTTATATGTAAAAGTACATATATATATATATATATATATATGAATGTTTATATATGTAACAGTAATAATCAAAGAAGAGGTCACAAAAATGAGACAGAGTTGGATGGGATGGGAATGATTAGAGGGGGATAGGAAGAGCTGGAAAAATGGAAATACAGTATTCAATATCAAAATGCCAAAAATTAAAAAAATATTAAAAAGAAACAAATCTTCATTGAAAAAGAGAAAATTATATTTTGATACACATTTTTATTAAATTTTTATGCATTCTATACATCTTAATCATATTTAGACCACTTCCTCTATTTGTACTTTTCCCTATAGCCTGCCCAGAGAATTTCATGGCAGTCTGTCTTATATGTTAGAACTTATCAAGCCAAGATTTTGTACCCAGGTGTCTATTGATACGCCTTTGGAATAACCGTTGCTCATTGAGAACTTGGGTACTGACCCTCTCCTGAGTGCTGTGAATACAGTATTAAGCCATTATGCCCAGCTTGATCCTTTTTTTTTTTTTTTAACTTCAATAGTTATTTCTAAAAGTATAATTATATGTGGTTTTTCTCTTTAAAACTGGCCAAGTGTTATTTGTAGTAGAAGATAATTAAAAGTATTTTAGAGGACCCATAATAAGAAAACAAGTCGGAAGGGGTACAACATGCCTATAACCTGAAACTTGGGAGACAGAGGGTGGTATACCAAAATTTCAAAGTCAGCCTAGATATAGATACATCCTATTTCAAAAGTAAATGACAAAACACAATTTTAGAAATAAGGTTTTGAGTTTATACATAAAGAACCAGCATGTTGCAAAATGCTACGATACCATTACAAGTAATATTCATAATATGTTTCGTAGATATAAAAATAGTGGGAAACATGGAAAAATATGTTCCATGTTCCTAAGTCTTTTGAAACTGTAACTTTATCATTTAAATAGCAATTTTCTTTATATCTGTAACATGAAATTAAGATTACAAAGATCTGCTTCCCCGAACTGCAACTTGGGGAAAAATTCAGTTGCAGTTGAATTTTTCTTGACTTGAAGATCACTAGATTCCTATATTTCATGTATATATTATCCATATGCTATAGTCAGTTGTACAGATGCCAAATGAAAAATGAGAGATCAATAATGCATTAACATTTTGGTAATTTTAGGTTTTTTTTTTTTTTTTTCAGTGTGAATTACACAGTTATTTTCTATCCAAGGATGCTCAGCTGGTTTTGTTGTTGTTTGTTTTTTGATTTTAGAATGAGTCAAAGGGTAACACACATATACAAATTACTATAAAATTTTCATGCTTTGATTTTTTTAAGAACTTTGAAATATGCTTAAAAATATGTAAACTACAGTTAAATATAGCTCAGTGTCAACAGCATTCTCTAAGTCCAACTTAAAAGAGGTAACTGTGCTGTTCAGGATGATTTCAAACTCAGTGTAATTATGTCACATTGCTCTAACGATGAATAACAAAGGAAAGCAACAGAATCCCAGTAGCTGCGGAAGAAACCAGGGCTGTTTGCTTCCAGGTCAGTGCTTACTGCAACAGGGTTCCTAGCACTGCCTCAGAATTCCCCGCATATTTTCTGGAAGAAAAAAAGAAAGAAAACAAAACAAAACAAAAACCATAAAAGGCAAATACTTCCACAGGTGTATGGATGCAGGTCACAAGTTAGTCTGATAGGGGTTAAGGCCTCCTTCCATTCTGAATATTATGGTTTTTGGATTATTTTTTTCTGTAAAATGCTTTTATAATGTCCAACAAAATTTGCAAATGAAAACAATGAAGGAAACAATAAATAATGAAATCAATGAGATCTTGACTTTCAAAATCAGGAATTTAAACTGCAGGTATCATACATCTGCGGAAACTCTTATTCCTTAATTTCAAATGTGTGAAAATATAATATGAATCTTGCCTCCTGTATCTCCAAGTTACACACTGGTATATTCCCCCAACCACATATCAAAACAATTTACATCAATACTTAAAATATAAAAAAGTTTATCTCCCCAAACAATGTAGCTTAGCAATTGTTGGTACAGTGCTTGTGATTGTTGGGTATTATGAGAAAATTGAGGTGATTTAAAGGGAATAAACGGAGAATAAAAATGCATAGGTCACATGCCAGCATAATGTCATTTTATATGAAACTTGAGTATCTGCAGATTTCATATATGGGTGGCCCTGGATAAAGTGGGACAATTTGCATTCATTAAAGCACGTATCGGTAGTGAACATATTTTTGAATTGGCTACTCACATCAGTTTCCATATTTCAGATTAAGTAGAGGATTTCCTGGAAAAGATTTAGAACAAAATTGATGTCTTTCCTTTTTAGGGAATTGTGTCTGTTTTAGAAAATAATCTGGGAAGAGGTGATGGGTGGACAATGTAGACTTTCACATTTAGAATTACACAATCTCTCTCCAATAAAATCATGCTGACTTTATATTGCTTCATAAACTCTTGTTTTATTTGGGGAAATCATATCACTAATTTTAATTAAGCAGGTGTGCTGGATAGCTTTAGTGTCAACTTGACACACCTGGGTTGAGGGAGCCTCAATTGGGAAATTGCCTCTATTGGATTGGCCTGTGGCCATGTCTGAGGGGCATCTTCTTGATGAGTGATGTGGGAGGGCTCAGCCCACTGTGGGTAGTGCCACCCTTGGGCAGGTGGGCCTGTGTTGCATAAGAAAGCAGGCTGAGCAGGGGCCAGGGGAGCAAGCCTGTAAGCAGCGTTCCTCCATGGCCTGTGCTCCAGCTCCTGCCTCCAGGTTCCTGCCCTGAGTTCCTACCTTGGGCTCCCTGATGAACTGCAACCTGGGAGTTGTAAGACAAATAAACCCTTTCCTCCCCAAGTTGGTACTGGTCAGAGTGTTTTGTCACAGCAATGGAGAAACAAACTAAGACAGCAGGTTACTACTCTTTGTATATTTTGAGCTTTTGATTGTTAATATATGTAAGTGAAATTCTATTATATAATGTATTTATTTGTTTTAATAGGTAGAGAAGCTGTGATTCTAAACAAGCTTTTTTTTTAAATTACAATAGTGTATTCCAAAGAGAAGACCTGTGCTTATTTTATAAATTTTTTATGTAATCAACAAGCTACACCTATACTTCTTCAGTAAGCAATATGGCTTCTATCTTATTGTTCCAAAAAAGAAGATATGTTGATACAGGTAGTTTTTTACTTTTATATTTATATTTTGTACATTTGTTTTATTTTCTAAAATAGAGACTCGCTATGTAACCCTGGCTGATTAGAACTCACTTTGTAGACGATGATAGCCTTGAACTCACAGAAATCTGCACATTCTTTCCATAAAAATTGGAAACCTAAGCTGGATGTGGTGGCACACGACTTTAATCCTGGCACTCAGGAGGCAGAGGCAGGTGGATCTCTGTGGTATCGAGGCCAGTCTGGTCTACAGGGTAAGTTCCAGGCCAGCTGTTACTACAAGAAGGCCCTGATGAGAAAAAACAAAAACAAAACAAAGCAAAAAAACATTGTACACCTCTAAAGAAGAATGTGTCAAGGCCATTGCCATGTCCTTACACATGAAACACACCTTGGAAGTCAAAAGGAGGGTGATCAGATCCTAAAATCCTTTGTTCCTCCTTACACAGCAAATCAGCAACAAAATATGTTTAGAATGTAAAACACAAAAATAAATTTACTCTTCTAATTATACTTAACTTTTCTAATTTTACACATACTTATGCTACTGAAACTACTTGTGCCATTTGCACGCCATTTTAGAAAGTCACTTAATTTAGAAATAGCCAATAACTGGGGTTCAGCATAGAAGAAAGATTGTTTAATTTGCTACTTTAACTATTTAACCAGATTCCCCATTAGGAAGTATTTTTCGCTTCGGATCCAATAACCACCACCAGAAGATGATACCTATTGTGTATAAACTTTACTTATAACCAGTCTGTGGGTAAATAAAAAAACAGTGAAAATAAAAGCAAGAATTGTGTTTAGCCTAATATAGGATGCATTTCATGCTTCTTTCTTAGTATCTGGAGTTTGTTAGCACTGTTTGTTTGTAGATACATGACACCCATTCTGCTTCCGTTCCTCTGTGTATATTTCTGTGTCTCTTCCAATCTTTTAAGGACATCATTATTCTAGATAGAGAAACTATCATCTTGAATAGTTAACTAATTACTTGTGCACTACCTTATTTCCAAGGGCAGTCTAAGTTCCAAAAAGACATGAATTTATTGAAATTCTTGAATTCGATACAGTATCTTCATTCAAGCTTCTCACAGTTTCATATATTTTCATGGTGTAAATGCTTGTAAACTTTAAGCTTTTGGGGTTGAAACCCAACCTTCAATGTGATGGTATTGGGCATGGACCATTTGGGGATTAATTAGGATTAGACAAAATTCATTAAGAACTAGATTCTGATAATGTTATTAGCACCTTATTAACCATTTCTACCTCTTTACAATTGAAGAAGTGAGGTATGCTCTCATTCCACAGCCACAATCTCAAGAATGTCATGTGTGTGTTCATAGAGAAGAACTGGCCTGTCAGCCAGCCAGGAGGTGAGCTTTACCAGAACCCAACCATGCTGATAGCCTCATTGCAGGTCATCAGACTCCCCAAATCTGACAAAATAAATTTCTGTTGTTTAAGCCACTACATTCATGACAGTTTCTTAAGACATCTACTACCCACATTTTGCATATGAAAAACTAATCCTACCTAACTTGAGGGTTGTTGAGAATCATACGCAATAAGTGTATGTTTATTAAAATATATATGCCAATATCTTGATGTATTATTTCTACTATATCTGTAGTGTTTACTAGGCATCTAAAGATAATACTAATAAAAATAATAAAGAAGCAAAATATAATGATAAAGAAAAAATTAAAATTAAAATAATAAAGAGAAGCATTTGAAGATTTTGAAATTTAGCATGTGTTTAAACTTTAGTTTCTGCATATTACAAAGACACACTGAATTGCCCCAGAGAGATGTAATGAATATTAAAGAGATGGAACATTATAAGGTGCCTGTCACATGGAAAGAGCTTCATTGATGCTAATCTGCTCTCTCTCTCTCTCTCTCTCTCTCTCTCTCTCTCTCTCTCTCCTACTTATTACTAATCTTAATCTTAATGCACATTTTAGGGTAGGTTTTTTTCTATGTATCTAGTTGATTTTTAAGATGTTTTTATTTTTGTGTATGTCTAGGGAATGTGTAGGTGGGCTTGTGCCCTGGTGCCTGCTGAGCCCAGGAGACCAGAAGAGGTCATTGGGTACCTTAGAGCTGGAGTTACATTTAGTTATAAGCTGCTCAATGTAGGTGCTAGGATTTGAACTCAGGTCCTCTAGCAGCTAGCTCACTCATGTGCAGAGTCATCTCTCCAGTCTCTCCAGTTGTTTCCTTTCTATTTTGTATTTATGTACCCATTAAAGTAGAAAACTGCTATTGCCTCCATTCTGGAATATCAAAATACACTACACTATTCTGAACCATTGACTAGAATCTAGTCATCTACAGAGTCAATGAATTTATTCTCAAATAAAAAACATGCTAGCTTTGCTCATATATATTTTTTACATATCACATTTAAATTGCTTTCTCCAGAATACAGAGAATTATTTTTCTTACTTCGACCTATCCTGTAGCTTGCTTGTTTTGAGACTGGCTCACTCTGTAGCCCCAGCTGGCCTGAAACACATTATGAAAATTAGATTGGCTGGGAGCTCACAGAAATCTGCCTGCCTCAGCCTTCTGAGTTCTGGGACCACCATGCACCACCACACCTTCTAGATGAAATTTTAAAATAGATTTTTGTGAATTTTATACAATATATTTTGAACACACTTAGATTCCCTCCTTTATCTGAACTTCTTTGATAGCCCCTCCCTACCATATTTTAAGCACTCTGACATACATATAAAGGCCTATGGAGCCAAGCATGTTTCTCCAAATGTCCTTTGCTGTGTATCCATCCACTGAAGCCTGAATAATCTATCAAGCATCTCACCCTTGAAAACCAACTCTTCCTCTCCCAGTGGTTATTGGCTGACAGTACTTCCTCAGTAAAGCCAGGGTCTTCGTATCCACTTCCCCCTTTCTCTGCTGGGATTTTTGTCCAGCTTGGGCTCACGTAGATTTTGTGCATGCTATTACCATTGCTCTGAGTGCATAGGGGTAACTTCTCTGCTATGTGGAAAACTGTTTCTTTGTGGTCAACACAATCTCTGGCTCTTAACCATCTTTCCACCCCATCTTCTACAATGGTACCCGAGCTTTGGGTGATAGAGTTTTAACAGTGTCCTATTCAGGGATAATCACGCTGCAGTCTCTATTCTCTGCACTTTGGCCAGTTGTGGCTTTCTGGGTAAAGTTTTGATGTAACTTATTTAGGATACAACACTGAGAAAGCAACTGTTTTTCTTTTCTGGAATCACTGGGAAACAAATAATTTAAAAAGTATCTGCTATTGTCATGAGATCTGGGTAGGGGAAGTATAATTCTTGGATGTGTTTTATTTTGTTTTGTTTTTAAGACAAGATGTCATGTTGCTCAAGCCGGCTTGCCTTTGAACTTCCTATGTAGCAAATGATGACCTCAAGCTTTTTACACTCCTGTACCTACTGCTCTAGCTCTGTGATTGAGGGCTACGTGCCTGGCTTTATGCAGTGCTAGGGATTAAACACAAGGCTGTGTGATGTGCACACACCCTATCAACTGAGCTAAAGTCTTTGGTCTGCCTGCACATCTTAATTGGGAATTAGAGAAGCCTTCATGGAAACCATATTTTAATTTTATTCTTAAGAAAGAGTAGCTCTAGAGAGAAGCAAAACTGGCAATGATCTTGGAAAAAAGTTCAGTGTATTTAAGGTTTAGTAGGTAAAATGGCAGTTTGACTTTTCCACAGACTTGAATTCTGACTGTAGCATGGAGTTTGGGGAAGAAAATGTGGAGAAGTCCTCAGCGACGAGACTGGAAAGGCACATTGAGCCAAATTAAGGACTTGGCATTCGTGATCAATGGGAAGCTGTTTTTTTTTTGTTTTGTTGTGTTGTGTTTTTTCTACTGGCTTATTAGCACATATCATAAACAGAGTCCTTCTTTGTGAAACACCACTTCATTTTCTTTTTCTAAGCCCCCTGCTCACTCTGACTTCTATATTACTCAATAATTACTTACTGAATGGTGTTGTAGTGTGAATGAATGGTGGAGTTATTCCAGAACAACACAAGTCCATTTTATAAAGTCAATTATTAGGTGATTGTTCAAAGCTTAGGAGAGAAAATTTCAAAGACAGCATGTCCTCTCGACCAGAAATAAGAATTATGTCTTTAAAATGTGGCTACTGGTTTATCTGCATTTGCTGAAAATGTTCGTCTGGCTTCTCATTAAAGAAAGATGGCTGAAAAGTTACAGCCTTCAAGTACTGCCAAGAAAGAATTTGAGTGATTTCTGCTTACCTTTTAATTAAAATTCCAATTTGATAAATGCACCCACATTATCTGATTTGTAGCAGAAGTAAATCAATAAATCCCTATGATCTCGACACCAATGAGCTAACAGAGAAAATGGTATTTGTGTAAATAAGCTAATTTCTAAATAAAGAACCAATAATATTTTTAATAGAAAGATGAACTTAAAAAATAGAGATAAAAGATGAAATTTAATTTCACTGTTCTCAGAGAAAATGGAAAAAAGATAAACCAAATTAAAAAGAAAGATATGATTGAGAGTTTGTGTTAGAATTAATAAAAGGAAAACACCAATATCCAAAGTTGTATATGCCATCATAAGCTTCTTTATATCTGTGATACTTAGATTTTATTTGCTTCCCATGCCTGCTTCTTCCTGAGACATTTTTCCTGAGTTCAGTTATATTGGAAAGTAAGATTATATTGCTATTGAGTTCATTTTCCTAGTATATAATACCAAACTGGATTGCAATATCTGACAGATTTATGACTATTTGCTGAGACATATTTTATAAAATGGCAGAATAGAAGACATTTTTTTCAATCTACTCTCTGTAACAAACCTTCATAGAAAAAATAGTTTTTAAGGAGGAATATATTACAATTTTTTTCCAACGTCTTTTTTTATATGTGGCAAAGACTATTTCTGAATAATACATTGTAAAATAACGTATTTCAGATGAAACACACAATTCATTGCTTATCCTATAGAGAAAGACGTCTTCCTGTCTCTGCTAAATGTGTGAGTTCATGAGTATATAAAAATAGAATGCACTTGGCAATGAAAGTTACAGGCTGATGGATGACACCCTATTGTCAAACAATTGATAGCTAGTGAGGAATTACAGCGACCTTGTAGTAGAGCAAAGATAATTTAGCAGCCCCTGAGAAATGGTAAGCAGACTGGCTTTTCTCTCATTTTGCCTAGGTCACATTGATAAGGGTAACCTAAGTCCTTAATTTCTCTCAGAAACACTGTAATCACCTCTAGGATTGAAAGCATGTGCAGAATATGAAGGCAGTTTTTTGGGATGATCCCTTCAGCCACATTGCAGTATGCAGCCCATCTCTCCCCAAGACCATGGTCACAATGCTACAGGAATAGAATCGGAAGTTTAAAATTTTAGCTTCCTATTTAAAAAAAAAAACATTCATGATGAGGCATAATGGATTATATTAGTCAGTGAGACTTCAATTCTAATTGAAAGTTTATCACTTATCAGCTAAAGGAGCCTGGGAACACCACCATGACACAATGATAGGAGAATAAAAGTTCCTATCTCTCAGATTGATTTCGTGGACTAGATATTAATAGTGTGTAATCTGAACAGATAACAAAGATCATAGCACAGAAGAATATCCAGGAGGCAGATAAAACAGGATTCTAACTCAAAAGCCGCAGGGACAATTGGGGACAGTTTCGTCTAGGATCATTGGCTGTCACATGGCTTTGTCATTAGCAGCCTTCACCCACAGTGTAGAGCATATCTAATATTTAAGCCTAAAATACACTTTACTTGGTTCTTATGTAGAATAACAAACTGGTTGCATTAAAATGTTTTTTTTTTCAGTTAATTTTTTACAGGCCTTTGAAGACATTATTCCATTATTTTTCTCACTTCTTGTTGTTGAAAAGATAGTTACTATTTCATCAGTGATCGCTTTTATCTTTGTTTCCCTTCCCCTATGAATTACTGCCAATTTCATAAAATTCTTTGTTTTCAGATCCCCTCCCCTATCAGAACCCCCTTAAGACCCCTCATCCTATTTCATATATATTATATGTATATATATATATATATCCTATACAGTCAAATTTTTGTCCCCCAAATATCTTTTTGTGTGACTCCATTCACTGGAGCCTGGTTAACTTACGAAGAGCCACACCTTTAAAAAAGACTGACTGTCCCCTTCCCAGAAGCCATAACTTTCCAATAGTTCCCCAGGTACACTTGGGATTTCTTATTCATTTTCCCATACTTATCCTTGGATTTTGCCTGGTTTGAGCTTGAATGGGACTTGTGCATGCTGTCACCATTGCTGTGAGTTCAAATGAACAACTCCAAGCTGTCTGGATAACTGTTTGCTTGTGGTCATCCACCACCTCTGTTTCTTACATTAGTTCCCCACGTTTTCCACAATGATCCCTGAGCCTTGGGAGGGAAGTTTGAAAAAGTCAGGAATACTGACTTTTTGGTCTCTTATTCTCTGAACATTGGCCACTCATGTGTTTCTGTGTTAATTAGCATCTATTGTACAAGGAAGTGTCTTTCGTGTGAGATGAGAGATCATTAATCTATGGATATAACAAGAAGTGCTGACCATGGGTCCCATAGAACCTCAAATCATACTGGCCATTGCCGCTTCACTTGTTACCCACCAGAACTTGACAGTTATACCATATTGCTGAAGCATATCATACATGAGCAGTAGAAAAGACAAGGAGAAATCAAGGTGGGGCTGACCTCAAAGTTTATCTGTATTCAATAGTTTCCATAGGGCTGGAAGGTGTTATGCATGTTACCAGAGGAAAAATATTAATCATTAATCGTACCCAGCTTTGAATCTTGCATGCTTCAACAACAATTGGGCTGACAAGATATCACCTGTGGTGCACTAATGGCACAAATATTATATGAGTACCCAATCACATTCTAATTGGATTTAAGTTGCACTTCATAAAATAGAGCCCAAACCAGACATGGCTATCAGGCCTATGAACACATGGCTAGACAGATCACAGGCCACTGGGTAATGCCTAATGCTATTATTCTGCTAAATAGATATAGTATTAAAATGACTCCTACTGAGTATTTCTATTTTGATGATATTCATTGAAGATTCATGTTAAATAAAATGCTGAATTAGTGGATAAATTTAACATACATTTGGTTCTATTGCCCAGGAGTCAAGCAAGTCAGTGGTAGGAAGAAACAGATATGAGTTTCCAGCTTCTAGGTGATTAAAAAAAAAAACAAACAAACAAAAAAAAAAACATTCCAAGTTCTAAAATAATGTGAGACAGGGAATGGGATGGGGGATGGTAAAGGAATCTAAGGAAGACTGATACTAATAAATAATTCTTACTTCAAGATAGCAATACTCTTAAAATAAATCAACCGTCAAAGCAGTTAGTGGTGGCTTACGTACCTTGGGGTACATAAGATGCCTACTCATGCTGGCAAAGAAAATTTCCAGTGAAGAAGTATGCTGAGGGGCTGGAGAAATGATATAGTAGTTAAGACCGCTGGCTGCTCTTCAAGAGGACCGTAGCTTGGTTTCCAGTACACACATGGCAGCTAACAAACATCAGTAACTCCATTTCCAGGGACTGTGACACCCTCTTCTGACCTCTGTGGGTATTACATAACATGGGTGAAATTCTATACATGCATGCAATACATTCATACAGATACAAAAAAATAACAATAAAAACAACAAAAAGAACTCCCACAACAGTGGCAGGAATCATAAAGAAAATATCTACATCTTAGAAGACTATGATTTGTGATGTTAATCAGTTATTCCATAAATGTAATGAGAAAATATTTTTGATCATTCAGGGGATGTTTGGATATATCACCTTCACATTTTCAAGAAATGCATCTTTAAGAAGCTAGCATAAAAATTAATTGTATATTGGAAGCAGCAGGTCACACCAATCCTGAATATTTCCATTCCCCTCTTCTGCAATAGTCCTGAGCTGTGGGTGGATGAAGTTTAATATAGGAGTCCTATCCAAAGACACATACTCTGCAGTCTCTTATTCTTTGAAAACTGGCAAATTGTAGCCTTCTGTGTGTTTCACACTTGTTGTAGAAGGCAGCCTCCCTCATGAGAGTTGAGGGATGCAACAGTATTCTCTCCACCCTCTGTTCCACTATGTTCCATGAGGTGTAGAGGTTTCACTGTGGGTATGTCACCTAGGGCTGGGCATCTCTCTGACATATATTCTCTGTATGTGACCAGTTGAAGACCTCTGCAGTAACCTCCTTCTCTTGCAAAAAGAAGACTCTTTGATGAGTAGTGTACTATATACTTGCCTGTAAACATAAGGTCCATTTTAGCATATGGTAAGAAACATCATTTGTCTAGAGATATAACAGAGATAAGGTTTTCTCTAGGATCTATGACCTCTCCAGCCATATATATTTGGCTTTAAGTCCAATTAGATAGCTATTGATTACCCCTCCCCCAAATAACAGTCCCACTACTGTGCCAATAGAGGTAGTTTGCTATGCCAGCCAGACTTTGGGACTTGTTGGACCACTGATTGATTCTCTCCCTAAGCAGCTTGTATAGTATCTTCTAGAACTATGAGAGCTGGTCTTCAAGGAAAAAGCTTCTAGGTCAGTTCTTGCTCCATTGCTCCAAGTCCTGTGTCTGAATTATGACCTGTCTTCAGCAGCAGGGTCTTACCTTGAAGTTTTGAGAGATAACCAAGGACTCCAGCAATAGCTGTGTTATTTTGGGAGTCTGTTGGACTTATCAGACTAATCACTCAAAGAGAGGTCTGCGCACCTTGCCATACAACCCCCAGGCATGCACATGCACTAATGTTCAGACAATGTATGTGTATTTCTCAGAGGGTTTCCAAACCAACATTATTTCTGTCTTTCCACACTACCTGTGATCCATTCCTCTGTTCTCTCTTTCCCTGTCCAAACTCCCTCCTCCCTCCCCAGTCCAAGAACCCCTTATACACACCCTCCCCCATAACACCCACCTCCCCCATCCCCCCTCTCATGAGTTTCCTCCTCCCCTACCCTTATGGTCCCCTGTATGTCCCTCCCTACCCTCTTCCAGCAGAACCACTTTCCACACCTCCACCTTGGAAGACCTGTTCCCTGATATACTCCTCTTTAGGTTTCTTTCTTTCCCTTTTCCTCCATGTTTCCTTTCCAGTTTCCTAGTTCCAGCTGTTACATCAGAATATTTACTTGCATATGAGTGATTGGTGTTATGAACCAGGAATGAGGGGACCATATGTCTCTTGCTTTTCTGAGTTTGTGTTACTTCACTTAGTATAACACTCTCTAGTTCCATCTATTTACCTGAAAATTTCCTAATTCATCTTTTCTATCTGCTGAGTAGAACTCCATTATGTAAATGTGTAACATTTTTGTTATCCATTCATCAGTTGAAGGACATTTGTGTTGTTTCCATTTCTTAGCACTTCTGAAAAGACCAGCAACAAACATGGATGTACAGGTATCTCTACAGTAGGATGAGTCCTTTGGGTATATGCCAAGGAGTGGTATAACCAAACCATATAGTAGGTTCATTTTTAATTTTCTAAGAGTTCTCCATACTGCTTTCCACAGAGGTTGTACGAGTTTGCAATCCCATCAGCAGTGAATGACTAGCACTTAATATCTTTTCTCTTGATCTTATCCAGCTTGAGTGAGGTAAGATAGAACCTCAGAGAGGTTTTAAATCTGCATTTCTCTAGTTACTAAGGATGTTGAGCACTATTTAAGGAGTTCTTAGCCATTTTTATTTCTTTGTTTGAGAATTCTCTGTTCAAATCTAGAGCACATCCTTTTATTGGGTCTCATATTCTTTTTTGTTTGTTTATTTTTTGAGTTCTCTGTATATTCTGGATGTTGATCCTCTGTCAGATGTGTTGGAGGTGAAAGTTTTCTCCTACTCAGTGGGTTGACTCATCACTTCTTTGGTTGTTTTTTTTTTTTTTTTTTGGTTGTTGTTGTTTTTGTTTTTTGGCTGTACAGGAGCTTTGTAGCTTAATGAGGTCCCACTTATTTATTGTTGACATTAATGTCTGAGCAGCTGATGTCCAATTTAGAAAGTCCTTTCCTACACATATATCTTGTAGGGTACTGCCCATGTTTTCTTCTGGTAGTTTCAGAGTTTCAAGTTTTACATTGAAGTCTTTGATCCATTTGGACTTGACTTTTGTGTAAGGTGAAAGATAAAGGCCCAATTTACTTCTTCTACAAGTGGAGATCCAATTTTTACAGCAACATTTATTGAAGATGCTGTCTTTCCTCCACTGTGTGTTCTTTGCACCTTTGTCAAATATCAGGTGACTGAAATTCCATGTACTTATGTTTGGATCTTCAATCGTGTTCCAGTACCATGATGTTTTTATGACTAAACCTCTGTAATATAGTCTGAGATCTGGTATGGTTATCCCCCAACATTCTTCTTCTTGCCCAAGATTGCTTTGTATATCTGGGGTCTTTTGTGATTTCATATGAATTTTAGGATTTTTTTTCTAATTCTATTAAGAATGCAGTGGGTATTTTTATTGGCATTGCATGGAATCTATATATTGCTTTTGGTAAGATGGTCATTTTCACAATATTGAGTCTACTGATCCATGAGCATGGTAGGTTTCTCCATCTCCTGGTGTCTCCCTCTCTCTCTTTCTTTAAAGATTTGAAGTTTTCATTGTAGAGATCCTTAATGTCTTCGGTTAGGTTTATCCTTAATTTTTTAAATTTTATTTTATATCATTGTGAATGGTAGGGTTTCTTTGAATGCTTTTTTTTTCTGATTGAGTCTATAGAAAATCTATTTTTTTAAGTTGATTTGTATCCTGCCACTCTACTGAAAGTATGATTCATTTCCAGTAGTTTTCTGGTAGAATTTGTGGGATCTTTTATATATAATATCATATCATCTGCAAATAGTGATAATTTGACCCCTTTTTTTTCCAATTAGTACTCCTGTGATTTTTTTCTCCTCTCTTACTGCTCTTGCAAGAGTTTCAAGCACTATATTGAAAAGGAGTAGAGATAATGGACAGCCTTGTCTGGGTCCTGATTGTAATGGGAATGCTTCCGGTTTTTCTCCATTTAGAATGATGTTGGCTGTGGGTTCCTTGTATATAACTTTAATTATGTTGAGGTATATTTCTTCCAGTCCAATTTCCTCTAGGACTTTTAACCTGAATACATGTTGGATTTCGTCGAAGGCCTTTTCTGCATCTACTGAGATGATCTTGTGATTTCTGTCATTAAGTCAATATGTTTTATTACATTTATTGACTTACATATACTGAACAATCACTGAATCTCTGGGATAAAGTCGATTTGATCATGGTGGATGATCTTTTTGATGTGTGTCTGTATGTTCATGAGTATTTTGGTTCATGAGTATTTTGTTGAGAACCTGTGCATCTATGTTCATTAAAGGCATGAGCATACTTACATTTTTCTTTTTCGTTTTGTCTTTACCTGATATTGGTATTAGAGTGATACTGGCTTCAGAGCAGGAGTTTGTAAGTCTTCCCTCTGCTTCTTTCTGTTTGGATAATATAAGAATTGTTGGTTGTAGGTCTTCTTTGAATGTCTAGTAGAATTTTGTTGTGACTCCATCTGCACCTGGGCTTTTTTAATTGGTAGGTTTTGTATTACTGTATCAATTTCCTTATTTGTTATGGGTCTGTTTGAGCTGTTGATCTCTTCTTGGTTTAACTTTAGTTTATTCCATGAATTTACAAATTCACTCATTTCTTTTAGTTTTTCAAATTTAATAGACCACAGGTTTCTGAAGTATTTCCTTATAATATTCTGAATTTTGATGGGTCTGTTGTGATGTTTCCAGTTTCATCTCTGATTTTATTAATTTGGATTTTCTCCTTTCTTTTGGTTAACTGGGCTAAGGGTCTGTCTATCTGTTTAGCTTTCAAAAGCCAGCTCTTAGACTCATAGATTCTCTGTATTGTTTTCTTTGTTTTTATTTCTCTAATTTCTGCTCTGATATTTATTTCTTCTTGTCTATTAGGTTTGGAGTTGGTTTGTTCTTGCCTTTCCAAAGTGTTTAATTTTAAGTCATTTATATGTGCTTGTTCAGATTTTTTAATGTAGGCACTTAGCGCTATAAATGTCCCTCTTAGAACTAGGCTTTTAAAGTATCCCAGAGGCTTTGTTGTATTGTGTTATCATATTCATTTAGTTCCCAGAATATTTTTGTTTCTTAATTTCTTTTTTGACTCATTCATCATTCAGGAATGTGTTGTTTAATCTCCATGAGTTCATATACTTACTAGAGCTTCTTTTGTTGTTCACTATAAGCTTAATAGCCCTGTGGTCTGATAGAATGAGAATTATTTCATTTTGTGTGTGTGTGTTTGTTGTAGTTTGGTTTGTATCCTATCAAGTGGTCAATTTTTTAGAGAAACTTGATGGGCTGCTGAGTAGAAAGTGTATTCATGGTGCTTGTGTGGAATATGCTGTAGATGCCTGTAGGTCCATTTCATGTGTGATATAATTAAATTCAGAAGTATCTCATTTAAATCTTTTGCTAGTTGACCTGTCTATTGGAGACAGTGGGGTATTGAAGTCATCTACTATTACTGTTTTTGGGTTAATCTGTGTTTTATATTCCTGTAATGCTGATTTTATGAAACTGGGTACACCATAGTTTGGTGCATATATGCTCATGGCTGTAATATCTTCTTTGATTAGAATGAAGTGACCCTTTTTATTTTTCCTGATAAGTTTTAATTTGAAGTCTATTTTGTCAGATATTAAAATGGCAACACCTGCTTGCTTCTCAGTGCCATTGGCTTGGAATATATTTTTTCATCCTTTTACCCTAAGGTAGTGCTTATCCTTGAAGTTGTGATGAGTTTCTTGAAGACAACAAAAGGTTGGAATTTCTTTCTCAATTCAGTCCACTAGCCTGTGCCATTTGACTGAGAAGTTGAGGCCATTGATATTTAGAGTTATGTAAAGAGCTGTGTATTGGTTGCTGTCATTTTAATTGGTTTATGCTCTTGGTCCTATTTTGTGTTGCTGTAATTATACCTTTCTTTGTGTTCTTTCTGTAACCTCTAGGGTATACTCATTTCTATCTTTGGCCTTTGTATTGCTTTGAGTATTCTCTGTAGGGTTGGTTTGGTGGACATTAAGTCTTTCACCATATTCATGTCATGGAAAATTTTCCATTCCCCTTTGACTATGGCAGATAGTTTTGCTGGATAAAATATTCTATTCAGGGTTGGCATCCATGGCCATTTAGAACTGGGAATACTTTGGTCCGGGTTCTTCTGACTTTCATAGTTTACATTGAAAAGTCAGCTGCAATTCTGATTGCTTTTTCCTTTATATGTAACTTGTTTTTCTCTAGTGGCTTTCAGAACCCTTTGTTCTGTACATTTAATGTTTTTACAATGATACGCTCTGGGAACTTCTGTTCTGATCATGTCTAATTGGTGTCCTCTGTGCTTCTTAAATCTGCGTAGGTAAGCTGTTCCTTAATTTAGGATTGTTTTCTTCTATAATTGTGTTGAAGATCTTGTCAATGCCATTGGCCTGTGATTTTTCTCCTTCCTATATACCTATGATGTGTAGATTTGGTCCTTTCAGGTTCTCCCACATTTCTTGAGTATTCCATTCCTGTTCTTTTTTTAAATTTTGCATACTCTTTGCTTCAAGAGTCTTAATCATCAACTCTGACATCCAGTCTTGATATTCTGTTTTCTGTTTCATTCATTCAGCTCTTGTCATTTTGATTTGGCTTATTGAGTTTTTCAATTTCATTTATCTCTTTTCTGAATTTATTTTTCAAGTCCTGCATTGTTTTCAATAATTCATTAAGCCACATAGTTGTATAATCTTGAGCTTCTGTCACAAGTTTATGCCCATCCTCTTTGAGTTCTTTGAATTGTTTGTGTTTTCCTCAAATTCTTTGATTGTGTTTATAATTGTTTTCTTAAATTTTGTGTCATGGGGTACCTCAGGGTGATTCTCACTGTAGTACACTTCTGTAGGACTGGTGGATTTGGGGGGGGGCGGTATTCTCTTGGTTTTTCATATTGTGTGTTTTTGCATTACTATTTGGGCATATTGATGTCTTTTGTTGGCTGTGCCTCTAATAGGACATTCTATTCTTCCTTTGTTTATTTGAGTTTTGGTTGTGTTTAAGTTGAAGCTAGGTTGATTTTTGCTCAAGCTTGACAGGTTACTTGTGTGCTTCAGGTTCTCAGAGTATTAGTCTGGCTTCAGTAACTTGGCAGTTCAGGGTAGCAGGCCGAAAGGGTAGAAGTCTGATCTCAAGAATCCAAGGCAAAGTGGGGGTGGAGACAGCCTGTGAAGGGTCTAACAAACTGCACTGATAAATTTAGCTGGTTTGAATACAGGATATCAGGAAACAGTAGGCAGGTCTGGACTAAGAGGGTAATCCAGATATCCAGGTGCAAAGAGCAAAAGTGGACCTGTGCCCAAGGCTAAAAGGGAAACAGGGTGTGGGGTCAGAGAAATTGGAGTTGCTTAGGCTGTAGGGGAATCAAGGCACAGTGGGCAGGATCACAGACTTACCAGGAAAGAAGGCTTGTCTCAGAAATATGAGGTGAGGGTGGGGACAGCTAGGTTAGAAGAAGTCTGGTCTTAGGAGTATAAAGGCAAGGTTGGAAGTGGGCCTGTGAAGGGTCTAGACTGAAAAACTGAGCTGGGCTAAGTGTAGGGGATTAGGGGGCAATGGATGGGTCTGGACCCCAGAGATCTAGGGTGCAAAGAGGAAAAGCGGAACAGGGTGTGGGGTCAGGGAAATTGGAGTATTTTCATTTTATGTGTATGAGTGCATTGCCTGTATATATGTAAGTGTACCTGGCGTATTGCAATGCCCACAGAGGTCAGAAGAGGTCATCAGATCCTTTGGAACTGGAATCATAGATGGCTGTTAGCTGACATGTGGATGCTGGTAAATGAACCTGGGTCCTCTGCAAGAACATCCAGTGCTTTTAACTGCTTAGCCATCTCTCCAATCCCTTTATTTGAGACAAGATCTCCTGGTAGCTTCAACTGCTCTAAAACTTGCTAGGCAGACCAGGATGACCTCAATTTCATAGAAATCCACCTACCTCTGCTTCCCTAGTGCTGCGATGAAATGTGTGTGCCCCTGTAACTAGTTTGTAAGAATAATGTACCTTTAAGAATACTTGTTTAATCTATGACTGTAGTTTTCTTTTATTGTAGTTGCAATACAAAAACATTTGTTTTGATGACAGAACTAGGTACTCAAATATATATGCTGGATAGTATAATAATTTTAATAAGTAGCATTTGCTCGACATATAGATTTCCAGGGCCTTTGCCCTATGCATACATGCAGTGTTTCCTTGGTACTGGAATTTCATTGCTATTCCAATTTACAGAGAACATGGAGACTAAGAATGAAGAGATGAATTTATCATCTTACTTTTTACTTTCTAAATAAGTCTTGGATTTTTCTCCAAAGTTAAATATCTTTGGTTTACACTCCCACTTGTAGATAAACTTACTTAAATTGGCTGTTTTTTAAAATCTTCCTTTAACCCTGAATTCCTAAATTACAGTATCTGCTAAAATACTTGCTCTTACTGAAATATTTTCTAGACATTTCCCCTTCCTGTGTCAATTTTTTTTCAGTTGACAGTTTACTGAGAACGATTATATATTATAAGGAGTTTGGTAAACATTGTATGTCTGATCTGCCATTTGATTCTAAAGGAGGAGGTAAGTTGCAACTAACCCCTCTGGCAAAAACTGAGATCAAGGTGGCAAACACAAACACTTAGCTCTGTGGTGAGGTCACAGTACATGTACAATATAGTTAATTTTTTACAAGATTTATTTTTACATTTCATTATGTGTATGTGTGGGTGTCTATGAGTGGGTATGTGCACGTATGAATGCAGGTACCTATGGAGTCCAGAAGAAAGTCAGATCCCCTGGAACTGGAGACACAGTGTGAGCTGCCTGATGTGGTTGTTGGGAACATAATTCAGGTTCTCTGCAAGAGCTGTAAGGACTCTCAACTGCTAAGACATCGCTCCACTCCCTGGGTCAATTTTTCTAAAAGATGTCGGTAGATAATGAAAGCAGATAAATGTCAAACAATGAGTCAGTTTTGATGCCTTAGATTATTGTGTGTTTATGTCTTTCCTCTCCTTATACTCATAGTAGATAAATAGATAGAGATGGAGTTCCACATGACAAGAAGCTGAGACCAAGTGAGGTTAAGCCAAATCCCATTAGTCGTTTCTGCCAGAGCCTCTGTATATCATTTCTGCAAAGACACCAGTTAGGGTGTGTTCTCATCAAACAGTAGTCAATTAGAACAAATCATGCGATGTGTCAGACTCATCACTACAGTTCTAGGGCTGAGGAAGTGTCTACTGCTGAGGTGATCTAGATGCTTCAATCCTACTTATCTGTACATGTCTTTTCTTCTGTTTTTCTGGTGTCTGTGTAGTGAATTCATGTTTGTCACTAACTGGTTACAGTTTTGGTATCTAGGTATGACAACGTGCAAAGGAAGAGAGCATGTTTCTCTAGTCTCCCAAACAATAATCACTGAAACTGAACTTATTACTCACTTGACAGTTCTTGCCATGTTTGTACTCAGAAAAACTAAGCTTGCTGAAGCTTTAAAGTGCAAACACATATATGCACAAACACATGAAACAGATGGACAAAAACATGTTATCAAAATTTTTCTTTGGGAGAATTGGAGAGATGGCTTAGCAGTTAAGAACACTGACTGCTCTTGTAGAGGACCCAAGTCCAGTTCCCAGCACCTACATGGCAAGTAACAACCATCTTTAACTTTAATTCCAAGGTACCTAGTGCCCTCTTCTGGCATTGCACAATACAGGTGCACTTACATACAGACAGACTTGTACACATAAAATAAAAAATAAATCAATTTAAATGTTTCTTTTCATGAAAAAAATTTCATTCCAAATGGTTGTTAAGTGAACAAAAGGATCCAAAATAGCTTAACTAATTTACCAATGTTTACCCCTTACCCTGGCTGTTAGCTGCCATGTAGGTATTGGTAACTGAACCTAGATCTTGTGCAAATGCAGTTGGTTAGGTTGACTCTTAACCTCTGAGTCATCTCTTCAGCCCCTTTAACACCTTTATAAATTTTTAATTTTTTAATTAAATTATGTATATGTGTGTTTGATGGAGGGAGCTTATGTGCACCACTTTCATGGAGGAACCAGCAGAAACAAGAAAGAGAACATCATATCCCTGGAAATGAACTTATAGGTAGTTGTGGGCCACAATTTGGCTTTTGGGAACTGAATATGTATTCTCTACAAGAGCAGTAGTCTCTCTTAACTGCTAAGCCATCTCTCCAGCCCCTGAATATTTGACTCCTCTCTCTCTCTCTCTCTCTCTCTCTCTCTCTCTCTCTCTCTCTCCTGAATTGCACACAACTCTCCTATTTCCCTCAAATTCAAAGTGGGTTTCTGTGAATATTGACTCTGACAACCAAAGCTGTTTAGTGAATGTACATTATTGTCAGGGAAGAGAAACAGAGAAGAGAAGTGTGTAGAATCTATTGCACTGAAATTAGTTCCAGACTCCAGGGTCCATTACATGTTAATCATGGTTTGACAGATTCCTAATCTCTCTCTGTCAATTTACAAGACACACACACACACACACACACACGCACGCACGCACGCACGCACGTACGCTCACACTACACACACACGGGGGGGGCGAGGGGGAGAATTGAGAGAATTGTTAAAAAATACAAAAACATCATATTCTTTGCAAGAACACAGTAAGATACATGAAGATAAATGCAGTTAAAAAAGAAAACAGAAAAAACATCATCAGATTCATGATGAAACTACAGAAACTATAGTAAGATACACACACGGATATGTAGTACATTGCCTCTCCCAGTATATTTTCCTTATTCACAATACCCTGACATACACTTTTCATCATCAAATTTACTGTCCAGGAGCAGAAATAGAGGGAAATAACAAATAAAATACATTGCAGTAGTGAAGACATTAACCAGCATAATTTGCAGGTCCATAACAAGTAGTATTGTCTCCTTCAGGGGTCAAACACTTTGCAGAATAGAAACTAAGCAGTGTGAAGATGTAGGCAAGGTCTCCTTCCAGAGGAAGCAGCCTGCAGGAAGCCTCAGGGGTGTGAGGAAACAGCACAATTAAGTTTGACAACTCATAGTATGCATGAGAACACTGGCTTTCACAGCAAGTCTGCACCTTCTCATCCAAAGCAAAGATGTTCTGCTGCAGACTCCGCTGCGAAAGAAGAAGTGACAGAGAAAACAGATTTCCTCCTTATAATGTGTCGGGGAACTTGAAGTAGATTAAATCCTTGTAGGAAGGCAATACAGAGGTTCGGCGGCTATTTTGACAGAGCTGAAATTGAGCCAGGAGCCCATTACTTTAATACTAAGAGAAACTAGAGTGATCGGCATCAAAACCATTCAGGAAAGGTGGGGAGATTGATGGCATGGTCCCAGGTGACATCTTAGAGTAACAGCAGGTTTTCAGTACTGGGCTGACTTCCAACTCACACCCAAATTATCTTCACATACTACAAATCCTGCAGGCTCTTACCTGCATCGTATACATTGGCAAGAAGTAGACATACAATAGAAGCTCAGTTTGTATGTTCTTAACTAACTTATTTTTGGAAATAATGATGCAAGATTAGTTGTTACTTTACTCTACAGTTTGGGAATGGAATATTATATATTTAATGTAACGGAATCTCTCCAAGGCAAGTTTATATGCAGAGTCTGAATTTCCTGGCTTCTGTTGTCACATTTGTTCCTAAAAATCTTAGGAATAATGAAATAGACAAGGATCCAGGAAAGTTGATGTAAATGGACAAGAATCTAGAGGGAAGAAAAAGGTGTGGAGCGCTGAGAAATGGTGAAGATGGACAACTTCCAGGTAGTTTTATGGATGGTGAGGTTGGAATTTGAAGCTGTGTTCAGGAACTGAAAAATGTATCCACACACATAGATTTTTTTACCATAAAAATCTATTTTCTTTCGCAAAACGCATTCGCCAACATTTTTTTCATGATCCCTTTCCCTCTAAAGATACTCTCCACCCCGGACGTATCTTGCCTGAGTCATGCTGAATTATATACAATTCTCAGTCGTTTCACACTACTCCAATTTTAGGATGCTCTACCTATTTTTCTTACCCTCTGACCTATGTTTTTGTCTGGAACTCTCAGTAACCAACATTTTTCCTTCCTTCCTTCATTTTTCCTTCCTTCCTTCCTTCGCCTGGAACTTTGGATTGAACCCAGGACCTATGCATGCTAAGTGACTGGGTAAGCACTCCGTCACTGAGTTCCATCCTCAGCTCTGTCAGCACCACTTCTAACCCCTTTCTGAATCAGATCTGAGATTCCTTCCTACTGGGAGATTTGTATGATATTTACTGTTTGTTTTCTTTTACCATTGATTGTCTTATTTATTGATTTTATCAACAAATATTTGCTAGTCACAGACACACATAAACCCAAATGAAGGAATACTTACTATGCATTAAGATAGTGTCTCATAGCCTGGAAACCTCTCCTTTATTCCACAGCACATCTTCCCTTCTACATCTTACATTGGGGAAAAGCATGAATGGGGGATCCTTGAGGACATCAATCCTGCATTATTCATTATTTTGGCACACACAGTACTGTGTGCCTGGATTATAGAAATAAAATCTTTAAGATGTGTTGAGAAAATGAGTGCATGCAGAAAGGAAACAGACTTGGTTCATTTTTATAGGGTTCCCTCAACAAAATGCCACCAACTGAGAGGTTGAAAAGATTTCCACTTTAAACAGAAATGTAATGTTTCACAGTTTTGGAGGCTAAGAACTTGAAATGCAGGTATCAACAGTGCTATGCATTTGTAGAAGACTCTAATGAAGAATCTTTTTCCTGCTTTTCACTTTATTTATGGCATTTTTCTGAAATATCCATCATCTTCCTTGACTTGTAGCTAACTTTAATCTGGAACTCCAATTTAAGTGATGTTCTTCTCTTTAGTGTATCATCCATAGGCCTCTGTGTTCTTATGGATAACTGTCAGAATGGATTTAGGACCCACCTCACTCCAGTAAGGAAACACTCCAAAATACTCTACTCACTAGTATAAGGACCCACTTACTCCAGTATAAGGTCCCACCTCACTCCAGCGTAAGGATCTACCTCACTCCAGTATGATTTCATTTTGTCCAGTTACATTTTGGAAAACATACTTCCAAATCAGGTCATATTCTGGGGTTCCATGAAGGAAATGAAGTTGGGGCACACACCTCAACCCATTATATAAGTCATTGTAAAAATTATTCAGTAGCAATGTGGAAAGGGAAATCTTTATGTTCTTTGTGATGTGCTGGAATCATTTCAGAAAACAATAACTTTGTGATTAGTAATTTCACTCTAATTCTGTTTTTTTACGCTGTGTTTGAAATTATCTAAAGCTAAGCAAGAGAAATGGATCTTGAAAAAATGTTTTAGAAAAGATGAGGAATGAAATTTACAGATCAACAAACGTGTATAAAATACTTTTGCTAAGATACTAATGAAGACTGAGTAGTTTACTTTTTACATACGTAAATGTACTGAGACTGAGAAAGAGAGATAAAGACAGAGAGACAACGAGAGCATTGACTTTCTGTATCTCTAGGTCCCACATACGTAGATTCAACCACCCATGGATTATGAACCTTTCACTGGTAAGAATCCTAGGGCCAATGTCAGTCAGGCTGTTTTAAGTGGTGAGTGGAGAGAAAGAGCTGGTTCACTTTTCTGTTGAAGACACACAGACATGAATTACCATTCTTCTCCCAAAACACTGCAGTGTCCCAAGGGAGACACCACAGCACTGGAATAACAAAGATAATAGGGCAGTCTGATTCAATACACTTAATTCAAGCATTTACAAGATAGGTTTAGAAATCAATAAGCATTATACTCTTCTACCAGATGCTACGAGTTTTCAATAATATTCCAGCTCAAAGGAACTGATGACAAAGCACATGAAGCCGTACCTTGGAGTGAGGCTGAGGCCTAAATTGTATCACTTGTTACTAGTAGAATTGAAGGTCTAAGTTTAACCCAGCTGAAGATGATATTGCCTATTCAGAAGATGAAAAGAAACAGGCATTATTTAGAAATGCTTCGTCAGTCAGATCCATATTAATAATTTTTGCTTCATGTACTACTGATTTGATATACATAAAAATATTCACTTTTGATCTTAGGTGAGAAAAATATAGAAAACAGAATACTATACTTACTGTGAAACATCAAATATATTTGATAGAGTCTAAAATGTTAGGCTAATTAGCAAATATTTTATA
>NW_008339517.1:3147517-3182040 GCF_000622305.1 Nannospalax galili
AGGTTTAGCAATAGTCATCAGCAAATATTATGTGTGTGTTTCAAAGTTTTACCCTCATAAAGTTCAGTAGACTATAAATTGTGATTCTTTCAGATATTTCTTTAAAACATTGTATTAAATTCCTAAGTAATGGGACTGGAGAGATGGCTCAGTGGTCAAGAGTGCTTCCTGCTTTTCCTGAGGAACTGAATTTGATTCCCAACACCCATGTCTGGTGGCTCACAGCTACTTGTAATCCTATCGAGAAGGAATTCAATGCCATCTGCTGGCCTCAGGGCACCTGCACATAATACACACATACACACACACACACACACACACACACACACACCACAAATTTCAGGCCCTCTCTACAAGATACAACCCATACCTGGCACTGGTATTAGATCCACAAACCTGTAGTTAGACAGATCATAGATCCTAGGGAAGAACTTATTACTATGATTCTTTTAAAAGGACATAGTGGGCTGGAGAGATGGTTCAGTGGTTAAGAACATGGACTGCTCTTGCAGAGGACCTGGGTTTGATTTGCAGCACCCACATGGCAGTTATGAACCATTCTTAACTCCAGTTCCAAGGAAATCTGAAACTCTCTTCTGACGTCAGCAGCATTGCACGACATGGGTGCACTCACATGTATGCGGAAAAAACACCCATACGCATAAAATAAAAATAATAAATAAAAATAAAATATATTAAGTTGACATAGCATTAAACTAGTCCTCCTGACCTATTGCTGAACCCATAGATTGGTGCGTCTCTCAACCCTCTTTAGAGAAGCTTTTTGCCATAGACAGCAATTAACATAGAGAGTCATAAGTGGTTAATATGCAAAGGATAAGAGACTAGGACTGCTCATCCCTAAGGGGATATCTATATTATCCCCACGCCCCGCTCAAAGCTTAGGGATCATCCCAGAAGAGGAGGCAGAAAGGTTATAAGGGTCGGGTACTGTGAATGACTGCAATGAAATAGTGTTTTCCAGACACAACAAGGCAGTTGTACATATGAGTTCACAGCTGTTGTAATAGCATGCACAAGACTACTACAAGCTCAAGCCAGACAGAATTGTGAAGTGGGTAAGTATGCAGGAAGTCCAATAGCCAGCTTATTAAGATTGTGACCCCTAAAGTAGGTCCACCATGCCCCAAGGGACCATGTCACACCCAACTGTGTTTGAGAAACACAAATTAGACAACATGGGCTTAAAAAAATTAAAAGAATGTAGGTTGCATAGGGAGAAATAGTAAATCTGTTAGGAGTGTGAAGTGGGCGTGTATGATCAAAATGCATATGACATTTTTGAAGAATTAATGAAATATTTTAAAAACTGAAAAAAGCTATTAAATTATAATGCATAAAGTTTCACTGAAACTTGTCAGAATTCTTGAAAGCAACAGTTTTCTTAACCTTGACCTCAGTGTTCTAAATTTCTTTATTGCCTTGATTTTCTGTTCAGACAGTCACAAGATGTGCTTTAAAAATATATGTGGCATATATTATATGGCAATAATGAGAAAACTTTGCTCCAACCAGCTGGCCTGAAAAAAAATATATATATAAACATATAAAACATAGATACAAAGTACATTTTTCTGTTCATAAAATCCTCTCTAATGAGACAGATAAAAATATGAATTGCTTCTAATGAGCTCAGAATTACATATACTTCCCTTGGTTTAATTTCCTAAGTGTTCATAGATATTTTTTGTTGTGCTTATTATGAAACAAGAAGTGGCCACTAGGCTGTGATAAACCAATTTGTGAGATTAACGTGCTGAACTTGAACGGTTTCATTAAATTCTAAGTCATGAGTTGAAATCAGAATTTTAAAAGCCTCTTTTACTTATTTACACAAGACCCACAGCATTTATGCAGGCAGAAAGTAGTGCCAATTGATGCCAAATCTGTTGATGAGATATAGAAAGACCCCTTAGGAACACTATCTTTTTTACCCATAGTGTCCCTTCATCTTCACACACATTCCCTTCAAAACACATGCTAAACTTAAGCTTTAAAGCATTCAATATCAGCATCCCAGAATTTTCCAAAATCATTGCAGCTAGAGCTCACTGCCATGTTTGAAAGAAAGTTCTTACATGGTCTTGTTTGATATATTGTATCTGGGGAGTTTTGCAAAACACTTTATTACATCAAAAAGAAATTCATCATTTCCATTTGCTCTGCTTCTAATATAAAGATGAGCAGAATTACAGTAACTATTATTTGTATGCAAACAACAGCATCTAGTTAATTAGTGGTGCTACTTAGAAATTATGGGTTTCTCAAAAAAAAAAACTGCAGGGTATAATAAAATAGAATGGAAGATCATTAGCTTTCGGTAATGAAGTTCAAGGAAAATAAGCGCAGCCCTGCCTTTCTATAACCCACAAGAGCAAAACTGAAATATATAACATGAATACCCCAGTTCAAATGGAAATGCAGCATAAATATTAATATGTATTTAAATGCGTGGATTTATTTAAATTTCTATCAAACGTCATCAAAATGCATTCATAATCTCACTTTCCAATTCTATGCTAATAATAAATTGATGACCATCAGCACGTTAAGGGAAATCCTGCATGTATTTTTGACATCATCGAATTGTCATAATAAACCACTCAACAAGATTCACAATCCGATCTTATCCATATGATTTTCATATATGTAATTTCACAGCATGTTTTTTTACCTGGCTTGTGTGTATGTATATGTAATATGTATATGTGAATATGGAACTGTAACCCATAGCTTTCAGGAATATTCTTTCCATAGGTAGAAGAGAGCATTGATTCTGGCCTTTTATCAATTTGAAATTTGTTCATACTCTCCTTAGAACAAAGCTATTTGTTCTATTGTAACTGACTACCAATATTTACAAGAGTTTTTCTGCTTCCATTGTTCTCTAATCCCAGTGCTGAAATATATTAGGTGTGGTGTGTAACCCTGGGGCTTATTATTTAATTTCTATGAAGCTCATTTTTCTTCCTTCCAGAATTGAACACCTACAGCCTAGAGACAAAGTAAGGCTATAATTACGTGGGGGATGGAGACTCATTAGTACAGTACCTGATGAGTCATAGGCATTGGATGAATATTCACTGCGTGTTTTCCTCTCCAACTCTAATGATATCTGCAAACCATTGGCTTCTGCTTTCCATTGATAGTGAAAAAAGGAATAGCTAAGCATTTGTCCTTCAGTCGTAAGTACGGCTGAACTGCACCCCAAGTGTGGCCTAATATACCACAGAATTGTAAAACAGCCCACAGAATTATAAAACAAGTGTTATCCTGTACAGTAAACCAAGTGACCCAAAGGAAGCCCCATGTTGTATAATTTTTGTTTTCTTTTGTATTTTAAAGGCTTACAGGGATAGTTGGATCCCCAAGTATCCTTTAAATATACACCAACAGCAAACATACGCTTTTGCAAAATGGCTGTGGGGAAACACAAAGAACTGTGAATGATAAATTCGTTCTGCTTGCAGGGGGGCCACAACATTATGCCCAGCACAAAAGTGTCCCTGTGCCCTCCCTCTGGCTCTGTCAATACCTCAAGTCAAGCCCCTTCATGTAATTTCAGCACTTGAGGAATTATTCTTACACCTAGAGAACCACTAATGAGCAGGATAAAACACCCAGAAAATCTATTTCCCAAGTCAGTTTTTCAACATAACATTGAAAATGTTTGAATAGTCAAATGCCTTCAAAGGAAAGTTAGAGATAGCATTGAGTGACTTCCTTATATACACATATATTTATATACATATATGTATATCTGTGTCATGTATAAAGATAGGCATACATTTTAAATGAGCCTGTAACTGACAAAATTTACACACATACATAGATTTCATGCATATTTGTATGTAAGTACATATATGATGACAAGATGTGTAAAATAGACAAAACCATTAGTGGATTTGGAAACTAAATGGAAAATAATTACAATATAATAATTTATTTAGAAGAAGGTAATTGAGCATATAGAAAATATGAATGCACCTTAGTCAGGAATACTGAGCTTTGTTTTTATTAATGTAAAAGAGCCTGACAGTGAGGCAGAGGTATGCCTCAGATTTGAGCACTTTTTCAATTGGCTATTGAAAATAAACTCTGCTCTTCTTTCCAGAAGGAGAGTTTCATGCTCTACTTTCTTGAGGTATTTCTTATGATGGTATCTTATTTGGGTTATTTAATGAATAAATGTATGCCTGACTCTTGAACTAAATACCATATATACATGGCCTTTAAATTCTGTTGTAAATGAAAACTATTAGCAGAACAATTAGCATTTGAAGCCAAAGTGACCTCAGTTCTGTGCATCTCTGTGATTAGCTTCCACTCTGATGCCCAGCATATCACCACGCTGCCTTAGATGCCAAGACAAAAGGTGTCTAGCTCCAGCTCAGAGGACACAGGATAATCATGCAGTACTTGGGCAGTGAAACATAAAGGACAAACCAATGTGATTATGTTTGATTTGTGTTGACTTAGAAACTGAGAAAGGCCCCTCAGACCTGAGAGTGCTGGCAAATGAGGGCAGAAATGGCCTGTCCGAGTCTCTTTGTGACTGCTCTGCTATTTAAAAACCTAATTTCAGCAGTCTTTCTCTCCTGCAAGACTCTCTTAAATTTTGTCAGTTGGAGGGCTCTCTTATTACAATGGCAAGAAAATAGAATGTGAGGAAAGATATATTTGTTGTGTTATTAAATGGGCTATTGTTCGTTTTAATTTAAAGCATACATCATGAGATGCCTACAATTTGCTAGCTATCCATTGCTTATCATTAAGAATACGGAAATATAAAATAATCTTGACTTCAGTCTGTATGTGTGTGTGTGTGTGTATGTGTGTGTGTAATGCATTGAATCTGAATGTATCATAACATATATATTTCACCTTATACAACATAGTTGCCTATGTACAAAGGTAGGTTTTCCAGGTTTCAGATGATTTAAATACTGTATTAATCTTTTATAAAATCTAATTGAGGGCAGTGAAACTATTGTGTATGATACTGTAACTCTGGGTAGATACATTTTAAATGTGTCAAAACTCACAGAATGAACACCACAAAGGGTGGGCCCTTATATGAACTGTGGACTTCAAGTGATCATGATTTGTCAATGTAGGTCCATCAATTCTAACAAATGGACTGCTCTGGCGGTAGATGACGCTGACAGCATAGGCTGTGTGACGAGCAGTAGTGTTGGAAATCTCTGCAGCTTTCCTCAAAGTTGCTCTAAAATAAAAACCACTCAAAATTGTTGTTATAAACTTTACAATTGGCAGGTTTTTGTAGCTGTTCTATGTAACATTTTGAGAGTGAATCATTTTAAAACAAGTCCTCTTGTTAGCATGTTATTTTTTTATTAATTCTGACACTTGTCTCTTATTTGCCTCTTCAGGAATATTTTTCTTTTTGACTCTATACAATGTTCAAGAGACTAGCTTGTTGTATCTTTTTGGGCATATAACAGAAAGTGTCTTTAGATGTAAAATTGCAAGAAGATATCTACAAGTTTATCTTCAACTTTACCAGACTGAGTAATTGCTTTCAAAATTGGTTATCACATTTTGCACTCCCACCAACAGAATACAAGGGCTTTCCTTGTTTCATTTCCTTGCCAAAATGTACAAATAGCAGTTTGCAAATCTGAGTGGAAAATGATGATTTTGATTTGTTTCTTTGAATACAAAAGGAACCCTTTCATCTTTTTGCTCACATTTCTTTCTGCAGTTCAACTTTGTCAATATCTTTGCTCATTTCCATTTCCATAGTGGGCTCACCATTTCTTTTCTGTTGCTTGCTTGTAAGATATATATTTGAAGTTTTCAACATAACATACTTATCATTTTAAAGATATTCATAATATTGTAAACATTTTCTGTCTATAATGTCATGACATTTCTAGTTTATCTTTTTTTTCTTTTTCTATTCAAAGCATTGTTTTATATCTTAATCTTTCTCTATTGTTTATCTCAAGACTGCTCTTTTTGGATGTCATGATATTTCCCATTTAAAAAATCTTTTTATTGATTTTGTAAAGTATTTCATACAGAAAATCTTAATTGTATTTAAACTCCCTTCCCCATTGGCACCCTACCATAGCCTTCCTTCTGTCACTTATGTTAAGGCCTACCATATCAGGTTAGTGTCCCCAAAAGTCCCTCAGTGCAAAATCATCCACCTAAGTTTAATTATCCTATCTGGACTCCCTCACTTTAGGAAGATCATCTCTTCCTCACCCAACAGTACTCAGCTGCTAATAATTCTACTAATTTTTTTAAAAGTTCTGCATTAGGTGTGAAATTTTTTGAAAATCATTTTGTTCATTTATCCTTTGATAATTCCATACATGTATATAATACATTCTAATTATTATCACCTCCTTCCCCCACCATTAGTTATCTCCCTCCCACTCCTGTCAAATGTGTTTTTACTACAAATCCCTTCCCACATTCATGTCTTTCGTTCTGTTTTGTGGTTTTGTTGTGTAATGTGAAACAGAGATCCAAGTTGGTTTTGCTTTGTCATATAAGTGCCTACACTACACATGCATGGGTCTTTTATTTTATTTTTTTCATATGCGTATGTGTGTGCACACACACTTTAAGTAAAATATTAGGTATTTTCTCCTAAACTTGGAGAGTAAAAATGCAGTCAATGCTAGCTAGGAGGCCTCTTCTGAGGATTCTTTCATATGCAGACACCCATTTTTCTTCCTGGGTCATTCATTGCCTTCCTTTCATATGTGTCTGGGTTCTAATCTCTTCTCCTTAGGACTTCCATCATCTTTGAATCGGTTGTTGATATATCCTGTTGGTGGTCTTTTGGACACTATATGCCGTGGAGTATCTATGAATGGAGTCAAATACAAAACTATAAATATATTTAAAACATTATGAGAGTTTTGTATGATTTTCCTTGAGCAGGAATGTTGTAGATGACAATATTGTGTTATGATATCAAAAGATTGGAGAAGCATAATTTATTATAAATATGCATCCTTATATTTACAGACAAGTGTACATTTCAACCCTCATCGAAGAAGCTTCTTTTTGAATAGATAAAGAATACCACAAAATTCCAGAACTGGTCAAATACAGAGAATAAGTGTCTGTGAGATGCTGAACCCTGAGTCACACATCTTCAATGCAACCTCCACACATAGGATGAATGCATCTCTTATACCACACCAGAGAAGTTTCCTGATGTAGTGATTAATACAGAGACCCACAATTTGCCAATGTACACAGAACACAAGGCCTCAGAGTGCTCATCCCATCATAGGACAGCTATTTCAAGCCTTTGCCTCCCAAGGCTCAGGGATCATTGTTGAAGAGGAGGTAGAAAGACTGTAAGAGACAGAGAGGTTGGGTGACTGCAGGGAAAACAGAGTCTTTCAGCCAGCTAGTCATTTACTCACATGAACTCATAGCAATGGTGACAGCATGCATAAGTCCTATGCAAGCTCAAACCGGAAAAAAATCCCAACATACACATGTGGAAGTGGGTAAGAAATTGCAACCCAGCCTAACGAACTTTTGGCAACTGATGGCTGTTGGAAGGGGTGGGAAGAGTGTTTTACAGAGATGGGACTCTTGGTATGCCCAGTGGAAGGATCCATACTGAAGGACATTGGAAGACACAAATCAGGCTCTGTAAACCATATTGTGAATATAGTGGAGAACATTGTATTGGACAGGGAAGCAGTGAGGGGAGGTGCAGAGAGGGCAGTGGATCTAAATGTCATCAAACTATATGGTATGAAAAACTGCAAAAACTCAAAATGCGAAAAGGGGGGGCGGCGGTGGGAAGATTAGATAAGCTTGCTGGGATGTAACTGAATGGCTTGTTAATATTTTAGTACATATGCAAATTTATTATAAAGTTCTTCCAAATAGCTTTTTCTGTAAATGGTAGAGAAGCAGCTGGGTGTGGTGGTGCATGCCTGCAATACCAGCACTTGGAATATGGAGGCAGGGGATTCAGGCTTCATGGCCAGCCTAGGCTACATAGAAAGTATGAGGAGAGCCTGGGCTACATGAGACCCTCTCTCAAACCTACTACCCCTCCCCCAAATGAAAGAAGATAAGAAACAATGTAGCTGAAATCAGTTTAATTTCTTACTAATTTTGTGTCTGTTCTATTTTATAGCAATGTTTCATAACTACGCTTTTCATAATACTTGCTATAAAGTTTATATGCTTGACCCTCTCTAACTCTTCGTCAAAACTGTCTGATTCCTTTGGCACTATGCATGTCTCCATAATTATCTTATGTACTTCCTACTAAATGTATTTGTATAAGTCTTTGTAGTTATATTCCCACAAATAGGTCGCTTCTCTGAATTGCAATATTAGTTTATTACATAGATAATGGAGGGAAATAAGTTTAAAATTTATATTTATTAACCGGTTGAGTTTTTAAAAAACTGATAGCTGTTGATCATGAATTTTCTTGCAGAAAACCGTGCTTCTTGTTTAGGGTGTTTTGTCTGTCCCTTTCCAAGTCCTTTCCCCTTTTTCCTCCATTTCCCTTCTTGTTTCTGATTTCCTCCTAGTTTTCTGTATCCTCCCTTTGTTTTAATGTATAGAAATGCCCAACTCAGTGAAAATCAAATCTGTAAGAGGGAGAATTCTTAATCTATTCCAAACATAGCAGAAATGTTGTTAAATTTTTACTACTTAATATCTGATTTTGCTAGAGTAACTATTCAAACTTAATCAGGTAATGAGAATTTCTTCATCATCTCGTTGTTCTTTTCTTCACTAAAATGTTTTATTTGAATGAAAGTTTATTAACTGCAGTGTTCCTGCACAACCTGGGAGCTTGATTGGTTCGTGCTCTGACACTTTATATGATTTTTTTTAATTTTTCTGCTATTTGGCGTTGTTTTTTATATCAATTGTTACTGAGGAATTATGAGTTGTATGTAACACTTTTCTGTGCTGCATTTTCTTGTGAACTCAGATTAGGGTCTTATAAAGAGCTGATATAGGTGGAAGTAAAAGATGTGGACAAATGCAACTATCCAATTTCTTAGATTCAATAAATAATATGTAAAACCATTGACCTACAATGCTAAGAAAATGATCTTGAATGGAGAAGGGTCAAATTTTCAAGATCTGATTTGCCATGAATTTTACAATTAATAAATGACTAATCTGTATCCTCAAGGTAAAATATACATTCATATCACCTTAAGGAAAGTTGCATAGTTTAGTGAGAAATAATTAGTACAACTTTATCATCTAACTACCTGATAGATTGTCTCAACTAAATAAACATCTGTAATAATATTTGGAAAAGTGATTTTCATATTAAAAAACCAGGAAACAAAGTAGAATTCTTGGCAAGCAAACATTGATTTTATACTTTTTAAGATTTTTTTTCATAAAAAGTTCATGCATTTGGCAAATATTTTGGCAAATATCTTTTGTCACCCAAATTTCCTAACCTTAGCTAACTATACACTTAATAAACATTCTTTAAAATTCTAAATTAGCAATGAGGCCAATTTTCAAACAATTCAGTATTAAGACATACTGATCAAGTCAGCACAAATGAATCTCCTTCTTGACTGGTATATTCTTGAGATATTTTAAGCTATTATGATTTTAATTTCTTTCATCATAATCTGTTATCAGTTGCTACTGATGAAGACTGGAAAAAACACTACTTTAAGACATTTTCAAAAACATTACCAGTGTTTCTGGTAACATGGATAATTTAATTAAATGTGAAGTCTAGATGTTTATATCAGAGGGCGGGGTGTTTGGAGATCAAGTGCCTAAAATTAATACATCTTAATTTTAGTGATTAAATATGCATATTATAACTTATAGTTTAAAAAAATTAGAACCAAAAGATTATCTTGGGACTGAGGAGATCGCTCACTTGGAAAAGTGCTTACCATGCAAGCATGAGGACCTAAGTCCACATCTTCAATGCCAAGGTAAAGCAGGACCTGGTAGCAAACGTCTGTAATATGAACAGCCCCATAGTGAGATGGGAGGTGGGACAGGAGAATCCCTGATAGCTCACGGGCCAGCTAACATTCATTACTGACTCTCATATGACAAAGGGACCTTGTTTCAAACAACTTAGATAGGTGCAGACTAACACCTTATATTGTCCTGTGACCTCCACAAACATGCCATGGTGTACATGTGTCCAGGACACCAAAAAAAAAAAAAAAAATACTCTCCCCTCACACACACCAAACACATACACAATAACAAGGAAATTGGATCATCCTAGATGTCCATCAACACATAATGAAATGGGTTGCATATACACAGTGGAATTTTATTCAGCCATCAAGAAAAATGAAGTTACAAAATTTGAAGAAAATGAATGAAACTGGGATATATATATACACATATATATCCCAGTTTATATATATATACACACATATATACATATATGTGTATATACTGAGATAACTCAGGCTCAGAAAGAGAAGTACCACACGTTCTCTTTCATATGTGGCTTCTAGCTTCTAATTGCTAAATGTGTTCATTTAAGTGGGAATAGGTGTTAGTAGAGGCCAGGAAACAAGAAAGGAACCCATGAGATGAAAAAAAGAGGCTTTAAGAGGAGGGGATAGTATCTAAATATATAAAGAATTACAAATGTTGGGGGTTGGAGAGATGGCTCAGCAGTTAAGAGCACTGTCTCCTCTTGGAGAGGGTTCAAGTTTGCTTCCCAGCATCCACATGGTGGCTAACAATTCTCTATAACTTGAGTTACCAGGGACTCCCACAAGCTCTTATGACCTCCATGAGCATTGTAAAACATGGGTACACTTACATGCATGCAGGCAATATACTCATACACACAAAATAAAAATAATAAAATATTAAAAAAATTGCAAACCTTAAACACACACACGCACATACACACACACACACACACACACACACACACACAGAAAATACATCAAATGCGATAATAAATAAATGGTAATTTCTAAAAACAACAAGTGTTTTTGAGATTATAATGTGCAACTTTATTAATTTCTCCATTTTATACATAAAATACTATGTCTTAAAGGCTCAGGAAATTTTGTCACCAATCTAGGGAAATAATTTTGATTATAACTGCATCTTATTTGGAGCTTGTGGATGTATTTGATTTACTATGAAACTGGAGTATTTTGTCAATGAGATTCTTCCAGTTTATAGCCTTTTCAATTAGAAAAGAAAGCTTTGCCCACAGTTGTAAGAGAAGTAATGCTAATCAAATGGGCATGGATAAAGATTTTGTATATTTCTTTACAGAATGTAATTGGTGAAAATGAAACAGAATAAAAGATTTCTGGACTTCGGTCACTCCTGGACATCTTGAATATTAAATCTTTCTACCCATTTCCTCCGCATGCAGAACACTGTCCAAAATTAAACTGAACTCTACACAATTCAAAAGAATATATTTCGAGATAATTCAAATAGAAAGGTTTTTAATGAAAATTCTTAGAGAAACTAACAGTTGAATTATTCTTACAACTTTAGACGGAAAAGCAGTGAAGCTTACAAATGCAAATGTTTCTAAATTGGAAAGTTAAGTAAGAAGGTAGTTTCAGGGAGAGAGCAAGGGAACAAACAGAAACAAATGACTTATCCTAGGTGAGCATTCCCCTCAGAGGCGATATCTTCTGAATGATAACTTAAGACCAGTGACTTCCGAACTGGAGATTTCCAGCACCTGCCCTCTTGCAAACTCAGACAATCGTATCAGCAGCAGGATCCTTTTATCTTTTGAAACACTTAACTAATACTTAATAGATTATTTGCTGGAAAATAATTATGTGGAAGTGGAGTCTTGCTATCTTGTTTGAAAGATTACTTGGTTGAGAAGATAAAGAGAACACTATAGCAGGGAAAACAAGAGTTAGACAATCCAGAGCTTTACCTCTTACATCTGTTACATCTAATTTAAAATCCGTATTCTGTATGCATTAAAGTATGTAATCCTGGAACATGTTTATGGTAAAAGTCATCAGTATCCTATTTATCCTTTAGTCAACAGCATCTTATTATGATCACCTGAACAATTTATCTGGAGACAATCAGAGTGCTGAGGATTTAATAACTGCAGATGTGTTTCAACCATGGATAACAGAGAGTGGTTCATGGTAACCAAGGTTCCCGCTCCTGTGTTTGTACAACACTGTAAAGACTCAGAAGGACTTACATGAGTTCTCCAGGATAAGACTCACTTGCCAATAGCTGACATCCATTCTTCAAATGCCTTGCTTTGGCTTCTCACCTTTCTCTCTCTATCTTCCTGTCCTCATTATCAGTCTTCTGTACTGATAATCTGATGTGTGAACTAATACTTCATGATTGTTTATTTCTGGATTTGTTTCAGGTTGAAAACAACCTAAGACTTTTCTTTTTCACTATTTAAAAGTTTTATTGCAGGGAGATGTCCTAGTTTGATCTCCAACATGTACAAATATTTGGAATCCATTACTCCTCACTTTACATTACAAGGAAACTCAACCAAAGTAATTTAACAAATTTTCTCTGTTCTGTCAGCAAACAAAGGTTTTCGAACAAACTATCCCCCTCAGATCTAAAGAGAGAAACACATAAATGAATCTGGTTTTTCTGGACTAGAAGCATATGGAGTCATGAAATGTAAGAACAGGGAAAAAAGGGCTAATTGTGAACAATTGTGGTTTTAGGAAGTCCCCCATTGATTTGTGAGTTTTATTTTTAGGGACTCCACAGGTTCTTATAGTAAAGAACCAAGAAAGAAAGATCCATTCGTAATGAATGGTTAAAGAATGATCTTAGTGTTATCTGCCCCAGTGCTCCCTAAACCACATCCTACTCTCTATAGCTTTAAAAATTATAAAAAGACTTTACCAGACCCTTATCACACATGGGTGAGAAAAGAGCATTTCTGTCTCCATCTGCTCTGGCTCTCCTCCCTGTCCTAAATGCAGAGCAAGGCACAGAAGTTATGTAGTTAGCCTTTACATTAGCCCACCAACAGGCAGATAAAGTTTTAATTACCATCACATTAACAACAGGACTCTAGCATAGAAGGAGATTTTTACCTAAAGCAACTGCAACAGAGACTCTCTAAAAAAGAGTGCTTTGTCACTGGTTTAGAAACAGAAAAATTCAACAGCAGAGGCAAAAACAAATATATTAGAAAAAATAGTCTTTGACAGCTATAGCGAGGCTATATCAACAATCACTTAAGTTGTGGGTGTTTTAAATGTGTGCTTTAAAAGACATTGCCAGTTTAAAATATTAAGACCCAAAGGTATGTTATCACTAAGAAGCTTACTCTGAATGCAAAGATTTAGATAGACTAAAAGTAAGAGACTATAGAAAATGTCATTCTAAATTGAATGGAAAGAAAGCAATAAGTAGCTATCTAGACTTCAGACAAGGAAGTTTGGAGGCAAAGACGATTATCAGGGATAAAGCAGGACATGCACAATAATACAGGGATCAGTTTGCCAATAAGAGAAAATAGTCCTAAATATGTGCTGGTAAGAAGGAGTAAAAGTCATAGAAAGATAGCTATAAAAGTCACACATATTTTCAGATTACCCTACAAAGTTCTGCATAACATATTGGTCAAAAGAGGTGTTTTATGTGCCTCAAAAATATTTTAAATTCAAGTCATGAGGTGTATTAAATCCAAGACTTGGAAGGCAGAGGCAGGAGTTTGGATAAATTCAAGGGCAGCTTGAGCTATATAACAAGATTCTGCCTCAAAAAACAAGACCTTGGAATCTATGTCAATGGTGAAACAGTTGGGTTTCTTCCCTAGCACAGAAGGAAAAGAGGAAGTGGATGAGGTCTAAAACACTGCTCACCAAATTTGCGTAAGGGATTAAACGCATTTAGAAAGAAATTTACAGCACAAAAACATAGTGCAAGGAGATAGAAAACAAAAAGAAAACAAATAATATAGGTTGAAACCTTGGGAAGCTGAGCAAGAAGGATAGCTTAGCTCTAAGCAAACATAATGAAGGAAATCATATAAATTAACTTAAAAATGAAATAAAATCAAAAGATTATCCTTTATAAAGATTAACAAAATTGACAACGTTTAGCTATATGGACACTATGACAGAACTAAAAAAATAAACAGCTGTATTAGTTACTTTCTGTTGCTGTGATAAAACACCAAGACCAAGTCATTTATAAAATAATGCATTTATTTGGTTTATGACTTCATGGGCAAGGGTCCATAATTGTGGGGGAGGCATGGCAGAGGAAGTGGCTGGAGCAGAAAGCCAAACAATCACATTTTCAAGTAGGCACAGGAAGCAGAGAGCTTCCACCAGCAAGGCTGTACCATCTAAAACCTCCCAAAACAGCATCACCAACTAAGGACATTATGTCCAAATACTTGGAACCTTTAGGGGACATTCTCATTCAAACCAGTACAGCAGCTAGGCTAAATAGGAGAAACAACTATCCTCCAAGACATGACAGGATTGTAAAAAAAAAATGCTATAAACAACTTTATGCCACCAAGTTAGAAAGCGTCATGCAAGACAAAAATCCTGACAAAATAACGCACAGCCTAATTCTACCTAAGCAGAACTTGACCATCAAAGAGATAATAAAGACCAAAATCTTCACTGATGAATCATCTCCAACATGTGCCTTCTGTACGCTGTGATTTTTAAAATGCAAGTCTAGCAAGAAGAACTCTTTAAAGACATCTAACAAATATAGAAAATATTAATAAATGATAATGTAGCCTCCTGCATGGGATCCTGGTATAAAAAAAGGAGCACTATGTATGGTTGAAAGAAATAGGAATTAAGTTTAGGCTTTTGTTCATAATAGTTTATAGGCATGAGTTCTTTGTTTCTAATGAACGTGTAACCCTAATGAATGAAATTAACAAAAGAGGAACCTGGGGGCCAGAGAGATGGCGCTCTGTTAAGAGCACTTGCTGTTGCTGCTGAGGAGCCAGAACACCCAGCACCCAATGGCAACTCCAGCCTGTAACTCCAGATCCAGGAGATCCAGCATCCTCTTCTGCCTCTGCAGGTTCCTGCACAAACACTGCACAAATGAACTCACACAGATGTCTGCACATACACATAAACATAAAGCAAATAATTTATATTTTTTAAAAAGTGGTCAGAGAACTTGATGAAAGCTACATAGAGCTACCTGTATTGTTCTCACAAATTCAATGTAAATTCAAACTTCTAAAATGAAAAATTCTATTTTAATGTATTAATAATCCTACTATTAACAAGCATTTTTGTATAATTATCTCTTTAATTCTTATAAGCTTTACATAGAGTCATCAGATTAAGTATTCCTTTATTTCTCCTTGGTTTCTACACTTTGTTTCTCATAGTGGCACATAACCCCATGGCTAATTAGTTTGGCATTGGAAAAGAATAATATACTCCTCTCCCCTTTTCAATTTTAAAATGTCTTGCTTTAGTTGTCATCAAAGGTTTTATCTGTTGATGTTAAGACTTCTAAGAAATCAAACCTGGGATGGTGACACACATCTTTAATCCAAGCACTCTGGAGGCAGAGGCAGGCAGATCTCTGTAAGACTGAGTCTAACATGGTCTACATAGAGAGTTCCAGATCAGCTGGGGCTACAAGAAGACCCAGTGTCAAAACAAAACATAAACAAAAGACTACAACGTATGGAGAGCTAAATCGGATACTCATGCTCTTCATTTCCTTAGTCTTATTTGTCTCTGCTTAATTTAGCTGAACAACCTTCAATTCCTCATGATCACTTTCTCTATTTCTTTCTTTCTCCTTTGCTTTTCCATTTAAAAAAGAATGTGTGCACTTTGCATAGTGCTCTCCAAAGCTATGATAGCTAACCTTCCGGGGACATGGCTTCCAGGTCAATTCCAGCTCCATTGCACCAAATCCTGTGTCCAAAGTATGTTCTGTCTTCAGCAGTAGGGTCTTACTTCAAGTTTTGGGAGGCAATCAAGGCCTGTGGCGATAGAATGTGTGGTTTGGGAGTCTCTTGGACTACCCTGGTCAACAACTCAAAGGAAGGTTTCTCCTGTCTGGCACTGTTTCTTGTTATGTAGCCTTTAGCTTTATACATAGATTTGTTTAGAGATATTGTATGTGTAATTTGTCATTAGGTTATTGGACTAATATAATTTCCTCTGCTTTTTTTACACTAGCTAGCCATTATTTATGTCTCTGCTCTCTCTCCCTGTCTAACCTTTCCATTATGACATGTCTATTTAAAGTACCCCTTTTCCCAATTTCTCACTTGATAATACCAGTATTCTATGGTCCCACCTCTCTTGAGCTCCTTCTTTCCCTTTAATATCAATGGATGGTCCAACACCACCTTCAAGACCAAATAACCACATCAATGGCCAGCACAGCATATGGCATTGGTGCAATAGTGACACTTTTAGGGACAATCAATAGCGATCTAATTGGACTAAAAGCCCATTCATTAGTAGGAAACTCATATATAGCACTGTAAACAAATATACATGGCTGGAGAACTCATAGATCCTAGAGAAAATCTCAAAACTGTCACATCCCTATATTAATTTAATTTGTTACTATGTGAAAAATATGTATCCTTATATTTACAGGCAAATATCCCAGGCACCACTCATCAAAGAAGCTTTTTTGAACCAAATGGAGACTATTACAGAGTTCCACAACTGGTTACACACATTGTCTGTGAATTGCCCAAGCTTAAGTGGCTCACCTACAATGCAACCTCTGCACCTAAGCCTCAGGGAACATATAACAAGGAGTAAAGAGGACAATAAGGAATATCTCACTTCTCATTAATGGAGCTCCATCATGCAACAGAGGGCCAGGCACACAAAAGGCCACAAACAGCCAAAGTGTAGAGACTAAGGTTCTGCAGAATGCTGATCCTTAGGCAGGACAACTATATTAAACTTCACCCACCCAGGGCACAGGGACCATTGCAGAACAGGAGACAGAAAGATTGTAAGAGCCAGGGAGGAGGTGCATGACCATATGAAAATAAATTCCTACAAGTTCCTAGAACCCTGCTTATATGAACCTATAGCAATGGTGTCAGCATTCACAGGACCCATGAAACTCAAGCAGAAAAAAACCCAGCATAGATCTGAGGAAATGGACAGCTGACCCCAATCTTCACTGAAGTAATATTGACAATGATAACTGCTGGGTGAGGAAGAGCTGATCTTCCTAAAGTGAGTGACTCTAGATAGGCTGAATAAACCTCAGTGGATGAACTTGCATAGACAGACGTCTGGGTACACTAATTTGAGAAAATAGGCCTTAAGACAAATGACAGAATTATGAATTCCAGTGGGGAACCATGGGACAGTGCCAATGGGGAAGGGGATATAAAGATGATTAAGACTGATTGAGATGTTCTGTATGAAATACACAAAAATCCAACTAAATAAAAACAACAGGTACTCTCCTCCAAGAAGAAGTCTACCACCAAAATTATCTGTGCCTTTCTTCGGGGGGTATAAATTGGAGAACAACTTTCTAGAAGTAGCTAGAAATCTACCTTTAGTGGGGTTCCAAGGATCAAATTCAGGACTTCAGCCTTCCACTGCAAGTACCTTTACCTGCTGAGCCATTTCAATAAAAGTTTTGTTGTAAATACTGAATGGAGAGGTGGATACATGGTTTTGAACTTAGGTGCTGTAATTTAACCTAGTCACCCTAGCATTTCCCTGGCTGTGGCAGTGAACGTTCTGAATCCTGGAAAGCCCAGTATGCATGGGGAAGGCCAGGGGTTCTGCTTGATACAGGGCACCAAGGCTGCATAAGGAAGGGCTTAGAAGCCAAAATGGAGTATAAAGAAGGGAAAACCAAAACAGCAGGTCAGTTTTCCACAACGTTATCTTCTGGGATTGGGGATAAAAATCAGTTGGTGGAACGGCTGCCTGACCTGCAGGAAGGTTCTATCCTCCCTGAAGTAGGAGGGAGGTGGAGGCAGGAGGATCCAAAGTTCAAAGTCATGCCTGGCTGCGTAGCCAGTGTGAATCCAGCCTGAGCTACATGAGATCTTGTCTCCAAAAAAAATACTATCTTCTGTTCACATTCGCTGGTAGCAAAGTGAAGCCACTGTCAACACAGCCTTTGTCACAATGCTACGTACAATGTCATTTCTAAAGAGAGACCTGTAATCTACCCAGGAAAACAGTAAATGCAACACAACAAGCCAGTGCTAGTTTTTGTTCCCCCAGGATAAATATTTGAATAAACAAGCTAGGATTACTAAATTAAGCAATATTTATGAACATGATGGAGGTCACTGACTGGTCTATTGAAGCAAATTAATAGCCAACTCTAATTGAGCATAATTTCCTAATATAAGCTCTTTGTGAAAATATATTTTTTACAAAATTTTAAGGAATATATTCTAGTTTACATGGTTCTGCATTGTTTGAATCATTTGAATCTAAATGTAATATCATTGAAGAAGACAAGCAAAAAAAAAAATGCCAGGCTCAACAAAATTCTGAAAAATTATACCATTCTATAAAAACTTTCTTTTAAAAAAGGATCACAGAGAACTTAACTTTTCAGTTTTTCTAATTAAACAACATTATGCATATGTAGCTGTTGTTTATGAAGCACATATACTATTACTGAAATTGCTGCTCATATTTAGGAAACTGATGAAAATTAAGCTCATAAAAATTTAATGCCGTGAAATCTAAGTGTGGAACATATAGTTAGGTTGCAGCAGCTCAAAGAAACCACATTTAGCTTTACTGACTAATTTTTAAAGAAGAAAACATGTAGCTCTTCTGTTTTCAGAGTCGAAGTGAAATGATTCAGGACAGGCTTAAGGTCACTAGGAAGGATGAGGTGAAGCCTCTTGAAAGAAATGAGATAGCTAAGCAATTTCCTGTATGCTCATGCATTTTGTAACCACGTTTTGGTTGTTCAATGTGGACTCAAGCAGAATGAGCAGAAACTGACAGGATTTGGGGAATAAAGTCTTTTGTGATAAAGTAGGCCTAGCCAGTTTAGTATATAAAACTGTTTGGCTTTTTAAACTCAAACTGTAAAATTCATGAGAAATAAATTTTTACTGTGCTTACTATCTCCCTTGGCTGGCTGAGTAGATAATTTGGTAACTGTATAACAAAGCAGGAACAGAGGAGTTGGAGAAAAATCTTATCTAAGTAATTTTTAAGTAACACATAGCCCTTCTGCTATAGTTTTTATTAGATTAAAAGTTAAAATTCTCACATAGATAACAGTTTTACAAAAAAGAGTGAAATTTGGAGGAAAGAGATAATCTATTAAGAAAAGAAACAGGAATAGAAATATTCCATAGGCCATGGAGATGGCTCAGCAGGTAAGAGGACTTCCTACCAAGACTTATGATCTCAATTCAAGCCCTGGGACCAACATGGTAAAAGGAGAGAATTGACTCCAGAAAGTTGTCCACTGACCTCCATACCTGTACCATGGCACGTGTGGCTCCCCTCTATCCCCCGCCACATACACATATTTTAAAATAAAGACATTTATTTCTTTGTCAGGTACAAGAAGACTTTGATCATTAGAACTATTTACTATGCCTGTTCTCTGTGGAAGTTACATAACGCTCAGCTTTTACTACGGGCCAGAAATTATGCTACATGTGTTAATTACATGACTTGATGAAATAATCACAGTACCACTCAGGTAAAAATATTAATACTGATCTTTCTTAGGTGGAAGAAATATTTGGGAAAATTTAATATCCCTCAAATTGTACCTAAAATAAATACAGAAGTGAATGATTTAAACCAGGGCTTTTTTTTTTTTCCAGGATAGAATCTTTTTAACAATTATACCTAATTCTTTCTTTGGGTCAATCAAGGCAGTGTTCAAGTAGAGAGAAGAACGAGCTATTCTTCCTTAGAGAGCACTGCTTGTTTAATTTCCCTTCACACTGACCCTCAGATTCTAAGTACAGCACCAAATGGAGGAATTTTAATAAGGCTTAATCCTTACTACAGTGCTGTTCTATGAACTTACTGACGAAAGTATACACAAATTCTGAATTTGGGAGGAGGAATCTAAGCTCTTTACTTTATGGCACAAATACCTAGCACATAGTAGATGTCCAATACATATGTCTTGGAAAATCTCAACCACAAATATCTAAAATGGTATTGGCTTATGAAGATGCTACAAGAACATCTTGTTATTGCTCTTCAGCTTACATCTCTGTTACTCATCTTGTTAATCCAAGCAGCTCTCATTTCCATTTCCAAACCTTTCTTGGTTATCCATTCTTTGGCAGAGATTTCCCTGAATAATCTCAGCTTCCTGTACAACTTTTACGTAGCTTGTTCATAGTACAACTTCCCATATGCCCCACTGTATTTTAAGATGTTAGAATCCTGTGCTCTGCTGTTAGTCATGTTTGTACTTGAATCTAGGACTCATGGTTTCCCAGTCTAGCAACCTTGTATAAATCAGTACTTTGAGTCTTGGTCTCCTTGTCAATTATTGTTGCCTTCCTTGTGATTATGTGGTAATATAGTTATTTAGATCTTTTTGATAGCTAGACACACTAGAGTCAGTGTTAAGCAGCAAGTTCAGAATATTTTCCTCAAGACCAACATGGAGGAGGATCTACTGATCCAGCAAAGAGGACTGATCTACACCTGCTTTGTTCAGCACATACAACCCTAACTGCTTTAGCTTGTCGTGCATTTTAAAATACCATTAATGAGACAGAAGGAGTAAGTGTTTTATTTTCCACAGTGAATGTATCTTTAAACAGCTATGCAGGTCTACTGAGGACTCTTCTGGAATAGCATACCTTTAGATAACAAAATACATATTTAGCATTTTACTCCAAGTGCCTAGCAGTGTGACATTCATTACCGAGCCAATCCAGACTGTTTGCTGCACTGTCAGAAAACAAAACAGCAACACTCTATGCACAGTAATGAAGAAAACAGCATTGTGAAATTATATTTTCATCTTTTTATAAGAAGTCCTCATGACAGCATCAAATCAGTCATTTTAGACTGTGATCAATCCTGACATTTCCCTAAACTCCTTGCGTTCTGTGAGTACCCTTTTGGGATCCTTTTACTGACTCACATGCAGATTTCCTAAGCTCTTCTGGCTCATTTTACAGTTTTAAAAATGGAAGACCCAATGTGGTTAGCTTTTCAAGAGGGAGACATGGTCCAAATAAACCATTGTGCTAACTGTGGATTAAAATCCAAATTGCGCTTCTTAACAGTTGTCCTAAAGAAATTGCTTTCTTAGTGTGTCTGAAACTCTAGATTCTTGCCAGTGTAGTTGACTTCAATACTTAAGCAAGGATTCTTGGTGAACACTAAACAGCTAAGACCCCTGCATGGAAGAAAACTACACAAAAGACAGCTACCAGGGGCTGTCTCTTCTCGGAGTTTTGTGATTTCCATTATGCAGGCCTCACCTGATAGAAGCTCACAGAATATCCTTTATTACTTGTTGGTTTCTATATATTTTATTCTCTCAATGTTCGATATTCTCTTTCTTTCTGACTCTGTCTCTGTCTGCCTTTCTCTCTCTCACTCACTCAGTCTAATTCTTGCTCTCATCTGTGCTTTTGATATCTTCCTTCTTACATCACCAGTGAGAAACCTCATGCACTTCGACTTACAGTGTCATATGTTCTCTTCTACCTAAAAGTAATTCTCAGGGCAAATTTTTTCTTCTATGTGCCCTTCCCTGGGTCTCTTCCCTCTGCTAGCTTCCTTTTCTTTGATCTGTCTTTGTTTCTTGGTCTCTTATCTCCTCCACATAACAGAGAGAGGCAGGGAGGGAAGGGGGCTAATATAACTAGTCTACCTTGAGTTAGAATTGCACACTATAATCTCTGAAACAGCTATTAAATTTCACAGAAACTCAGTTCTCAAGCAGAGCGAAAGGATGTGGCTTAAAGAAATAGTCAAGTCATTCCCCCAAGTCGGTAAGAAATGAAAAGGAGAGAGGGACCCCATCTGCTACACCCTAGCCCTTGCTCTGTCCTGCAGACGATGGCTTTGCCGAAATCTACCTTCTTTGGAGCCAAGGTCAAGCTCCTGTTCAAAGCCCTAGGACTGCAGCAGTCCAGGGAAAGGGAAGGAAAGGAAGCCAAATAACTCAGCATGAAGATCTATAATAACCTGGCTTAGATTTAAATAATGATAACCCCTCAGGGACAGAGTCCTAGCTCAGGGAGTGATTATGCAAATGAGCTCTGTGTGCATTTAGGAAAGTAACATTCTGTTCAAATACACTCGCTGACTTCACTGGTGAGGACTATTTTAAGCTGACAACCACACAAAATAAATAAACAAAAACAAATTATTCCAGTGCCTTCCTGTTCTTCCCCTTTTCAAAAACACACAGCCATGGGAAAAGGGCAAGCGACATAGCATTTGATGAATCCTCTAATGTGTCTGTCACGCATGGCCTTGGGCAATTTTACATGTGCTGTTTTTTTGATGCCTACCAAACACCCTGAGCAGCAAATGATGTGATCCCCATATTTTTTGAGAAAAAATAAAGTAAATAAACCAAAGAAAACCATAAGAGAGCCCAGTGCATACCCCAAATGCTTATCTTAATAATACCTAAAGTTTTAAGTGATAAAATGTGGTGACTAAATGTCCCCCATTGGCTCAAGTATTGGTCCCCAGTTGGAGATATGGTTTGGGGGTGTCTAGGGGGTAAGGTCTACTGGAGTAAGCGTGTCACTGGGGCCAGCTTTGAGCATTCACAGCTCACTTCTGGTAGTCTGTTTCATTGTTGAAGATGTTATCTCTTTGCTTCCTGCTCCAGCCACATGCTGTAAAGATTCCCCTGCCATGATGGATGCTCCTGCTTAAGCCTTGACCCCAAACAAACATTTGCTTTTATAAGTAACTTTTAGTCATAAGAAAATATAACTGATCACTTATAATATCAGAAACCTGCTTTGAGACAGAACCCAGGAAATTTATATAATTTACTCACTTTATATTTTTTTGGTTTTTTTTGTTGATTGTTTTGTTTTTTTTTTGGACAGGGTCTCCCTAGTAACAGCCCACCTGGAAGTCACAATGTGAAACAGGGTGGCTTTGATCTCTCAGAGATCCACCTGCCTCTGCCTCTGCCTCCGGAGGGCTGCGATTAAAGGCAAACCACACCATCACCTACATATAGTTTACTAACTTTTAAAAGTAGACACAGGGCCTCCAGAGATGATAGATCAGTCAGTAAAATGCTTTTTGTGCAACCATGAGAATGTGTTTGATCTCTAAAACCTGTATAAATAAGCTACGTATATTGGCATTTGTAATCTTAGTGCTGAAGAGGGCTCAGAAACAAGCAGAGCCCTTGGGTTCTCTGTCCAAGCAGCCCAACTTACTCTGAGGTTGATATCTGGCTTCCACACAAAACACATGTGTACCTCACATACAATTTTATACATTCATACACACACAGGGAAAAGATCAATACAAAATTCCTTTTAATTATCAAATCAATAACATTATTATTAATTTAGTTTTGAGAAAAAGTCTTACTATGTAGCCCTGGTCGGCCTGAAACTCTCCATTTAGAACAAGCTGGCTTCAAACTCAAAGAGATCCACCTGTCTGTGCCTCCCAAATAGTCAGATTAAAGGTGTGTGACACCGTGCCCAGCTATTGATGTATTTATTTTTAAATTGTGCTATATAAGCCCAAAAGAAGGGACTGGTGTAATGTATCACATTAACTATTAAAGAGAAAATATAATCAATAGGCTTAGAAAGTATGCTGGATAGCTTTAGTGTCAACTTGATGCACCTGGGTTGGGAGAGCCTCAACTGGGGAATTGCCTCCATAGGACTGACCTTGGCCATGTCTGTGGGGCATCTTCTGATATGAAAAGTGATGTGCAAGGGCCCAGCCCACTGTGGGAGATGCCACCCCTGGGCAGGTGGGCCTGTGTTGCATAAGAAAGTAGGCTGAGCAGGGGGCCAGGGGAGCAAGTCAATAAGCAGCAATCCTCCATGGCCTGTGCTCCAGCTCCTGCCTCCAGGTTCCTGCCTGAGTTCCTACCTTGGCCTACCACAGTGATGAACTGTGACCCAGGAAATGTAAGGCAAATAAACCCTTTCCTCCCCAAGTTGGAGTGTTCTGTCACAGCAATGGAGAAACAAGCTAGAACTAATATTGGTACCAGAGAGTGGGGCACTGCTGTGACGGACCTGACCTTGGTGCTTTTATGAGGATTGTGGAAGCATTCAGAACTTTGAGCTGAAAAAGCCATTAAGTGCTTAGAGTTTGTTGCTGTGGAGCTTGGAACAAGTTATGCCGAAAGAGTTGTGAACAATGTAGGCCTGGCTTGTGAAGCTTCAAAAGGAAGCAGAGACTATCAGGGCTGTTTGTGTGATATTTTGAATTGAATATCTGTGGGTTCTGGTTGGCTGGAGTTGAAGAATCAGCTGTGATTAAGAGACCAGAACCTGAATTAAAACCTTTGCTTTGCTGGGACAATTGATGTTGTAAGTAACAAGAGACCAGTATCACTGTGGTGAAATCCTCTGGGAAGTATTTCCTCAGGGTCCATACACAGAAATTGTAGTCTAGAGGGGACCAGAGCCACCATCTCTGGCTGAAAGCAGGACTTGGTAATGTGTAAGAGTTTCCTGCATGGTTCTGTGAAGAGGTCACAGAGAGCAGCTGAGGCTTGTCACTCTGAGAGGCCAGGAAAGGCCATAGGTGAAAGTGCAACTTCAGTTGCAGTGAAGATCCCAGGACTGAAGGGGTCATGGAGAGAAACTGAGCCTTTGCAACCCAAGAGGCAAGAAGAGGCCAATGATGAAGGTGTAGCATCAGTTTCAGTGGAGACCCCAGCTTTTTGGAGATGCCAGGACCATGGAATGACCACCAAGGGCAGCCACAGGTGTGGAATGGAGCTGGCCTGAGTCTGTGAGTTGAGCTGTGTGTGCTGTGGACAGCAGAGTCAGAGAGGTGGATCTGCCAGAACACTTTGGAGCCCAGATCATGAATGAATCTCAGATGTCCAGACTTGAGCTACTTTGCCGGACTTTGGTTTTGCTTAGGTGTGCTGGATTCTTCCCTTTGAAATAAGGAAGTGCTTGTTTTGGATTTTACAAAAGCCCCTAGTTAAGAGACTTTTAAAAGAGACCAGATTTTTAAGTGTTTGGATTTTTTAAGGACTATGGAGATTTTAAGGTTGTTCTGTCTCATGTTATGATATTAATGTTAAAATCATATCTTGGGAATAGGAATTGGAAAGGTTATGGTTTAATAGTGATGTGTTTATGTGTCAAGTTGACAAGGGGTCAATTGTGCTGGAGGCTTTAGTGTCAACTTGACACACCTGGGTTGAGGGAGCTTTAATTGGGGAATTGTGTCCATAGGACTGGCCTGTGGACATATCTGTGGAACATCTGATTGATGAGTAATGTGGGAGGTCCCAGCCCACTGTGAGTGGTGCCACCCCTGGGCAGGTGGGCCTGTGTTGCATAAAAAAGCAGGGTGAGCAGAGGCCAGGGGAGTAAGCCAGTAACCAGTGATCCTCCATGGCCTGTGCTCCAGCTCGTGCCTCCAGGTTCCTTCTCTGAGTTCCTACTTTGGCCTCCCTCCGTGATAAACAGTGACCTGGGAGATGTAAGACAAATAAACCCTTTTCTCCCCAAGTAGGTAGTGGTCAGAGTATTTTGTCACAGCAATGGAGAAACAAGCTAGAATAGAAATGATAGCAGACCAATTTCCACAGGCAGTTGCAATTTCAGAAATAAAAACAAATTCTTTCCTCCTGATAAAATTATAAAATAAATTATCTTTGGTGATTAGAACATTGTTTTTATCGTTTCTGATAAATGACGGGTGTCACCTCACAGCTTCAGTGTAACACAGGCTAGGACAGTCATCACAAGTTCAAATACTTTAAAGGAAAGTAGAATCAACAGTGCAAAGAGAGACATAGCTTAATTACATACTCAAGCTCCTCAAGGTTTTTTTTTCTTTCACTTTTCTTACATTTTTAAAAGTCTGATTATTTGATCATTTCCTACAACTAAGTTTTCACACACAGAGGTATCAGAGATATAGCAATCTGAATATCAATTACTGTTACTGAAGAGAGAATTTGAAAGATTTCTTGATCCATTAACATAAAAAAATCATTTAGATCACTTTTACAGCAACAAAACTTTAACTCTTGACACTAGGAACACATTTCACAGTCCCAAGAGCATCGACTAAAATTGGCCTATTCTCAGCCCACAAGCAGGACTCTTGTCTGATCTTCCCAAATTGGTCTCTGAAGGCAGGAACCTCCTGTAACATCCCAGAAGCTCTTGAAAACAGTAAACCATTCTAGCCTCCTAAATATTTCCCTCCAAAACTTCAAAACCTTAACAAATGAAACAAGTGGTTCTTTCCTAAAGAGGTCTTCTTTTACTATTTTCTATGTTTTAGTACTCAGAATGGGAAATATATAAGTATAAATACCTTGCGAAGGTCTCACACTCCTGAGCATCCACCTCTTTTAGGACCTTTGTCTTTTCCTAGATGTATTATAGTCCAATTATAAATATTTGAAAATAGTGAAGTAAAACAATCAGAATTCCTGCTACCTGGGTACCTTCAAATTGGTTCAAGCACATCAATGACACATGGTACCAGAAAAAGCAAATATTCACTCTTAATTCTTCCAAACCTGTGATAAATTAACAAGTGTTTTGCTGCTCTTATATTCATGTTTTCCAAAAGAGAGAAAGGCATGTCTTCTGTTTTTACCATTCTTGTTTGAATAATGTATATATGTGTATATAACTACATAAAGACAATTGAAAACTCCCCTATTCATCCTGAAATTTAAGAAATTATCTATATTTGAAAAGGATCTAGAACTCATTTTATTTTGTGAAATTAATGGAGAAAAGGTAATTCCCCACTGGCAGAGCAATGTAAATGTGTAAAGTATTAATTTCAGAATTTCCTTAACACTAGACCTTCAGAGCCTAAGTGGGTATCAGCCCTTTTTTAATTCTTCAGTCAATGTAAGGATTTTGTTACTTACTGGAGGCAAAGCATCAAACTTGTAGAAGGTATCAGCTGTGATCTTTTAAAGAAATTTTTTTAATTGCCTTCTTTATTTTTATTTTATGTGTATGACTGTTATTCCTACATGTATATAAGTGTACCCATGTTGTATAGTGCCTCTGGAGGACAGAAGAAGGCATCTGATACACTGGAACTGGAGTTTTAGACAGTTGTTAGCTGCCATGTGAGTGCTGAGAATCAAACTCAGGACCTCAACAAAAACAGGCAGTGTTCTTAACCACTGTGACATCACTCCAGCTCCACTTGCCATCTTTTATGTTCTTCCCTGAAGCACCTATCCAATATATTAATTTTCTCATTTCTATGACCAAACATCTAATTTAAGAAGTGTCATGAGGGAGGAAGGGTTTATTTTGGTCCACCATGGCAGAGGAGTGGCATCAGGAGTGTGAGGTGATGGCTCACATGTCGTCTGCAGCTGGGAAGCATATAGCCAACAAGAAGTGGAGCCAGGCTATAAAACCACAAGACCCACCTACACTGATTCTCTTCCTCTAGTCTGGCTCCACCTTCTGAATATCCCACTGCCTTCCCAAGTAGAGCAGCCATCTGGGAACCATGGGCAGTAACTCATGTATCTATGGTGAACATTTCACATTTAAACCAGAACATCCAGTTTCTGCCAATTTACCCTCAAATGAATAAAATTACTAAAAGCACAGCATGCTTAACAGCAAACATATTGCCAGATAAATAATCTAATACTACTTGGCTTAATACCCAGTATTTTTGTTGGAAATATTGAAGTTAAATCCAAGAGGGATGGAGCCTGTAGGAGGAGAAACAGGAGGGAGATGACAGGACGGTACTAAAGTCAAAAGATAAACAGTTTCCTCATATGACCATGGAGTTGGAATTAAGAGTTGGGGTGCTATTTAATAAAATTTCTACTGACAGTCATTTCAGCATCCATGTGTCCCATACTATATGCTGGGAAAATTAAAAAACATGAAAAAAAATTTATCATACATTTCCTCCAAAAAGACATGCATAATTCATTAACCATGTGTTTCTAATTGTATAGACTGGATAGAATTTCAATAACTGAAATCTAATAGCTAATTAGGAACTTATATTTTTCATCCTTTAAAAATATTCTCCTTTGGTATGAGAGTGAATTTTATTACTCTTCTTTTTTCTTTTTTTTTCTTTTGTATAAATCTATTTACCTCATCGTAATCATGCTATTTATAAAACCATGCAACTTCTTCCATCAATTGATATTGTATTATTTTTTCAATGCAATAAATATATAGCTAACTATGCATAATATATAAATATTTCTCATATCAGCACCCAGCCAGCAGTAGAGCTGGAACTGGCCACAAAGATGAAATAATTCTCTAATTTTGGGTATCAAAATATTTACAATGAATTAACAATGTGGTTCTAATTACAGATAGCCTAGAATTTCAATAACCATTACTTGATAGCTAATTAAATCTTACTTTGTGTCAGGTTCTCTACCAAGGGACTATGTCCTACAGATGAGGAAAACAAACTTTTCCCTCTAGCCATCTTAGATCCATTGACTGCAGTTTTAGATATGAGACTAACAAAAGACAGTATGACAAGAGAGAAACAAATGGAAGTTTGTTGATAAGTGCATTATACATATACACAGAGATGCTCTGGATTGACTCGTTGAAACTTGGTCAACCTTGGACTAATGCAGCATTCTAAGAAAAATACAACAACTTTTCAAAATGTGGCAAGACGTAAGAATAGAAATATCAGCCTGTAGTACAGCAATTGTGGGAAGGCAGCTATTGGGAAACACAATGACAAGTTGTTTAAAGAATTCACAGCTTATACAAGAGTAGAAAGAAAACAGTGCAATTTCCTGAAAGAGAACAGTAGGTACAGTAGTAACAGAAGGACCACCTGTGTTTTCTGACCGGCTACAGAGAACTCCTTCTGCAGGAGTCCTCATTCAGTTTTGGTGAGCTACTTTGATTACAATTTCACATAATTGCCATTATCCAAATGAGGGCAATCATGGTTGGTCAGTATTCAGTCTTAGGGAAGTAGATTGAGCCAGCATGCATATTACTTTTTGTCATGTAATTCATATGATGCCTATGAGGGCATCTTTGGGTACAGGGTTTCTGCTAATTTGGGTTGGTAATATCTTTTTGTGGTTTTATTTGGGTCCACCAATGGGGGTCATGATTTTGTGTTTGAGAGAAGCTTCTAAAGAGGAAAAGAAATGAACCTATACACTTAATGTTGTGTGTGTGTGTGTGTGTGTGTGTGTGTGTGCGCGCGTGCTAGTATTTCCATAATTTTTGGGTGTAGTAGTTTCCTTTTAGTGATTTTGCGAATGCTTACTAAAAATTGTGCTGAATTAGGAATCAGAACTAAAATGGACATCTCACAGATGCTTATTTTCTGTTTGTTACCACTTTTGGAACTCGGTAATAGTCTCCATCTTTGCAAAAGAAGCTTCTTTGATGAGTGGTGACTGACATACTTGTCTATAAATATAAGGATACATATTTAGCATATAGTAAGAAATTATGTTTCACTAGGGAATGCAACAGACTTAGGATTTTCTCTAAGATATGACCTCTCCAGCCATGTGTATTTTCCTGTTTACATTGCCGCACATGATTTCCCTCCCACTAAGTACTTTAGCTCATATGAACTTACAGCAATTGTAACAGCATGTGCATGACCCATGCAAACTCAATCAGACAAAAACCAGCATAGAACGTGGGAAATGGTCAGGTGGTCACAACTTTGGTGAGGTACTATTGGTGTCTGATCACCATGGAGTGAGGGAGAGTTGGTCTTCTTTAAGGGAGTGATGCTAGACAGACTGAACAGGCTCCAGTGGATGAATTCACATTGAGGGACATCTGGGAACACAAACTTGATAATATAGTTCTTAACATATATGAAAAAATACATAAAATCCTGTGGTTAGGGTATGAGAAGGTGCAGATAGGGAAGGGGTTGCTAAATACGATTAAACATATTATATGAAATTCACAAAAAAATCAATGAAATATATTTTTAAAGAGAAGGGATTGAGGGGGGCCTGTGAGGAAGGGATAAAAGAAAGAAGTGGGGGAGGGTATGAATATCATTAAAGTATATGCTATATGTATATTTTTTAAAAAGCTAAAATGGAGAACACAAAAGACCTCAAAATTCTCTTGAGAAATGAATATTGCAGTTATCTATTGGAGCATCTGTTTGCTAAGATGCTCACGGCAAATTCTGTTGTTAAAAATGTAAATGCTGGTCACAGCCCAAACTCTTGGATATTCACCAGAACTTGATGATAAGACCCTATTGCAGAAATACTGCATACATGAGCCATTAAAAAACAAGCAGAAATCAAGGTGGTACTGACATCAAAGTTTCATCTCTACTGGCTAGTCTTCATAGTGCTGGATGGTGCTATGCTTGCTACTAGAAAAAAAAATTAATCATCACACTTAACTATCTGTGAATCCTGCACGGTTCAACAACTGGACTTATGGTAAGATATGGCCTCTGGTGCAACAGGGGCATTAATATTTTTGGAGGAACCAATAACATCCTAAATGGATTTAAGGGCTCTTCATAAGATGGGGCCCATATCCAACACTGATATTAGGCCTAGGAACATGTGACTAGACAGGCCACAGGCCACAGTAGAGAATATACTATTATTATGTTAAATGTAATATTAAAGCAACTCCTAATGGATTACTGTTATATTCATACATTAATCTGTCTCTCACTCTCACCAAACAAGTTTCCTTATGCAGCAGATAATTAACACAGGAATGCACAACTGACTAACATGCAGAGAGTAAGAGACTGCAGATCTGATTATCCCTGAATTGGACACCTATAACAAACTTCTACCTCCAAAGGTGCAGGGATCATTCCAGAAGAGGTGGCAGAAAGAGTACAAGAGCCAGAAGTGGTGGATAATCACAATGAAACAGTTTTTCAGATAGCTAGGAAGTTACTCATATGAACTCACTGCAATGGTGAGAGCATTCACTAGTAGCAAATACACTCAAGGGAAGAATCAGCACAGATGTGAGAAAGTGGGTTAGAAATCCCCACCCTACCTGGGGAACTATTGTAACATGATGACTGCTGGTAAGGCGAGAGTCAGTCTCTTTTAAAGTGTGACTCTTAGTAGGTTAGCTAGGCTAAGGTGAATGGATCCACCCTAAAGGACAGTTGGGAGCATCTATATCTATATCTATATCATGTATATATCTTTCTATCTATAGAGGGAGAGAAAATTTTTCTGTCTATCATATATATGTGTGTGTGTGTGTGTGTGTGTGTGTGTGTGTGTGTGTGAAAATGAGTAGGGAGTAAAGAGGATGCATATAGGAGAGGGGATTTATATGTAATTAAAATAAATTTTACAAAAATTCACAAAACTTCGGTGAAAAGTGTTTTTGGTTAAAAATGTCTTGAGCCCTTCATTCAATACCTGCTTCTACAAACATACCTGACCCTTAACTGCAAAAGAATTTTCCCTCAGTGGTCTTAGGACACATAAACATCTATGTTAGTAATCACTAAGACTATAATTTAAATCTACCAGTGCTGTAGCAGTTAAGAAATGATGAGAGAACGTCTTCAAAAACTGCAAGACACTACTGATAGAGCCAGGACTTCAGAGTATTTAGCTCATCTAGGCCTGCTGGCATAAATACACTTGCCCAGATTTCTCCAAGTGAGAATCTTGGATACTCTCTGCATGGCAGGTCCCATGCCTAATTTACCATAACACTTTCTAATCTAGGCAGGTATTGCGGACCCTTTTGAGTTTTTCCATCTCCATCAAGACCTTTCCTCCCTACATGGTATAATAGTAATAATTTTTAGGTATGAATTGATAAGGTGATCTCATGCCAACAGAGAAAGAAGCATCCAGCTGAGAATGGAAACAGTCATCTTCCCAAGAGGACAGAACTACCTAAACTGCCTGACAACTAAATCTGGATATCTTCTTGCCTTTGATGAATTTCTACAAATTGCTACAGTGCCACAGGCACAGTAGAAAGAAATAAGGCTCTTTGTCTCCCACTTGGTAAATTTGTAAATAAATCCATTTTTCTTTACCAGTTTCTGCTTCCTAATTTCCTTTTACATATAGCTATGGATCTGCATGGCCTGCGTCAGACAGTCTTCACAGAATACAGGTTCTATTTTCAGACAGAGGAAGACTGAAAAACTTGTCTCATGTCTTTTGTCTTTACCTTATAATAGTCCATATGCAAAGAGGTCCATTTGGTGGAGGTATGTCCCAAACCCCTAGAGAGGGTCTATAGACACAAAATCTTATTCATTGCTTAAAGTTTTTATCATCAATTTATTGACCCCATGTAAATAAATTGCTTAGTGGAACCAATTGTACTGAAAATTCAAGCTACCAGAATCTACACATCTTTTAACCACTCTTCAAAATGCCTGGGGTCTGCTTCGAGGTGCTTGCAGGGCAACTTAGGCAATTAAAATAATTCACCTTTCTACCACAAATTAAATATTCACTTCCATTAGGACACATAAATTAACAAGCATATAAATGTACTTGCTTTGGGGCTACAATGATATCATCTCTTAGAAAAACTGTTGAATTGAACTAATCAGACCTCATTGTCTAACAAAACTTTATTTTGCTAATAAAAGTTATAGAGTACTTATTCTATTTTAAAACCAAAGTCAATGATACCCAACGTTTTACCATCACGTGCTCTTTTATTACTACCCCCCACCATACTGGTAGCTTATATTTTTGTTCCAGAGAGTATAAGTTCCCCTCCTTGTTAAATTAATGAAGATATTTCAGTATGTAAGAATAAACCACAAATCTGTCCTCTGTGAAGAACTGAACATTGAATCCCAATGCACAATAACAGTGTCCAGTGCTTTCCCTTTGAACTCAGGCTGCCTCTGGGCTTTTTTCTATCCTCTGGCATTTTGCTCTTGAACTTAATTGTCTATCTCATTTTAACAGCCTCTGGTCTATCTTAACAGTGTTGTGTTCTAATTATCTCATTTTGATTGAACTGCTAGGTTCTGTGTATATTGGTTCAGATGCTTTCAGATTGATCCCTGTGTCACACCATCTGCAAATTTGATTGCTATTTGCTTTCCTTAGATCTATCACATCATTAATATGGAAGAAAAGAAAACAAACAAGCTTGAACTGCTCCTGCCCTTCACCTCCTCCAGCTCCCAGCCAGCAACTCTCATGCCCAGACAGATATACTCATTTATCACAAACCATGCTTATGTCCCAGGATCTGACCTTGCTGTGTGGACAGGGCTGGCATCCAAGTATCACTCCATTTGTCAAATGTGAGATCATAGGAAGAGCCATATTGGACACTTCAGCAAACCCAGCACTCACAATCCCTCAGGTTTTATGGCACTTAAATTCAAATATCACAGGACTTCACATGTGTCCTCTAATGTTCTAGATGTCTAGTGAACACTCAGGTGACTAGTGTTCCCTGAACCTAGAAATTGTAGATAGTTATGACTCACCAGTGTATTTCCAAAGACCAGTGTAGGATGTAGCTCACAACTGTAACATTTAGTTTGCTAAATACATGATTCAAAGAAGATTGCATTCCATTCTTTGCCTAAGATGTTGGTGGTAAAAGTGTGCTTTGCAATCTGAAATTTTTATGGTAACTATCAAAAGTTGCCTTGGCTACCCATTCTGAAAGAGAGAAAAGTTGCTTCTTTGTGGTCACTGAATATTAGACACATACTTGCATAGCCATTCCATCTAGATCTTTGAAGGAGATAAAAATTAGCCAGTTCACAAACCTGTCAAGATCTTATTCTTTTTTAAATTTTTTTATTGCAGATTGAGCTAAATGTTTTTTTTTTAACTTTTACGAAAACTTTATTGAGAATTTCATACATGTATATAAGGTGTTTTGATCAAATCCATGCCCACTCCCTCGCCTCCAACATTCCCCCTTTGAAGAGGTAACCCTAAAATCTTTTAAGGATTAGATACAAGCTCCCAAATACTTTTGACATTTTTGGCCTTTGAAACAGAGTATGTTGTTAACAGGCTCAAGGACATTATGACTTTTAGCCAGAAACTGGCTACATTTCTTAGGAGTCTTTGTACCCTAACTGTCTAGCCAATTCCTACCTCCTATTCTTATCAGGCCATTCTCTGAAGGGGTTACCCAAATTGCCAATAGGGAATAGGGACACAGACCACTCTGGCTTCTTCCATTCTGAACAGGGGTGCAGGGTGAGGCAATTGGAGTACCCCTTCAGTGGGTCTATCTAAAAGACTCCCAAATTGCATAACTCTTGTCTCTAAGAAAAGAAGAAAGTCCTTGAATCATGATTAGGAGATATGAAGGAGAAATAAAGGCAAGAGTAATTAGCATTACAAGTTCTAGACAGGGAACTAGAAAAAAAGTCAGAACAGGGCAATTTTCA
>NW_008339517.1:3182142-3185454 GCF_000622305.1 Nannospalax galili
ACGAGTTGGCTGGGAAGAGTGGCTGGATACTTAGGTGACGGTCCAGTGACCCTGACTGGCACTCTTTAATCAATGAGCACAGCTGTCAGCAAGCCCAATTGTAGCTATGTTTAGTGATCAGGCTCAGCTGAAGTTGTGATGATGGTAGTTATTTCATGCAGAAGGGACTGCTGTATAGCATCATCTTATTAAAAGGACCTGGAATTTAAAAGGATTTGGTGCTAGGAGCCACAGTAATAGCGTGTTTTCTGGTCTAATCTTATCTTGTATACATTTTATTTTTAGCATATAAGCAATAAACACAAAGTAAGTACACAATAATGCTTCTTCGTTGAATTTGTCAATGGAAACAGTTTCTACATCTCACTGGTGTAATCTGAGTGCCTAGCACTTCCTCTTGTTTTTGATAATCATCAATAAAGCAACCAAATGTTTTAGCTCAAGAAAGAAAGCAAAGCTGTCTGATTATAACTCAGTGGCTATATTCACCTTGACGAAGTTGTCTTTGCATTTGCGTTTATCAATCTATGGAAAATGTCGTATCATGTCCTTCCAGGACTCTTGGATTCATTCCCATTTCATTGTCTGGCTTTGAAATTAAACTGTGAAACATGTTTGTTTTTAACTATTATATTAGGTTATTCTGAGTTTAATCAGCATGGGTTTTCTAAGCATAGTGTGCATATGACAATTTGACACCCTACTACTTAAACACTCCTGTGGCGAACACATGTACATTAATTAATAATGTGTGGATGCTGACTTAGGCATATGCAGTGCTCTGAAGAAAAACTTATTCCCAGCTTTGTAGTCTGTGCCTTGGTTACAAATAAAAAAGGAAAAAAGAGCTGATAAATAAGGAATCAGTTTTCCAAATTTATCTATAGATTACTAACCATAAACAATATTTTACATGTGACAAAGTGAAGCAGGATCCTTTCATAAAATGATTCAGGATTAAGTGATGCTCACACATCAGGAAGAGATACTTCTTTATCTGACACAGACATATTCTATTAAGGAAGTATATCATTCAACACAGGTCACTAACCAGTTTTACATTATAGGTTAGTTTATTTGGCTAGAACCCTGGGCTAAGGAATCCATGTTTATTGCTTATTAAACTCACAGTTAAGTTGATGTTAATCTGGGAAAGAATTAGAGCATATATTCACTAATCCCAAATCCCTAATTTTCTATATCTTGAGTGCTTTCCACATGATTCTAGTAATTAGTATGGTTGAAATTTACCATTCCACGCAAGTGTCCTCCACATGTAAATGCCAATACTAGGTCTGAGAGGACTAGTGTATTTCATTCAAAGGTACACTCTCAGTTGGAGATAAGAATAAAAACAGATCGTTGGTTTAAAATCCTAAATCACATGGGAAACTTTAATAGTTTCCAAAACCCAAAGGTGATTCCAGTTATCAGTGAGGATTAAGACATGTGAGCAGGCCTTTAAGCCACTGATTTCCATTCTAGAGCTCTGCAATAAGAATGTGTCCCTTTCTCTCCTCTTCTGTTCACTAAACTCCTCAGATTAAAAAAAAAAATTAAGGTCAAGAAAGCACTTCTCCACAATAGATTATAAGATTCAAATTTAAAATTGAACATTGTAAGAAAACACTTTATTTTAATTGCATTTAATTCTTCCTCATTATGTCAAAGACAAACTTTTTTATAAGCTACTATGGTTTAAATATCATGCCTACATATCTTATTTGAAAGAGTAATGAAGAGATGGAAGAGATGAAAGAGGACCAGAGAGGGACAAATACAGGAGTTCTTTCCACTTACGGGGAACAACATGGTAATTTACATTCTAAAATTAATGATTAGTAGTGTGATTAGTAATATGCTTTGGGAGATGTATTTTAATGATGTAAATTTTAATTATGTTACCCAGTGCCAGGCTTACCTACATTCAACAAATCAATGCAGAAATAATAACAGTGAGTATTTAGAACATACTTACCCATGTCATCAAAGCCTTCAAAACTTCGTTCAAGGACCATCTTGTTTGTTATACTAAGGAGCATATGAAAGACTGTTAAAAGTCTCTGTTCAGTGACTTTTGTGATAATCCCACCATATGTTACTATTTTGGAAAACTCAGTGGAAGGATGAAAATATCAAAATAGGCGTATGTTTTTATAAAAGTTTCAGAAAAGTGTATTTATTTTGACTTAAGTCTAAATTAGATTCCTAACAGCTGAATGAAATGTAAATTAGTTGTTTTGTTGCAGAAGATAGACGTTCCTTAAAACACAGTATCAATCATGTCAGAAGTAGCTAATTGGAAGTTGCGGTGGGGTGACCAGCAGGGACAACTAAAGGGCACGAGCAAAACTAAGTGTGCTAACAGGAAGTGCATGTAAACCAGCATGACCCTTCCTAAGACTTTCTTTTTCATTTCCCTTTCTTAGGTGTTTGCAATTTTGGAAAGCTCCTCAAGTACTTTAATAATCAAGCAGGTGTGAACTACTGATCTAGTTCAAATTTCTTTATCTACAAAAAAATAAATTAACTCCTATCTAAAGCCTTCCTGATGTTGTTATGTCAGATCTTTGAGTAAAGATTTTAAAGTATCTTGCATTATTTTTATCTCATAAGACTCATAAAACCGATAATAAATCACAAAGAAGAACATGCCTGAAATTCCAATTAGGTATTTAAGATCATTCATTTCCACAAATTTTAAGTTCTTTGAACATAAGAGCTTGTCTGTCTCAAGCATGCATTAGACCTATTTGCATTTTACATTCATCTGTGATATGTAGTAGGCATGGGGCAAGTATTTCCTTAAGTCTCTAAAGACCCTTTGAACTCCACAGTGACCATGACCATGAAAACAACGCATCCTGTTGGAAAGTACTTTGGGCTTTCTAAAATCTTCAAAGAGCAAAGAAAATAGGAGCATTGGCAACAGCAGCAGTGTCATTGATTTCTCACTGAATCTGTACTATGGGTGTAACTCAGGAACACAGAAGTAACATGACTCTTGAGTTTTCTGTACCTCAAGAATTATGTCTCAATAACATAGAAAATGCACTAGGTAGATATTGAATTACATAGTATTTTACATAAGTTTTTTTTGATAACTCTGCTAGAAAGTTATAAGTTTCTTCTACTCTGGGAAATTGAAAAGGTATAGCGTGAGTTGACACTATAGAACGGTTGCTAGATTTCAAAATGAAAATATAAAATAAGTGGATAAATTCAAATTTCAAATAAACAATATCCATATATTTTATATAAAGTATATACATATATATCTCATAATAAAAATGAGTTTTATATCAAAAATTA
>NW_008339517.1:3185677-3187956 GCF_000622305.1 Nannospalax galili
TTAATTTTATTTTTATTTATTAGGATATATATATATATATATTTGTTCAATCTGAATTTGAGTGTTTGTTTTAGTTGCTGATGTTATTACTATTGTTTTTGGATTGAGGCAGGTGTTATTTAGTAACCCAGGCCAGGTTAGCCTTGAGCTCACTGTATACCTCAGGCTCATCTTTTATTTGTGGCAATCCACAAATAAATCCACCACTCATTCAGCTGGGACATTTATTTTAATTGAATTTCTGAGTATTTACATTGAAATTCAAGATGAGGGAGACTGTGTAATGCCTGCCTAAATAAGTATCTTTTAAAAAATTACTGAATTTTGGCTATTTTCATATAATATAACTTGATGGCATTTAGATATGCTTCCTAATCTACACCTCTCCCAACTGCCCCCCCACCCAATTCTCCATACTCCACTATGTATACAATATGGTCTACAGAGTCAGAATTTTTTTAGATATAATAAAATTTTTACTATAAATAAAACATCATTTATGTCTCTTTTTTCATTACAACAACATTGACATGTTCAATAACAATTTCCAGAGCTGAGATGCATCTCTTTCAAAATCGGCTGTAAATTTTTAGGTTTACAGTTGAATTAATACAGTTACACAATACTGTACTCAGTACAAACCCTATAAGATATAAAATTAAACCTTTAAAATACAGAAAAATTTTCATACAGAAAAATTCATTTTTAGTGCAATTAACATTAAGATGTTTGCACATGTGTTTCTAATATCTATATATCTGATTATTGCTACTCACAGTTTGTTACTTTCTGAGCTCCTTGGCATCTGAGCATGAATACAAAGTCATCAGGTAGATTTCAATGGTAATGTTTTTCACTTCTACTAATTATTAATGAGCAAACTTTTATGCTTTGAAGAATTATTTTTAAAAAAATTTTTAAAATGTGATAGCCATATGATTAGAAGAAGCATTTCATTATAGCTTTAACATATTCAGTAACACACTCCAGAGCAAGGGTACATCTCTTTCAACAGTGGCTATAAATTTTTAGATTCACATTTGAATTTTTTCCCATGTCTCTCAGCATGCATCCATCCACTGGAGCCTGATCAACCTACCAAGAGATCTATCCCTATGAGAGACTCTCTCAACCCCTTCCAGCAGTCGTCGGTTGCCAAAAGTTCCTTAGACTGGGTTGTGATTTCTTACACACCTCCCCATGTCTATACTGGCATTTTGTCTGGTTTGAGCTTACATGGGACTTATGCCTGCAAAAGTGAGTTCATATGTGTAACTGATCAGTTGTCTGGAAAACTCTGTTTCTCTGTGATCATCCACCACCTCAGGCTTTTACAAACATTTTCCCCCTCTTCCCGAATGATCCCTGAGCCTTGGGATATAAAAATTTGTGATAAGTATCATATTCAGGGATGAGGACTCTGTAGCCTCTTGTACTAAGCACATTGGCCAGTTGTGGATTTCTTTATTAACCACCACCTACTGCATGAAGACAATTCTCTTGTGAGATTTGAAAGATGCATTCATCTTATGTGTAGATGTTACACTGAAAATTTGTCACTTATTGGTAGAGAAGTGGCAGTTTTGTTTTGGGGGTAATCAACAACTATTTGGAATTAGGACCTGGTCAATGAGAGTGAACTTATTTGTGAGACTGGAAACAGCTGAATACACATGCCTACAGAGCTCATAGAGAATTTTTTTTATTTTTGCCATATCCCTACACCAGCATAATTTCTTTCTGCATTCTGAATATGAGCATTCACATTTACAGAGAATTGTACTTCCCACCTTTCATCAAAAAAATTTCTTTTTGTAACAAATGGTAAGTAACACAAAGTTCCACAACTGATCAAACACAGAGAATAATTTAAGACTCTTAACTCTAATTACCATTTAATTTTTTTTTAATTTATGGGGCTGGAGAGATTGCTCGGTGTTTACAAACACTGGCTGTTCTTGCAGAAGACCTGGGTTTGAATACCAGCACCTACATGGCAGCTAACAACTGTCTGTAACTCCAGTTCCAAGGAATCCAACAGTCTCTTCTGTTCTCCATGGGCATTGCATGACACAGGTGCACTTACCTACATGCAGGAAACACACATATACACATAAAAAAATAATAATTATAAATAAAATATTTTTTTAATTTGAAAATTTATTTTTGTGAACTTCATACCACATATTTTCATCATATCTAGACTCCTTCCATTCGTAAAATTCCTTCTTACTACCCCTTGTCTGATTTCATGTTAGTCATATATATATATATATATA
>NW_008339517.1:3188056-3193140 GCF_000622305.1 Nannospalax galili
CAACAACAGAAAAAAAATAGTAAGATATTTCTATGAACTTGATCATGTTTTTTCTCCCAGATTAGACCAAAGTAGAAAGAGAAGAGGTACATTTGTTTCGTATTCAGCAAGAGCCTGAATGAAACACCTACGTGAAACAAGAAGCTGTGGATAGGTGACCTACTAAGAGATTTCTATCATGCAAATGAGGGGAGTTTTTATAGAATTTTTAAAAATTATATGTGTTTGTGTGTGTGTGTGTGTGTGTGTGTGTGTCTGCATGTGGGTGTGTACACATGAGTACAGATGTCCTTGGGGACAGAACTTAGAGTTAGAATTAGGGTTAGAGTTGGGTAAATTGTAGAAATGACCTTTATGAAATGAACAGAATCTGGACTAGTGACTTTTAATTAACCTTGCAACCAAAAACTACTAATTTTATACTGTGTATATGCTTGAGAAATAACAAATTAAAGCAAGGAAAGGTAGTGCACCTTCATTGAAATCAGTGAATACTGAGACAAATGCTTAACACTGTGTCTGAGATGTTTTAGGTCTAGGTATGAAAGGGTAAGATTATCTGATAAGATAAAGTTTGATCCAATCATGTAGTGCTGCAATTGAAGATGGAGAAAACTTTTGAATAAAATAAAGGGTCAGATGAGACACACTGTGTTGGCCCATGTGAGGATGAGACTCTCCTCTGCGTCACAGGTTATCAGCTGGAGAAGTCCTGAGGAACAAGGCAAATACGAAACATCTCATCATACATGAAAGTTGTAAGACAACAAGCTCATGGCTTTCCATGATAACTCATACTAGAAGGGAAGTTCATGGATGGCATCTGGAAAAGGACTGAGGAAAACAGAAAGTTTTGGACATCCTCAGATATAAATGACAGTAATGACTGACGTCAAGTACAAGACTTTCTTGTAGCTTGGACTGGTGCACTTTAACAATTCTTTCTTTCTTTCTTTCTTTCTTTCTTTCTTTCTTTCTTTCTTTCTTTCTTTCTTTCTTTCTTTCTTTATTTGCTTTTATTTGCTTTACCAGGGCCAAACTGCAAAGAACTATGTTCAAACTTTCACTTATTTTTCACCTTTCTGCTTTCTCTGTGGGGAACTCTTTGTCTCCTGAATCTCATATGCGTGCGCAGAAAATAATGAATTTACTTAAAAGAACTAAAGCATCATCAAACTAAATTTGTCAGCCTTTCAATGTAATTCAGAAATACATTTTTAGGTATTCTAACCATGGATCATATAGTTTGGAATTAAGATACTGCTTAGAAATATCTTGAAGATTTAACTCTTTGGAACCAAATTAAGGCTGATATTCAGTCTTACCAAGAGAACAAATGCGGGCTTCTGAAAGAATTTCAACTTCATGGAACTCCTCTGTCTTCTGTGGAGCTCCCTTCCATAGGGCAAAAGGCAATGGAAGAAACTTATTTATAATAGCACTGGATGTGGTTGTCAGTTGCTAATTGGAAAACACCAGCTCTTTCTGTCGTGTAATTCCCAAGCCTGTCTCTCCCTCTCTGAGATTAGAATTTTTTTACCACCATTTTGTTTCTTTGTCCACATGCTGCTTTTGAATTCATTTTCAAGTCAAAATGGCATGGCAGTTTAAAGAGAATATTCAGACAATTGTCTTTTTTTCAATGTTATTTTAGATGTTACTGTTCTCTGTGTTTCAGGTTTTCTGAATATTAGTATTTAATCTAAGATTATGTGTGATAAATTACAGCATGATGTTTTTCTAAATGAGTCAGACAATTAGCCAATTTTAAAAAATTAATTCACTCTGTGCATTATCATACTTACCTACAATTTATTTTTTAAAGGGATCAAAAAGAACAAAGGGGGTTTTAATAATTTAACCAACAAAGAAGTCAAAACTATCCTTAACTTAAAATCATTAGAATTTGGCTGATTTCCATAATATATGTAAGGTCAGTATTTACTCCAGACAGTTTAGGAATGGTGGCATCTGTACAAGCAGATAAAGCCAGAGAGAAACTAAGTTATGTGATGGTAAAGGCAAATACTTTTTGGTAGCTTGATTCTTCTTGATTATGAGTGCTAACTACCATGAACTCATGAATTTATAAACATTTAAAGATATCAGTGAATGACCCTTTGAAATCAAGTGTTCTGACTTGTCATTTCCTGTTCCCAATTTAAGTCCAAACATACTCAATTTTAAAAGAAGAGACTATCGCTTAAAATATTAATAAATTTTCACATGCTGTTTAAACTTGCTGTGAAGCTAGTTCTGGAGATGCGATTTTCCCACTCCAGATCCAAGCTTGTTTATTTCAAGATATATTCTGAATGCTCATGAGACAGACTGGCCCTCTGACTCAGAGACAAAGAGGAACATAAAAACAACTTTATATAAAAATATTTGCCCCTTTTCTCCAAAACTTGGCCAATTGTGGCATTCTGTGTTCCTCACACTGTGATGTACATGGAAGCCTCACTGGTGAGAGTTGTGGGGTGCGTTATCCCTCTCTCTACCCTTTATTCCACTATGTTCCATGAGACTTGGTTGTAGAGATTCGTCAGTGGACACGCTTACACTGAAGGACATTTGGGTAAAAACACCTGAATGAATAGGACTCAGAATGTATGTCAGAGCGCATGGAATTCTATGGGGGGATAGAGGGAGTCATGGATGGCAGAGGGAGTCTGGATTTGAGTAGGAAATGTATGAAATTATAAAAGCTCAATAAAAATAAAATTTTAAAAAGGAAAAAAAATATTTTTGCCCTTGAGAACAGCGAAGGAATAAAATATTACCAACAGAATTTATTATTACTTATGTTGTGATATAAAGACTTTATAGTTACAATCAAGTTAGGGGATCACTATTTTGTCATGCCTTAAAACTCACAAAAGGCAAGCCCAAAAAGATCAGGTCTTAGCCACAAAATAATAGAGGATTTACTATCACTTTAAATGTAATAAAGTTTTAGAATCCCTACAAACTTATGGGAGCCACTAGTAGGATTGCCAAACATTAGAAAGATAAGTGGCAACCCAGTACTGCTGATCCCTGAGAGAAAAGAGAATTTGCGTATCTCCTTAAGTGTAAAAGAAAAATTTAAAAGTTCCTAGCATCTTTCGGAGCCCACTTTAAAACATTTTGATTTAATATTAGGTAATTCAAATGTGACTATATAAAGGTTTTGTTTGCCTGAAGGTTATTGATTAGTTTATTCTTGTCAAATTCTTATTATGATGTATTCTCAGCTACTCCAAAAACAAAACAAAAAATCTGTTTAAAATTAATTGATGCAATTCATTTATTTCTCGCTTTTGTGAAATCAAACATTAGTCTTCATTACAAACTTATGAGAGGTAGACATTGCTTAGTATTCCATTCTAAAATTCTTCACAACAAATGGTACATTTATTGATTAATGTTATTTATGTCTCATGGTATTCAGATAATTAGTAAGTGACACAAAATGTTAGAAGGAGGTAAAATGGAAACATTTTTAGTAAAGAAGGATTTATGGTTGAAGATTAAGATGATTGGAAGTTTACATAGTGGAAAGGAGAAATAAAACACTTTTGGAGTTATGAGGGTTTGAGTAAGTTAATTAAACATATAAAAATGAGAAAAAATTGATATGTACTTGATTTATTTATGATTTATACATATAAACTATACACATATATAAATATAAGTACATATATATAATTTCTAAGTTAAAACTTCAAGCAAGCCTCCATTCAAATCAATAGAATTTGTGCTCTAAATTTGCTGTTAGTAGGACTGGCACAAAAAATAAAATATATGTTTGATTAAGGTTTATTTAAAAGCATTTAGCTGTGCTCAATACTACACAATTTCTAAAAAGTACTAGACTGTTATAATTGAGCTTCTGGATGTTTAATAACTATACATGATGTTCAATCTCCTGCTGTAATCCCTGAAAAAATGACAAATCATTGCTTTTCATTTAAAAGAATGCCTTTTTTTTTTTTTTTTTTTTTTTTTTTTTTTGCAGAGAAATGAGTTTATTTTAGTTTATGGTTCCCTGGGGACAGAGTCCATCATGGCAGGATGGCATGGCAACACTCAGGAAAGCAGGAAACTGGCTGTGCACATTTTCTACACACAGGAATTAGAGAGAGAGAACAGGAAGTGGGACACAACTATAGAGCCTGAAAGCCTTCTCCCAGTGATGCACATCCTCCAGGAAGGCTCCACTTCCTAAAGGTTCCATAACCTCCCCAAACAGTGCCACCAACAGGGGATCAGGCATTCAAATACACGAGCCTATGGGGAGCATTTCTCCCTCGAACCAGACTTCTGTATCCCCTTTGTCTCCACAGTGCTTTTTTTTTTTTCCAGAAGAAGCATTTCATAATGCAAGAGATGAATAATGTCTAGCTAGTTTTAAAAACCAGAGGGAACCATATTAGTCCAATAACCTACTGACAAATTGTACATACCAGATCAAGAAATATATGTCCAGGCAAGGTTTATCTGAGAACAACTGGTCTTCGCCCAAGATTTATCTACATGGAAAACAGTAATTAAAAGTACCAGACTGGTGGAACTTCTTGGATGTTTAACACACATACTTTGAGGCCTATACTAATTTGGTCAGGGGGGCATAAAGGACAGTTTTTGCTCCTTGCCCACCTAGGTCGACTAGTTCCAGGAGACTATGAGAATCTCTCAAAATGTCCTGTAACTGTGGTGAGTCACCTGTCCTCTTGATTAAGGAGGCCATGGAGACCCCATGAGATGGACTTGAACCAGTGTCCAGTCTACAAAGAGGCAAATCAACACAGAGGAAACATTTCCTCCATGCTTCCAAGTGAAGCCAGCCATAGTCAAGCAGGACGTTTGAATTATTTTCACATAGGTGGAACTGGTAAAAGAAAGGAGCCAGGGACTCCTTCCACACCCATGTGACCCCTGAGGAACAGATCCTCAAATGACCTTAAGAGTAAAAATAAATTGGTTTATCTGGGCCAACTCTATGGCCTTAAACACCCAAAAGGAAAGTATAACCAAAGATTAAAGGGGTCAATATAATTTTTTAAGAGTCCATATGTATAGCTAAAGGCTACATAACAAGC
>NW_008339517.1:3193200-3193935 GCF_000622305.1 Nannospalax galili
AATCAGTAACCCAGCATAGAACTGGGAAAAAGAACAGCAGACCCCAATCTTATCTGAAGGAATATTGACAACCAATTGCTGCTAGATGAGGAACAGCTGACCCTCCTAAAACAAAGACTTCTAGATAGGCTGACTAGATTCACTGGATGGACAAGTAGTGGGGAAAGGCTGGGGTTGCCAACAACACAGCAGACAGTAGCAGGGATGACAGAATATAAGGGCTTTAGTGGGGAGAGGGAGGCTATGGGAGGGTGCCACCTGAGAAGTGGGCATATAGATGAATAAGATGGTTTGGGATGTTCTGTGTGATATACACACAAAAAAAGTCAAGAAATTTTAAAAAATGAATTATATTTGAGGAGGAAGCATAAAATTTTATGTCATATTAATTACTAGAGGTGATAAACATTACCATTGAAATCTACCCAATGAATTTATAGACCTACACAGGTGCCGATGATCTGAGTGCAACTGATTATGACTAGCAATAATCAGATACCAACAGATTAGAGACACATGCTTCAACATCTCAATGTTATTAGCAAAAACAATGAGTCTTTCTGTAAGAAAGAGTATATTTTAAAATGAAATGGAGATCTTTTTTAAAGGTTAAAATCTCATTCAATTTTATGTCTCACAGGGTTTATACTGAGTTCAATATTGTATATCTGTATTAATTCAACTGTGAACCTAGAAACTTGCACCCACTTGTGAAAGAGATGTACTCTTGCTCTG
>NW_008339517.1:3193947-3194085 GCF_000622305.1 Nannospalax galili
ATTGCCTTTTTAAAGATTTCTGTATCTACTTTCAATAACTAGGCATTTATGGTCTAATTTTTAAGTGGAAAATGCTCAATCAAGCATAATCAATAGCTTCACTTTTTTGTCAACATTGAGTGACTAATGCAATACAAC
>NW_008339517.1:3194148-3203781 GCF_000622305.1 Nannospalax galili
AGATATAAATGCAATTGTTTTTTAAAGATTTACAAGTTTCATCAAAAACCATTACTTGCAGCTAACCTCAGTTGAAATTTGGCTAAATATTATTTAGTTACTTTGGATATATTGTCACTAACCTTTTCATTAAGCCTCATAAATAACAGTTGTCTTTTCTCTACAAAATAACCTTATATTCTTTTTAACAGCTTTTAGGTATTTTCAATTGACTTTACCCTTTCCTCAGAATTCCCAGTTTGTCTTTTTCTCATATTCTAGCTTCTTGTAATGGAGACAGTGATTTAAAGTCACCCCGCCACAGTGTGGCACACCTTTCACCGTCTATTGCAACTGTTATATTTATAAACTGGGTATAAAATAAGAACAACATTCTTATATATGTTTAGATTTATCCCTTTGATTTTAAAACGCCTTCTTCCCTTGTCTCAATGACTGGGCAATTAAATTAGTCGTTAAGTATTTTCGTATGATAATATTTACCCAGCACACCCAATTGAAAAATATTATCACTCCAAATCAGCAAATAATTAATTGTTCTTATTCAGTAAGGCTGATCTAATTCCATCCTGTTTTTGGGAAAAAATCTTGATATTATTTATTCTTCCATATTTATGAATAATTTCAACTTTCTTTTATAGACCACAAAAAATTTTTAAAAATAGCTTTTACTATATTCTTAGAACAAGCTTCCTTTCACTATCATTTCTAATTTTATAACTTCCTATGAAAATGTTTTCTACCATAAACATATGTCTCATTCCTAATGCACTAACAAATTTATTTTCAGAAGGAAACAATAAATCAAAGAGCTGGAATATGATACTTTCTTATTACACCATGAGCAAACACCACCCAGCAAGTAGAAGTTTCAGCTACCATTCCTGCTTTCAAACAATTCTCTGATTAACATTTCAGTCTACTAACCTACTCACACTCCATGGCTCAAACCAGCCCACTAGTTTTTCAATCTAGTTTGGCTCATTCCTACATCTTTTTTTTTTTTTTTTTTTTTTTTTGCTATCAATATCGCTTCTGTTTTAATCCTCTGTCAATGGTGAACTGACCGTGTTTTTTATTTCAAAGCATTTGATCCCATGAAGAATTCTGCTGTCCAGAGATGGAAATTGAAGGAAACCTTCTGGAACTGTTTAAAGCACTTATTACAAGTCCAAATGAACAATTTTCTTGGTTATGTATCTATAACTTTTATTTATTTTTGTCAGTTTTGGGAAGTTCACGTCTTTCATGACATTTCCTACATTATCCCAATTACAAATAATAATAATACCAGCTCACTTATTATTCAAAAAATTAATGCAAAAACAAAAATGGGGAATTAAGAATCAAATTATACTTTAAATTAATTGAAAACAGCTTATTCTTTAAACTTTTAAAATTGTTCCTCTAAATTTTCCCCCAACAATTTGCTGTTAAAGCATCTTTTAAAATAAGTTATATCAAAACCCATGGTTTATAAAATAAATGCAGGGTCAACTAATGGCTGAATCTGGTTTCTTTCATTAATTGAGCCAAGGTTATTGCACCTGTGCTTTCTACCACAGGCCTCCCTTGACTGCATCATGACTGGTAAAGTGACAGTAGAAGACAAATGTCTGGTAAGACAGACTTCTTCCTGAAGCTCAATGACATGACTAGATGTTTCATTCATTTACCTTCACCTTGCATTTATGTCCTACCTGTCTCTTCCTTTCCAGAGAATTGTCCAATGCCACATCATGCTGACCTATGCCAATCTTTTAGTATATCACACTCGGACCAGCTCACTACCCAGGCATAATCCACCACCCATCACCACCACGATGGACATGCTTTCTCATTTCTAAAATGAAGAAAGAGTAACTGCAGTAACCAAGTTTATAAAATGGACAGAATGTGGACTAATGACTTTTAATTAACTTTCAAGACTATCTGATAAGAGAGGGATAGATCCAAATATATAGTTACCTGAAATTGATGTTAAAGAAACATTTTTAAATAAAATTATGGTTGAGGCCCAACTTAGTGGCACAGTTCCTGGAGACATCTGGATGAATGGGTACCCTCCAAGTTCTGGCCCACTCTTAAAATCTGACCAGGAAGCCACGTTCCTGAAGACTAGCTCTCATAGTTTTGGCAAACACTATGCAAGCTGCTAAGAGAGAACATCAGTTAATGGCCCTACCCTAGCTTTAAGGCCTAATAACCACAACAATGACTAGCACAGCAAAGTATATTGGGGCAGAAGTAACACTTTTACCTTGGGGGTAATCAACAGCTACCTAACTGGACTTGAAGCCCACTCAGTGGGAGGAAACTCATGTATGGTACTGTAAACATAGCCAAATACACATGGCAGAAGAGCTCATAGGTCTTAGAGAAAACTCCAAGGCTGTCACATTCCTAGACAAATGTAACTTCTTAGTATATGCTAAATATGGATCCTTGTATTTACCAACAAGTATTCAAGTCACCACACACCAAAGAATCTTCTTTTCCAACAGAGACAATTACAAATTTCCACAGCTGGTCATACACAGAGATTATGTGCCTGTGAGATGCTCAAACTTAGTGACACACCTACAATGGAACTGCGATGCCTAAGGCTTACCAAATCTAGTGGAATAAGGGGTAGAGAGAATACCAATGCATCTTTCAGTTCTCATCAATGAAGCTCCCTCATACAAGAGAGGGCAATGATCACAAAGGACCACAGATGTCCAAAGTGTAGAGAATAGGAGCCTGCAGACAGGGGGTTTTTGGACAGGACTCCCATATTAAACACACTCCACCCAGGACTCAGGGATCATTGTGGAAGAGGGGGCAGAATGATTGTAAAAGCCAATGAAGGAGGTTCATGACCACATGGATACAGAGTCTTACAGGCTCCTGGGACTTCATACATATGAGCTTACAACAATGGTGACAGTACACAGAAGATCCATTCAGACACAAGCAGACAGAAACGCAATCTTAGCTGAAGAATTACTGGACAGCTGATTATTGCTGTGTGAGGAAGAGCTGATCTTTTTCAAGGAAGTGACTCTAGATGGACTGACTAGACCCCACTGGATAAATATGCACTGAAGGACATCAGGAAATACTGAATTGACTTGCTGGGTCTTAGCATAAATGACAGAATGCATGAAATCCAGTGTGGGTCATGGTGGGTCTATGAGAGGGTGCCAATGGGGAAGAACATATAAAGATGATCAAGATGTGCATGAGATACACAAAAGTTCATTAAAAAATTAAAAATAAACAAAGTGAAGTTAGGAGTTAGACTCTTTATTCATGTATAACTATAATGTTGCCATGTTTAGGTACCTAGGATATAGGGTACAGGATAACAATTCCAGTGTATCATTGCAGGTAGCATTGTTTGGTCATGCTCCATCATGCTATCACCCCAATAAGAGTTTGGCTAGAAATGCCCAAGCTGTTTATCTTCGAGGCATGCTTTCAACACCAGCCTTGGACCATGGAAATAGAATCATGGCTTCTCTTGACAACTAGGAATTGGAATGAGGAAAGGAAAGAGAAAAAGACAGTATTAGGAGATCTTATATTGAGAGGTTAATAGAGAATTTAGTAATTTATTTAATTTGTGAAACATTTAGTCAAATTACAAACATGAGTAACAGTGGGGGGTGTGATGGTGGTGGTGCTGGTGGTGATGGTGGTGGTGGTGATGGTGGCAATGGCGATGGTGGCAGTGGCAGTGGTGATGGTGGTGGTGGTGATGGTGGTCGGGTTGGTGGTGGTAACAGTAGTAGTGTAACTTTCTTAGTAGGAAGAGAGATATTTTATAGATATGTGTGTCCCTCTTTGGCCATCAAAGTGTTGAAACATGATCCCTAAGAAATTGGAATACCATGTGTGAATATTGTACTGGGATAATGAAAAGGCTGGGGGGAACCTTGTGTCAACAAGCAAGGGAACTTTTCTCTGGAAAAGAGATTTCAGACAATTTCACAGCATTTTCAAACTTTCTTGGAGGAGAGACTAGACCCCAGAGACTGATGGGAGAAACCACATATAGACCAGAACTATACACCTCTTGTTTTTTATTTAAACCTAAACTTCAGGGTAAGACCCCAAAGGTGCACATAGGGAAGTAACACTGAATTGCTTTGTTCCATTTCCCAGTGTAGGCACATTAAATAAATCTCTTTTCTTTTTCTGATTTTTGCTATTATTTTTTTTTCTATAATTGGCCTATTGAGGTCAAGGTAGTTGATTCTGGTTGTTTGGGTTACCAGGGTACAGACTCAAGCCCTAACAGCTCTGGTAACAGAAGATCCTGTAATAGATTCTGCTACTGAAAAAAGGAAGATAATTATTCCCTTGAAACAATGGTATCAATAACAGATCAAAGATATTATTTCATCCTGCCTGAACTTGGTAAACCATTTAGTAAACCAAGCTAGTTTTTTTTGTGCTTGTTTACAACATGCATGAAAGATTACCTAACATGAGCATGAGTGACTGAAAACTTAATACATCACCAAGTTTTTCCCCAGCATGAGCAATAACCTCATGAAAGCTATTTCATGGAGCCATGTCTTTAGTAACTCTTCCACTTCCTGAATACTGGAAAGATCATGTGCAGCAAGAAGGCGGAGATAAGGAATGCTTGGACTTCTAGGGGAATAGCTTGTGAACCTTCATATCTCTCTTACTAGGAGTGTTAACAGCTCCATGACCATTACCATAGACGTAGCTATCAGTGTATTGCTATGCTTTCGCATTGCCAGGGCTACAGGAACAAAGTCATTTCTTTGGGCTCTGTATTAGCCACTTTTCTGTTGCTGTGGTAGAAAAACTGAGCTTATGGTTCCAGGGGAATTACAGTCTGTCATGGCAGGGAGGCATGGTGGATGCAGGTAACAGGAGCAAGAGCAACAGAAGCTAAGCTCTCACATCGTCAAGCAGACACAGGAAGCAAGAGAGCAACTGGAGATCTGGCAAGGCTTAAGAACTCTCTAAGCCCTCCCTCAGTGAAATGCTACCTCCAGGATAGCCACACCTTCTAAGATCTCCCAAAACAGCACCACCAACTGGGGACAAAATGTCCAAATACTTGGAGCTGATGGGGGACATTTTCATTCAAACTACCATAGGCTCCTTGAAGCTTTTACCCTCAAAACTTCAGAAACAATGACAAACCAAAATTTTGCAGGAGTCAACTTTGATCTAAGCAGAGAATTAGGAGTCCTCAGCTAAGCTATCCTATGATATGATATACACATTGAGTGTGTGCGTGTGTGTGTGTTTGTGCATGTGCATGCATTCATGTGTGTGTACTATATATGTATGCATAAGAAGAAAATTTAGAGTAACACTTTACCTCTTTTTGGAAGATTAGGATAAGACAAGGTAACATTTCCACCTGAGATGAAAAAAGCCAGTCAGAAACAAGTGTCACATTTATCTCCAACTTCAGATGCATCTCATGATACAGCTTTCATTTACAATTGTTTTCCTGGTAATCAGAATCATCATGCTGAGTTGAGTGGGCCCTTTGGCTGATGTTCTTTTAATGTAATGTTACTAAGGGCTTAAATAAATAATCAGGTCATTCAGAAGAGCCTATTTATTATGAATAGCTAGCATTCAGTGAAAATGCTTTCTAACAAAATGATGCAATTTCTATTTTAAATTATATTTTTTAGTTATCTCTTTTCTTTATGGACATAAAGTACAGATGATCTGTGATCTCTCTGAAAGGGCCTTGCCAACAGTGGCACATAGGTATTAGTTCCATCATTTGTAGTTTTCATGGAATGTCACAAATTATAAAATTCTTCACCTGGAGAATAAATACTAATTGTTTTCAGAGGAGGTGGGGAAAAACTCACATGAAGTTTTTCCCATTCTCCACTGAAGAAATAAGAGAGCGAAAGGAAAGTCATGTTGCCTCTTTTAAAGTATTGTTTCTTCTTATTTAATTCTTTTAATAATTGAGACATACAAAAAAGAGATAAAGTAATCCCCTTTTTCAAATAATTAGAAAAAAGTGAGTCTCAGAAACACTAAGCAACTTGTCTGAAATGGCATAGTATGCTGTGAGTGGAATTAGAGTTCAAATTCCTATTTCTCTCATTCTTTCCTTCATAAGGCACAATGGTAAAACCACAAATCTTAATCATAAGGAGAGATATGAGATTCTGCCTCACAACTATGGAGCCGAGTACAAAATTGAATTAGACTTGGAAGATGTGTCACTATAAAATCTAAATTGTATAATAAAAAATCCAAAAGTGCAAATACAAAAAAAAATACTAAACTAAACTAAACAAAAGAAGGAAAGAGGGAACACAGAAGATGGTACTTATATCAACAACTGTCTGGCATATATTCTTATGCAGTTTCTGTGTGTGTATGTGTGTGTGTGTGTGTGTGTGTGTGTGTGTGTGCAGCCCAGCTATGGCATGTATGTGGAGGCCAAAGGACAGCTTGCCAGAGTCTAGTCTCTCATTCCATCTTGTGGGTTCCAAGGATCAAACTGGGGTCCTCAGACTTTGAAGCAATTGCAATTACCCACCAAGTGCCCCCCTCCCCTTTTCTGACTTTAAAAAATTGATCAGTTTTGTTATTTGAAAACTTTATACATGTGTTTGTAACATATTTTTACTCTCTTCCCTGTCCCCAACCTTTTTTCTATCTTTTCCATCCCTTACAGGTCTCCCTTGTCCCTACTGGTCATTATCCAGATTCATGAGCCTGATTTTGTTCTGTGATCCCTTTAGTTTAACCTGGGAATCTGCATGACCATTGGAGCCCAGCAGGGTCATCAGTGGGCAAACAACTGAAATCCATGGATCTATTAGTACCTAATAGTTCAGCAGTAAGGGGTAGGGGCTGTTGAACCTCCTCCATCTATGTCTGACTGTTGGCAGGCCCATTCCTATGCAGAACGAGTGTGGGCACCTGCAGTTGCTTTGAGTTCATGATTGCAGTGGCTATGCCTTGTCCAGAATATGGCATTTCACACCACCTCTGTCATCTGGCTCTTACATTTTTTCCACCCTGCCTTTCACAACATTCTCTGAGCCCTAGAGCAGATAGTATGACTCTAATGTTTATCACTGAACACTCACTTGTCACTTGTTCTCAGTACCTTTGACAGTTATGAGTCTGCATTCACCAATGTGTACTGGAAAGAGAGGCTTGTCTTCTATGGGAATAAGCATAGATATTAACAATGGAGTTTCCTGTTTTATCAACTTAGCTTAAAAAAAAACCTCAGTATTAATCTTCCCACTTTGGACCTGTGATCTCCCCTTCTACTTTTTTTTTTTTTTTTTTTTTTTTTGGGTAAACCTGTTGAAAGTACCAGACATGGATTCCCACACTTCAAATCCAATCAGGGAGTAGTTTGTTACCCCATTATAGTAGTGCCACTGTTGTACCCATGGGCACATCTTGCCTACCAGGTTCTTCTTGCAGATGGTAGTATCCATTATGGAGTAAGACCATTGACTTCCTTTTCACCCAGCATCCTTAATAGCACTTTTGAAAACTTGTAAAAACTACCAGTGGGGAGCAAGCATCCATATCTCTCCCAGCTTGATTTCTTTATATCATGTGTCCAAGGTGTATCTTGTCTTCAGTATGAGTTCTGATCCTAGTTCTGTTGGGCGACCAAGAAGACTGGTAAGAGTGTATACCGTCAGGGGAGGGAGGAGGTTCGGAGGCTTCCTTGATCATCAAACCCCTGAGAAGTTATCCTACCCTTGGCACAAGGATGTTTTTTTAAATAACTCGTGACTTCTGGGGACAATTTTTGCCAGCCACGCAAGGTATCTCCCTTTGAATTCTGTTAAAAAATAACATATTAATTTTGTTACAAGATAGTAAGTTTCCACATGGCATTTTTCATATCCTCTTCCTTTTGGTTAACCTTACTCTAGCCCTGTCAATTCCCCTGCTTAAACATTTTCACCCCCAGATCCCCCTCTGCATTTTCATTTTATCTGTGTTCTGCTCTCTTTTCCAGTTCTACCGTCATCGCCCTCCAATGGCCTCTTTCTAGCATCATGGCTTCCACAGGTACTCCAAGCTGATTACATCAAAGTAGAGATCCAAAGTTAGGATCCACATATGAGGGAGAACATGTTTGTTTCTATTTCCTAGGCCTGGATTACCTAACTCATAATTTCTTCCAGTTCAGTTCATTCACCTGTAGATTGCATAATGCCATTTTTCTTTCCAGCCAAATAAATTGTCTTCCTGTGTATGTAAAATATTTTCACTATCCATTCATCAGTTGATGGGCATTTACAGTGATTATATTTTCTATATTGTTAGTTGTGTGGGAATGAACACGGATGGCCAGTTATATGTGCAGTAAGATTTTGAATCCTTTCTTTTGGGTATATTCCTAGAATGGAATAGTCAGGTCCTATGGCATTCCATTTTTAATTTCATTAGGACTATTCATACTAATTTCCACAGTGCCTTTAACAGTTTGCACTCCCACCAGCAGTGAATAAGGGTTCCTCTTTCCCCCCATCCTCACTGCATTTGTTGTCATTTGGTCTCTTGATACCAGCCATTTTGACTAGGATGAGATGAAATCTCAGAGTATTCTTATTTTTTCTTTTGAGGGTCCTGTGTTCATATCTATAGGACATTTTAAGTGACTTCCTTTATGCTTTATTATTAGTTCTGTATATATTCTAGATAATAATACATTGAGGGATGAATAGTTAGCAAAGAATTTCTATCATGCTGTGAGCTCTCTTCAATTTATTGACTTTTCTGGACTGCACAGAAGCTTTGTAGCATTATGTTTGCGTTTGTCATTGTTGAACTATTTGCTGAGTGTTTAGTGTTATATTTATAAAGTCCTTGCCTATGCCTATGCGTTGCAATGTATCCTTACCTTCTTTTCAAGTGGTTTCAAAACTTCAGCTTTTGAACTGAGTCCATTAATCTGATTGGGCTTGATCTTTGTGCAGGATGAGAGATAAGTCCAAATTCATTTCCCTTCATGTAGGCATTGAGTTTTCTCAATACCTTGTGGAAGATGTTGTCTTTCCTTCTGTGTATATTTTCTGTGTCTATAAAAACAATGGCATAGTTTTACCTTTATGGACTTACAACTGGGTATCTTATTCTGTTCCACTGATCTGCATGTCTATTTTTATGCCAGAATAATGATCAATAATATAACTTGAGATTCAGAATGGTAATGCCTGCCATGTAATTCTTTTTGATTAGAACTCAGGATTTCTTTGACCCTCCAATTATTGTGTTTCCATATGAATTTTAAGATTTTTTTTCATTTCTGTGAAGAATGGTATACGGACTTTGTTTGGGCTGCATTTAATCTAGTAAACTGCTTTTGGTAGGGTGGTAATGGGTGTGAGAGGACTTTCCAACTTCCAGTATCATTCTCAATTTCTCAATTTTTAAGTTTTCATTGTGGAGGTTTTTATCTTCTTGATTAGGTTTATGCTGAGGCTTATTTAAAATTTATTTTTATTTTTGTAAAGGGATTGGTACCTGATTTCATTGTATTTGTCTTTGGTATACAGAAAGCACTGGTTTTTCTATGGTAATTTTTTATCCTACTATGGTGTGGAAAGTGTTAATTAGTTCTAGCAGTTTCCTGGTAGAGTATTT
>NW_008339517.1:3203842-3207107 GCF_000622305.1 Nannospalax galili
AATGATAATTTGACTTCTTTTCCAATTTGTATCCATTTTATCTCCTCTTGCTTTGTTGAACTAGCTAAGAATTTTGGTACTATATTGAGTAAGAGTAGAAACAGTGGTGATCCATGGCTTGTATCTGCTTTTAGAAGGATTGCTTTGAGTTTTTCTCCATTTAGAATAATGTTGGCTGTGAGTTTGTTATACATAGTTTGTTTCCTGGTTTCATTTGTTTGGAATAAATTTTTCCATCCCTCTGCTCTAAGGTACTGTGTGCCTTTGAAGGAGAGATGGGTTTCTTGTAGACAGTATACAGGCAGAAATGGGTTTCTAATACAATCAGCTAGACTGTGTCTTTCTACTAGGAAACTAAGGCTATTATAATTAAAGATATTATCAAATGATATTTTTAATTGTCATTTTATTGGCTTTTGTGGTGTTTGTTTTTTCAGACCTCCTTTACATAACTGCAATCCTAGCATGATTTTACCCCATAGTCTTTTTGATATGCTTGTCCTTCTCTTTAGCTTAAAGTAGTCCTTCCAGTATTCCTTATAGGTCTGGTTTCATAGCCATACATACTTTTGGCCTGTCATCATCATAGAAAAATTTTCTTTCTTCTCCAGTTTTGATGGATAGTTTTGCTGAGTAAGTTGGCATCTGTGTTCTTTCAGAACTTAAATCACAATGCTTCAAGTTCTTTTGAATTTTGGAGATTTCACTAAAAACCAGCCATTAGTCTGATGAGCTGGCCTTTGCATGTGACTTGAGCTTTTTCTCTTGTAGCTTGTATTAGTCATTTTTCTGTTGCTGTGATAGAAACATTGACCAAAGTAATTTATAGAAGGAAGAGTTTATTTGAACTTACTATTCCAGGGGAATTACAGTCCGTCATGGCAGTGAGGCACGGTGGCTGGAGGTGGCTGGTTCAGGAACAGCAGAAGCTAAGCTCTCACATCATCACTTAGGCACAGGAAGCAAGAGCGACTGGAGATCTGGCAAGGCTTAAGAACTCTCTAACCCCACCCCCGGTGATGTGCTTCCTCCAGGATAGCCACACCTTCTGAAACTTCCCAAAACGGCGCCATCATCTGGGGACAAAATGCCCAAACACTTGGAGCGTATGGGGAAATTTTCATTCAAACCACCACATAACTTCGCATATCATTTCTTAGTTCTGTGTATTTAATATTTTTAAATTTAATATGGCAGGGATATTTTATTTTCTGGTACATCTATCTGGTGTTCTATGTGCCTCTTTTACCTGAATGAGCATCTCCCTATATTTGGGAATTTTTCTTTTCTAATTGAAGATATGTTATAAACCTTTGACCTGGAATTCTTCTGCTTCTATACCCATAATTTATAGATTTCTTACAACGTTATCTTGCAATTCTTGTACGTTCTATTCATTAGATTTTTTAAAATCATTTCTCTACTTTGTCTTTAAGCATTGATAATCTGTTTTCTATGTGTTCCATTCTGTTGCTGAACCTTTTTATTGACCTTTATTAGACTCATTGAAATTTTCATTTCCGGCTCCATTTCACTTTGAGTTTTCTTCATTATTTCTAACTTCATTGAATTCAATTTTCATATACTATGCTGTTCAGAATATTTCGTCCATCCATTCTCTTGTATTTCCTTGGACTGCAATCAGTCTATTCCTGCCCTCTTTAAACTTACTGAGGTATTTATTTCTGTCCTCTTTGAATTCCTTGAACTCTTTGAAAATGTTTATAATTGTTCTTCTGTATTCTATGTTTTAATTGTCCTCTAATTTGTCCTCATTGTGGATAATTAGTATCAGATTAGTGATCTTTAGGAGAAGCAAGTGGTCATACATGTTCACACTGCTTGTTGTTTTTTGTTTGTTTGTTTGTTTGTTTGTTTTGCATGGAGACTTTGTCTGAAGTTGAGTTGTTACTTGTATCTTTTAAAACATATTTTATTATTCCTATTTTATGTGTATGAGTATTCTGCCTGCATGTGTGCAAGTGCACCCATGTCGTGAAATGCAGGCAAAGGTCAGAAGACGGCGGATTCCTTGGAACTGGAGTCGCAGATGGTGGTTGTTAGCCAAATCCCGGTCCTCTGAAAGCACAGCTAGTGTTCCTACCCACTGAGTCATCGCTACAGTCCCCACATATTAGTAATTCATAATAGTATGGTGTCTTTTTTAGTGGTTTAGGGGAGTCTTGAGGGGATGGAGCTGAGGAGGGTAAGGCTCTTACCAGCTCTGTGCGGGTGATTAGAAAGAGAATCCTGAGGCAGAACCAGGGGCTGCGTGGCTTAGAGAGTCCCAAGGTAGGTAGAATCAAGGGGAGTGGGTCTCTTGCTGCGACTGAGCTCATGGACTAGGTGTCAGAAGAGAATCTAGGGAAGGAGGAGGCAGCGCATAATGAGAAGTCCCATGAGGCCCCGTGGTGGGGGAAAGGTCTGGTCATGTGTGCTGGATGCTACCTTAGGAACCTGTGGCATGGGGTCCTGGGAGGGGCCAGGAGGAGATTTGGCAACCCAGGGAGATGGAAGAAAGGGGCCTAGCCAACATCATGCTAGGTGTAAGAACCAAGGATAACCAGGTCTCTCCCCACCCCACCCAGACCTGCTGTGGGCTCTCTGGGATTCCAGGGCTGACAAACCCAACAGGATACCTATTATTTGGGTTTGTACAATCCCCCATGGGCCCTGTATTTACGTCTCCACTAAGCTTTGAGATCTGCTGCCTGCCAGTGGCTCACCAGCTGTCCACGGGTACCAAGATGGTGACTGCCCTCCCTTTTTCTTTCCAATGTGCTCAGCGTTTTCCTTAGCATCTCTCAGCGTCTTCAGAGTCTGTCCCCAGACCCTCTGGCTCTGAGTCACTTGGAGTTCAGTTCTAGTTCCCTTGGAGGACATGCTTACCCAACTCCAGGCAAAGAGTTGGATAGGTATGGATAAAGGTAGGAAAGAGTCATGATCAACAAGTGTATACAGAGCAAGGTCATTGGAGAACTGGGTGGGGAATTAGGTAGCCTGTGTAGGGGGAAGGAGAGTCTCCTGGCCTACTGAGCCAGTGGCAACAGCTATGGAGTCAAGGAGAAGATGAGCTGAGTATCAGCAGGTAGGGAGTCAAGTGGCCTAGGGAGGAAAGAGAGGGCACTAGCTTACCACACGGTGGGACTTTACGCAGTTTTGGGAGAGTCAGATGAACATATATATATATATATATATATATATATATATATAACATCAGTTCAATAGATACAGAAAAGGGCCTTTAATAAAATAAATATTCATT
>NW_008339517.1:3207236-3219841 GCF_000622305.1 Nannospalax galili
TGTTAAAGGATTCCTCTAAAATAGTGAAGATTTTTTTTTTTAAATGATGATTTTTTGTTTTCTACAACTCTTTTTAGTAATATCATGCAAACATTTAGTATTATCAAATTTGGGAAAAACTAAAAATTCCTATTGTTACTAGAGATAGTCATGGGCTGTCATGACAGATGATATTCAGGTTCTTTGTGTCTTGAGTAAAGGTTTGAACAAGATACAGAGTAATAGTGAAAGTATAGGTTTATCAGAAGTGACAGTGAAAACAGGAGTCTATGCCATATAACAGGAGTGAACTCCAACAAGGATGTGGCCTAAGAGCCAGGATTTGGAGTCCAGAGACCATTATTATGAAGGGAAAGGAGTCACTGAAGGGCAAGACCCTCTTTCACCTAATGTAGGTGATAGTTTTATTTGCCTGCTGGAGTTGATGTGTAGCATCCTTGGAGTGGTCCAGGGCAGTCCAAGTGATGACCTTTCCTGTTTGCTGGGTCCTAGAGTTCACTTTCTTATGGCTCCCAAGCTGTATTTTACCATATCTTTCTGTCTTTAACTTTCATTTATTAGTTTAAATTTCTATGGCACTTTAAATTTTTCCTGTGCTGTAAATAGCTTTACATATTCCTTTGAATTGAAAAAGTAAGGTACATATGAAACTCTATAAGGCTGCATTATTTCTACTTCTAACCTAAGAGAATTTCTTTATGGGCTGGATACTGATGAGAAATGAATCCTTTATGAAGCTGGGGACGTTTTGGAGACAAAGGGTTTTCAGATGATTGCTCCTTCATCAGAAGCTTTCGTCTTGTTCCTCCTGTTTATTCTGCAGTGTGCTACTGTTTGATGTGGCATGTTCTTACAGTGAAAGGTTCTGTATATCTGCAGTCTCTTGTCACATGCTGGTTGTTAACACAAGAGAGAACGTGCCAATGCCAGGGCAGCTAAAATTACATAATTTAATTAGGCACAGAAATAACTCTAAACTCATATACAGAGTATTAAAATAAAACCAAGTGTATTTCATGTTCAACTTCCTCCTAACTAGATACCCACAAAAAAATTTAGCCTCCTTAAAATATTAGAAAAAACCTATAGCACGACTAGAGTCAAAATGTATATATAGTAGAATTTGGCATCTAGTCTAAGACAGAACTTTATCTGAACCCTTAAATTCAATCAAGAGTCATCATACAATCATTTAGGATGGACAAACAGTACATTGTAGAATTTTAAGTATAAAGACTTTTGATAAATAATCTCAATTTTCCCAGTTGAAGAGTTTGATACTTACTAAATAACTTTGCTTTGGTGTTTTCTGAAACTAAAAATGATGCATTTGCAACCTCCTATTTCTAGGCAAGCGTTTCTCATTAGAGAAGGCTGTCCCAGGGCTGGAGATGGCTCAGCAGTTAAGAACACTGACTGTACTTGATCTTAGCCAAAAGGTCAAGAACATTAGAAAACAGGTGTTAACAAGGGAGATATGGATAATAATGGGGTTATTTTAAGGGGAGCGGGGAGGGAAGGTTATGAAAGAAACCTAAAGGATAAAGGGAAAGAAGGAGCTCAAGAGAGGTGGGACCATAAGAAAAGTGTATTATTAAGGGAGAAATGGGAAAAAATAGGGGCACCATAAATGGGGAAACCATGGTGAAAGGGTTAGACAATGTGAGAGATAAGTAATTCCTAGCTAGTTTTAGAAAACCAGAGGGAACCATATTAGGCCAACAACCTACTGACAAATTATACATACAACCAGATCAAAGAACGTAATGTATGCCTAGGCAAGGTTTATCTGAGAGCATTTGGTCTTTGCCCAAGCTCTACTCTATCTACAAGGCATATGGTAATTAAAAGTACCATACTGGTAGAACTAACCTTCTTGGATGTTTAACAGCCATACTTTGAGGCCTATAATAATTTGGTCAGGGGGACATAAAGGACATTTTTGCTCCTTGCCCCCCTAGTTCAACTAAGTTCCAGGGGACTATGAGCATCTCTCAAAATGTCCTGTAACTGTGGTGAGTCTCCTGTTCTCTTGAGCATGGAGACCATGGAGACCCCACCAGATGGACCTGAACCAGTGTCCAGTCTACAAAAAGGAGAGTCAACACAGAGGAATCACTTTCTCCATGCTTCTAAGCAAAGCCAGCCATGGTCGAGCAGGACCTTTGACTTATCTTCACATAGACAGAACTGGTAAAAGAAAGGAGCCATGGGCTCCTCCCAAGCCCATTTGATCCCTGAGGAACAGATCCTCAAACAACCTTAAGAGTAAAAATAAATTGTCCTATCTGGGCCTACTGTAGGGTCTTAAACAACCAAAAAGAAAATATAACAAAATATTAAAGGGGTCAATATAATTTTTAAGAGTCCATATGTATAGCTAAAGGCTACATAGCAAGAAACAATGCCAGACAGGAGATACCTTCCTTTGAGTTATTGGCCAAGGTGGCCCAAGAGATGCCCAGACAGCAGCTCAGCATAGAACGGTGAAAATGAGCAAGACCCCAAGCTTATCTAAAGGAATATTGACAACTGATTGCTGCTAGATGAGGAGCAGGTAATGTTCCTAAAACAAAGATCTCTAGATAGGCTGACTAGATTCAGCAGAAGCACAAGCACTGGAGAATGGCTGGGGTGTTGAAAACACAGTGGACAGTAACAGGGATGACAGAGTATATGGGCTCCAGGGTGTGGGAAGGGGAGGCTATGGGAGGGTGCCATTTGGGAAGTGGGTATATAGATGAATACGATTGTGTGGGATGTTCTGTATGATACACACAGAAAAATAAACAAATTAAAAAAAGACATATCTAAGGAGGAAGCACAAAAATTTACTTCATGTAAATAGTAGAGGTAATGAACTTTACTCAGGGACTAAGGATCTGAGTGTCATGGACTATGACTAGTAATAATCAGATACATAGAGTGTAAAAACACATGTGCAAACATCCAAGTGTTAGTAGCATTAAAAATGTAGGAAAGAGCACATTTTAAAATGAAATGGAGATCTTCTTTAAAAGGTAAAAACTTATCCAATTTTATATCTTACAGGGTTTATGCTGAGTTCAATACTGTATAATTGTTTTAATTCAACTGTGAACCTATAAATTTACAGGCACTTTTGAAAGAGATGTATCCTTGCTCCGGAGTGTGTTACTGAATATGTTAAAGCTGTAATGAAATTCTTCTTCTAATCATTTGGTTACTACATTAAAAAAATTAAAAAACAATAATTCTTCAAAGCATAAAAATTTGCTCCTTAATAATTAGTAAATGTGACAAACATTACCTTTGAAATCTACCTGATTACTTTATATCCATGCTCAGATGCCAAGGATCTCAGAAAGTAACCGATTGTGATTAGTAATAATCAGATATATAGAAATTAGAAACGCATGTGCAAACATCTTAATGTTAATTGCAATAAAAATGAATTTTTCTGTATAAAGGTTCAAACCTCATTTAATTTTATATCTTATAGGGTTTATACTGAGTACAATATTGCATAACTATATTGATTCAACTGTAAACCTAAAAATTTACAGTCAGTTTTGAAAGAAATGCATCTTAGCTCTGGAAATTGTTGTTGAATATGTCAATGCTGTTGTAATGAAATGCTTTTTCTAATTATGTGGTTATTAAATAAATAATTTTTTTAAAAAAAGCACTGACTGTTCTTGCAGAAGACCTGGGTTTGAATCCCAGCACCCACATGGTAGCTAACAACTGTCCATAACTCCAGCTTCAGGGGATCTGACAGTCTGTTCTGTCCTCCATTGGCATTGAATTACACCAGTGCACTTACCTTCATGCAGGCAATACACTTATACAAATAAAATAAAATCATAAATAAAATATTTTTTGAAAAGAGAGAACACTGTCCTAGTAAAACTGCCCAACCGAATGAAAAGCATTAAGTAGATGGCACTATGTGAAGGCGATGATGTTTTCTGATTCCACACCCAGTTCCTTCCCATGGCCTGGATTTTTACACCCACAGAATGAAAGTCAAATGGAAGAGAAAATGTTATTATTCATTGTAGTTCAAATTACTTACTTTGAAATATTCCTAACGATCCACAGCAAATGCTCAGAATGCTCTAGGGGTTTTGGAAGGGTCCCATAGAAGTAATGAAGTAATATCTTAAACTTAAACTCCTTTAGCTTTGTGGTAAATCCAAAGCAGATTATTCTCATATATATATATATATATATATATATATATATTATATAGAGAGAGAGAGAGAGAGAGAGAGAGAGAGAGATCATAGACAGATAGATGATAGATAGATATAGACATAGATATAGATATAGATATCTACAAAAGGGTCTCAGGGGAGTCTCTATCCTGAATTCTGTGATGTTGTTCAGCCATTGTTCACGTCTTTCTGTTCCTTATCTCTACACCAGCACCCAACCCCTCCAATGAATTCACTCCTTTGCTGGTGACGGGGCACTTTGGTGATCAGTGCCATTTAGCATGATGAATATATATGAGTAATAGTGATGAAAAAGTGCTAGTATAAAACACTAGTCTAGCTATGTACTGATTGGTGGTGGAAAAAATCTTTCATTTTTGTCTCCTAAGGCAAGTTATTAATTTCATTTGATGCAGCTGCATAAAGATTCACATGTGCACATTCATACACACATATGTACTCACACACACACACACACACACCACACATGGGTGCATGTATGCATCCATGTGTTTGGTGTGTGTGTGTGTGTGTGTGTGTGTGTGTGTATGGCTATTCTTGCTTTTTTGGTTATTTTTTAATTTTTACTTTTTGAGAACTTCATAGATATGTAGTATATTTACATCATTTGCATCCCTCCCTCTCATTCCTCCAACCCTCTCTAATCCCTCTCTCTCCCTTTCAATTTTGTGGCCTCTTTAAAAATTTTATACACATACACAAACATACACAAACACATGTGTATAATAAAGGTACTGAGTCCATTTAGTTGTGCTCATATGTATATGTGTTTAGGGTTGACCACTTGGGATTGGATAATCTACTAGGAAACTTGTTCCTGGAGAAAACTGATTCACTCTCTCTGAGCAGCCATTGATTGCCTAAATACTATGACCAAAATTAATTAACTATTATGAACAGCTACCTGTGCTGTAATTATTCTAATAATTATTCATTTTATATAAATTGATTGTAGGCTATTTTATATAAATTAAGTCTGTTTTTATAGTTTCTTAATTTAATCTGATATTCACAACATTTTAATGATATGATCATCATAATTTTACATTTTATAATGAACTATATGATATGTAAATTTCAACTTATCTAAGTAAATATGGGATTCAGAAATCATGCATTTCCCTACATGCATGACTGCTTTAGATATAAATGTTTTATGCATTTTCAAAAATTAAAATGAAGAATATTTTTCATTCCTTCCTTCCTTCCTTCATTTTTTACTTATTGGAAAACATGATCATTTTCATCTCAAGAAAGCAATTATAAGCAAATGTGCATATAAAACAGACCAGCTGCCTGAAATAAGTTGCCATCCACCTTGCTGGTCTGACTTTTTTTTTAAGATATTCACCAGCTTAGCTCTTCGCCTGTCTGTGAGTTGGAGTACCTTCAGAGCACTAAGAGAGCTGTTATTTTACGTTGTCATCTCCTGCCTGCAATTCTGATGTTTGTGAAAGTCTAAATGCAGCCATGCCTTGACCCTTAAGGCTGCTTTGTAATTTACTGGTGGTTTCTTTAATGCATAAGTCAAAAAATTCAGGGTTTTTTTAGTTTGTTTTGTTTTGTTTTTATAATGCTTCCAACTCTATTTACCAAGAATGGTGTGTGTTCAATTCCATGTCTCCTGAAATTCTAGTAATGCTAAAGATGCTGGTGTGTACTGCATATGTCAGTGTCTGAGTGTTTACACACATGTATATCGTGTTGTTGGAATGAAGAAAGGTATGATTTGTTATTGTAGAGATCTTAATCACTTAAGCCACCCTGAAATGTCAACTTCTTGCTTGTATGTTGGCTTATTTTGTATGTGTATGTGTGTGTGTGTGTGTGTGTGTGTGTGTGTGTGTGTTTCTTCAGGGAAGGGCACCTTGTCTTTAAAGCTGCCTCACCAGGCATACTCTGTGGCTCTTCTCTTCCACCTTGCTTATTTCCTTCTCACACTTTTTGCTTGTCATTGTCCCTCACTGTTGCTTTGTTACTGAGTAACTTGTGCTCATGTCCAGTCAAGATAGCAGGTGCTGTCGAGAGGTATCTCTGGTATATAATGTACTGCATTAAGGAGTTTCTCCAAAAGGAATTCCATTAGCTTCAGGGAGAGATTATTTCACTTCTTTAAAGAAGTATAGATTGCTTGCTATTTAAAGGAATACACACACACACACACACACACACACACACACACACACACAGAGTTTTCACCATGAGAAGGCAGAGTAACTGGGTCAATCCAACCTGCAGACTCCCTGTCCGTAGTTCCTAAATTACCAGAGACTACCCTTGAGGAAGTTGAGGTAAATTTTCTTATTCTCATTACTTAAACTTTATACAAATACAATAGTAATTTTGGGGTTAACATTTGTGTAATATAGCACATAAACATGTTTATAAACAGTTCTTTGCTCCTATTAACCATAAATTAATTAGTATCATAATGTCGCCACAACCTAGAAACTAGCTTTGAACTATAAGTTTCTGATTTTATATGTATAGCGTTTTTTTCAGTACAAATTTACTGACTACATAGAAACATATGGTAATCCAGGTGGAAGCTTCCTTGGAAAAGTGCCTGAGCAGCTGAATCCCCACCTGGCATTCTGCTTTTGGCCTGTAATCAAACTTTTCTCAAACTGGACCGTTCTTTTTGGCTAGCTATAACTACCGTTTTACACTTATACAATGTATTTCACAAGAATGACATCTACATTCAGTTATATCAAAACATTTGAATGTATTTATTTAGCATAGACAGACAGGTACATAGACAGACAGCTACAGAAAACATAATTTTGAATTACTACCTCAGATGTTAAACAAAAGTATTATCAAATTTATTAAATAAAAAAATGTTGATTTCCCACTGTTGCATGGGGAAGCTTCATTGATGAGAGTTGATAGCTGCGTTAGTAATCTCTCCATCCCTTGTTCCACTACGTCCCATGAGCCTTAGGTGTAGAGGTTTCATTGTAAATGTGTCATTTGGGGTTGGGCATCTCAGAGACATTCTCTGCCTGTGACCAGTTGTGGAACTCTGTAATATTCTCCATCGTCTGTAAAAGAAGCTTCTTTGATGAGGGTTACTACCATCCTTGTCTGTAAATATGAGGATCCAGAGATGAACTTTCACTGAGGGACATGTGGGTACACTAACTTGACTGGATGGGCCTTAATATATATGAGAGAACACATGAGATTTGGTGGAGCAGGTATGGGTGTCCAGATGGGGGAGGGGATATAAAGATGCTTAAGGTGTTTTGTATGAAATGCACAAAAATTCAATAAAACAACAATGTTGAAGTAGTGTATGTGATGTAGGTGGAGTAATTCCTTCTTTCTTTCTCTCTCTCTCTCTCTCTCTTTCTCTTTCCTTTGCTTTTTTGAGACAGGGTCTCTTTGTAGCCCCAGCTGGCCTGGAACTCTCTAGTAGACCAGGTTGACCTCCATGTCACAGAGTTCTTCCTGCCTCTGCCTCTCAAGTGCTGGGGTTGGTTGCCACCAAGCCCAGCTTCATGAAGGAAGTCTTTTTTAGTTCTTGTTGGTTTTTTTTTTTTTTTTTTTGATCTTTTTGAGACAGGGTCTCCGTGTAGCCCCAGCTGGCCTGAAACTCACTATGCAGAGCAGGCTGGCCTCGAACTCACAGAGTCCTGCTTGCCTCTGCCTCCTGGGCATTGGAATTAAAGGTATGTGCCACCACACCTGGCATGAAAGGAGTTTTAATGAGAACTTTTGCAGATCTGACTTGCCATTCACATGTAAGTAGGTGATTATCTTGATTGTTAATTGATAGAGGAATACCTTGCCCATTGCTGGCTGTGCCATTGCAGTTAGTTGGGAGCAGTGAGCAAGCAGTGATGTGCTTAGTCTCTCTTTGCTGTTGACTGTGGGTGTGTTGGCACTAGCTGCTGCTGGTCCAGGTTTGACATCTCCACCATGGACTGTAACCTGGAATTCCAAGCCAAGCCAATAAACTTGATTCCCTTATGTTAATTTTCTTGTCAGGGTACTTGCCACAACAACAGAAATGAAATGAGAACAACCACTTTCTAAGTTCAGGAATGCATAACTTTGTGCTCTCTTTCTTGTGTCCGTGTGATGGTAAGATTTATTTAAGCTAGCAAGGGACGGGTTTCAATAACACTTAAAAGCCAGGCATGGTGGCTCATACCTTTAATCCCAGCACTCAGGAGGCAGAGGCAGGGAGGGGCATCTCTGTGAGTTCAAGTTCAGTCTGGTCTACATATTGAGGCCAGCTGGGGCTACAGGGAGGCGCTGTCTCAAAAAGACAAAAAAAAAAAAAAAAAAAAAAAAAAAAAAAAAAATCTTACATTCAGACATGTCTAGCCTGTTGCCTGTTCAATTTTTCTATGAAATTGGAACACCAATTTCAAGATTTCAAACCCAGTCCCTGAAGACTATGTCATCTATCCATCAAGCATTCACTAGGCACCTGCCATAACATAATTTCATTTTTACCAGTGTTTTTTAAAGTTAGCATTGCCCTTTCAAGGTTTTTAATCAAAGGGAAATATAATTGTAATAATGTTGCATCTCTTAGTGTTCAAAGTTGTTTAATATTAATTCCTTACTTTATTTTTCAATTAACACCTAAGAGAAAACAATGTTCTTCAGAGTCACCACACCTAGCTGTTAAAGAAAAGAATAGAATCTCCATCTAGGTGGACCCATGCCATTGTCTCCTCCCTTTGAAAAGCTAATCCAGCTGGGTTGCCAATCATCTGGCCAAGGAAGCACCCCTCAGGAAGGCCAGTTCACCTTAAGTCATGATCAAGAGAGGGGAAGAATAATCAGCCCTTTAATGAGATAATACACTTCTTCCCAGAATGCCTGCCCTCTGTGAAGTTGCTACAGGGTTGATATTAGGTTCTGATGGGTCTCTCTCTCTCTCTCTCTCTCTCTCTCTCTCTCTCTCTCTCTCTCTCTCCTAACCATGCTTTCCCTAACACCCTGGGCTTCACTCTTTCTCTAAATCTCCCCTCCTTGCCATGTGGCTGACCTCCATGACAGAATAACTCAAATGGCTTGAGTTATTATTTTCTTCTCTATTTCCCCCTTCCAGGCAGGTGCCAAATTCATAGCTTTCTTGCTTTGGAATTTTTCTTTTAAATTCTAATGAAATTTCCCTTTAGTTTTCTTCTGGATGTTTTCTTAAATTCTTTTATTAATAAGACTAAGAACCCCAAGAGGGGACCCTGATTTCACCAGTAACATGAGATGAATCTGGTGTGACTACTTACAACTTCCAGTAACATAATTTCAGCAAATGCTCAGTTATTTATCCTATTGTTCTCAGCTGTATAATGGGAAAAAACTATACAGCTTATAATTACTAAAACATTCTGCTACCAAATAGCCATCCTATATACACAGCAAGAATTTGTAGGAAATCATCTACCTGCTCATAGGAATGTAGGAAAGGAAGCAGCATAACACTGCTCACCTACAGCTGGAAATGCCAATCGGTGTTGCTCCATGCCTATCTTGAGGGGTTCTTCTAAGAGAACTCGGCTCAGGTAAAGACAGGTGTTTCCTTGCTCTACAGAAAAGAACCTTACGGCGAGTTAGTGAAGAAAAGTCAGACCTCTGAAAGAATTAGAGCGTGGACATTAGAAAGACATGTCCTGAGCATCTTGACAGTAGGTGTCCATGTGATCTTGTGGTATTTGTAATGACCTTGTTCAAATGATGTAACCTAAAACTCCTTAACTGAATTTGAAAATTCAGTGGAATTTAAAAATTAAGTGAAAATGAGCTTGTTTTATTTATTACTCACATCTTAAAAAATTTCCTTTGGCAAATGAGGTGGTAAGGTGATTAGTATACAACATCTTACTGGATTGTGTGGTGGGAAAAAGACGGCTAATGAGGGTAAATGTCAGAGATTCACAGGCTGAAGGTATATTCTCTGACATCAAGCATGACTTGTCTGTTGTTTTAATACTGTTGTTTTTTGTAGTACCCAGAAAAGGAAGCCTGATCTTGGTGTAGGTGTTCTTTCCCCACCTGCATTTAATTTTCCCTGTCTTTCTATTTTTCCTTGGCAAGCTTAGATTACAGGAAAGATATATAGCTGTTAAGGGACAACCTTTTGGTAATTCCACACTCAGAGAATTTATTTAGTGTGGCGAGAAAGGAGAGTCCTAAACTTATCTTTGTAAATAAAGCAATTAAGCAGTAATTTAAGAGATTAATTTAATAAATACTTATATTTTTATAATGCAAATTAAAAGTCATTGGGGCTGGAGAGATAGTGCAGTGTTTAAGAACACTGACTGTTCTTGCAGAAGACCCGGGTTCAAATCCCAACACCCACATGGCAGCTAACAACTGTCCGTATCTCCAGTTCCAAGGGATCTGACAATCTCTTCTGTCTTCCGCAGGCATTGCATGACACGGGCACACTTACCTACCTGCAGGCAATACATGCATACACATAAAATAAAAATAATAAAATATTTAAAAACAAAAAAAGCCATGTTGTGTAACAACATTCCGAGAACTAAGAGGTGTTACAGATACAAAATAATGAAAAGCAAAAATCAAGCAAAAGCAAAATCCAAACAAAAGAAAGGAAAAACACTCCTTCCACCTCTAATAATGGCTTAGAGGACCAGAATAAAGTCCTTACACATAGGTTGTCTCCTCCTCCCCCCACCCCACAAACTAAATATGAGCATTAGTAATGTGTTCCTTAATGGATTGATTTTGAGATCTTTCAATATGAAACACAAAGTGGAGTGCAATTAATTATAGTTCATCATCCATTGTTCACTAGAAAGCTTTCAGTGTAAAAACACAGATGAGGACTAAGGGAATTTTGCCTTCTTGCAAATTATAGTAACGTTAGAGAATATGGTTTTGATGAGCTAATCAAGCAAATCTTAGACTGTGTCCATGTGCTCTTGTCTTTTGCTCGTCATTTTGATTGTGTTTATTTTTCTTTACTATATGTCCTTAGTTACCTTGGAAAACATCAAAGAAGATTCTACACATTGATTTTAGCAGGAGTCTTCTCCATGTTTAAGCTGTCTGCTTTCTCTGTGTATCTAAGAACTTGCTTGAGTTTGGAGCGATTGCTCAGCAGTTACAAGCACTAGCTGCTCTTGCACAGGACCTGGATTCAGTTTCCAGCACCAACATGGAGGCTAACAACCATCTCTAACTATAGTGCCAGTGGATCTGATTTCTCCTCTTGCCTGTGTGGGCACCAGTCACACACATGGCACATATACATACACACATACATACATACATATATACATACATGCAAAACACTTTTACACATAAAAATAAAATGATTCAAAATTTTTTTTGTTAAAAAAAATAGAAAAATTTTGGTTATTTTTGGTCTCCTGTCTCCCTTCCTTCTACATTATATAACCCTCCTGTACCACACTACCTGGGCCCCAGAGTCCACTGAATTAGGCTGATTATACATGGAGAAACAAGAGGAAAATTGCATAGTAACATGAAGTTGATGCAATCACAGAACTGCATTAGAGCAAGACTGCCCCAAAAGGTCTGAGACCTATGAGGACTACTGGCATGAGTTGTAATTAACCTTTTCTTCATTTTAATGGACTATCCTTATCTGTAGTTTTCAAAGTCACCTGTTCCCTGTGCCATGGGGCCATGACACAGCCAGGAAATTCTGTATAACCACAGAAATGCAGAGTAATCCTTTCTGAAGTTTGTTATTGTAATTACCTACCTTTCTCTATTCCTTAACTTATGAATAATCCTCACCTCCATTAAGGTTTCCACATAAAATGAAATATTCAAACCCTCTAAATAGAAGCCCTAACATACTCATTCCTTGGGTATGTGGTATTGTCCCTTTCCTGGGCAAACTTTCTCTCTCTAGGAACTCATACCCAAACTGTATACTTGATTTTCTTCATGAACCTATCACATTTTATTATACCTAATGAGCCCCTTTCTACTTCGTAAAATCTAACATTTCTTTACACTAACTTAGCCTGAAATTCTCTGATGCAGCAAAAGTCAAGAATCCTGGTTTCAGCTGAATAACTCCTGTTACTGGGGAACATAGGGCTCTATTTATAAGCTCTTAGTCTTATGGATAATTTAAAAATCAAACTCAGGGGCAAACTCAAGGATAATTTTATTGAAGTTTGAGACCAAACAAAACAAAACCAAACAACAAGAAAACAAAACAGGGTATGCAGGCCAGAAATTTTGGCAGCTGCAGGAAAGGAGATGGATAAAAGGGACAGAGAAAAATCATCACACTTTCTGACTTAAAAGTCACAAAAAGAAAGCAGGTTGGCAGGCTCAGCAATGGAAGTCTATAAGCAGAAACGCTAGGTTGAGAGAGCATGAGAGGAAGGGAGGGTGGGGGAGGGAGGG
>NW_008339517.1:3219861-3239983 GCF_000622305.1 Nannospalax galili
GGAGGAAAAATAACTGAATGCCAAGTGTCAGGTCAAGCAGGTGAGGAACTTTGTCAGGTTTCTGAAAAAAGAAGACAGAGAAAGAGGAAAGAAAATGTTATGCATTTTGAACTCAGCAAGTAGTCAGGTTAGCAGTGAGGCTCTGTAATCAACTACATCAAATAGGGGGGTAGGGTGTGGTGGCTTATATAAGTGCATATCTTGTTAAGGAAATAGTTATTCCATTGATGTTCTTAACATGTATCAAATGTATCATATGTGTCACGTTTCTCAAATTTTCTGGAACAACACCTTTCTATGGAGCGGTTTGTTGCAGTTCTTTAGAGAACTAGAACCAAAAGAATGTGTGTGTGTGTGTGTGTGTGTGTGTGTGTGTGTGTGTGTGTTTGTGAGCTTACATGATTAACGCCTGGGTAGTCCAACCAAGACTTTCAGTACATTGAAAAGGCTGAGAATCCCAAACTCAGATACCTTAGCCAGCCCAGTTTGGCACTGAAGGCCTAGAAGATTCTTGGAGAGACACTGGTTTTCAGTCCATATATGACCTGAAGAATCTGGAGTCTGATGTCAGGAAAGAAGGCAGCAAAAACAGAGATGCTCACAAGCAAGAAGTGAAGGCAGGCAGGCACGGGGCATAGCTTTCCTGGGATCTCTTTATGTCTAAGCCACCAGCACAGGTACCACCCACTCTGGAGGAAAGACTTGCATCTGGAGTAAATCTGTCTTGCAAAATCCCTCACAGACACACCATCACAAGTGGTTTCCTATCCAAATGATTGACAGACCCATTTGGAGTAAGTCTTATGGGAGGGAACAATGGTAAATCTTTGTAATTTCATAATCATTTGGACAAGTTAGACTAGCATGTCTCCAGCTAGGGTCAGAGCTACAACTCAGATCCCATTCTTTTTAACAAAACTCATGTAACAAAGTAGTTTAAATGAACTGAAGATAAATAAATAATTTAAAGCACCTATGCTTTACCAGACTAGCCTTTTCTTAATGGGCCTCCCTTAAGCCCTGCTGTCTCTACCTTCCACCATTTCATAGTATTTTAAATCTTAAGGAGGGACAATCATGATGCCTCCTCTTTCCTTTCACATGGTATGTCACATTCTAAGGAGCATTAGTTATGACTGTTTCCCCTTCCTTAAAATTAGTCTGTACCAAAGACCCAGAAAGTAGGGGCCAGAGTTGGTTATGAGCATAAAGTATGCGTGAGGGAAAATTCTACTCATGCTGTCCCTCTGAAGATGGGAAACCTTATGAATTCTCTTTGATTGAGAAGTCAAAACACTGTACTCAGGAATTCCTGAGATTTAGAAACTAGCATCAGACACTACAGAAATCATGACCATACTCGATGACAGCAGAGCATGCTGATGTCTGAGCACCTACCTGAATAAGTTACCTGTCTCACTGCTGTGACAAAAACACCTGGCCAAAGCAACCAAAGAAGGATTTATTTAATTTTCAGTTCAAGGGGATACAGGACATCATGGCAGGAAAAGCATGCTGGGAAGGGCGGGAGGCGGGCTGGTACCAATGAGTCCATAGTCAGGAAGCAGAAGCAATACATTCTGAGACATCCTTTTCATTCAATCTGAGACCAGAGCCCACGGAATGGTGCTACCCACATGTAGAGTGTGTCTTCCCAACTCAATCAATCTAATCTAGGAAATCATTCACATATATACCTAGAGTTTTGTTTCCATGGTGGTTATAAATTCCATCAAGTAGCTGGAGAGATGGCTCAGTTGTTAAGAGCACTAGCTGTTCTTGCAGAGGAACATGGTTGATTCCCATCACCCACATGGCAGCTAACAACTATCTGTAACTCCAGTTCCAGGGGGATCCAACTCCTTCTTCGAACCCCCGAGGACACTGCATGACACCGGTGCACTTACACACATGCAGATAATACACTCATACACATAAAATAAAAAGAAAAAATAGTTTTTTAAAAAAAAATCCATCAATCCTGGTGTGATGACATGTGCCTTTAATGCCAGGAGTCAGAGGCAGGCAGATATCTGTGAGATGGAGGCCAGCTTGGTCTACTAGCAAATTCCAGGCCAGCTTGGGCTACAAGGAGTCCCTGTCTCAAAAAGACCAAAACAAAACTAAAAATTTTTATCAAGTTAACAATCAAGATTAGTCATCATACTATATAACATTCGGGCTGAACAACAAGAAGGGCAAAATTTCCATTCTAATAATTGGTCACGCTAGTTCTAAGTCTCATGAGCTAGTACAATGTTTGAATTTTCAGCCAAAGAGAACTCATGAGTTTTCTCATTTTCAGAGGGACAACAGAAGTGGAACTTTCCCTCATAAATACTCTGCACACCTCAAGCATTCTATATGTTATGAGAATGACTTATCAAAGGTAGTACCAAAGGCATTCCTGTAAAATGGGGAAGGGAGAACATGGGTGAGAGAAGGCTTAGGAGATTTCTTATGTATTTCTTGCCTGCGCTTATTTGAAAAGTTCATAACAAATGTTTCATAAAATATATTCACTATTTGGAAAAAATACATAAAAACAAATATTCATATACAGAACCAATACTTTTAGTGACCCCTTCAAAAGAATTGAATGCCTACATACTGCCAAGTTAGGCAGAAAGTAAAATTGTAGAAATGATTTTAAAAAAAGAAAGAAAAGAAAAACCCCACACTCTGTGTTCCTACTTATCAATTGTAACACAAATCTCATAAATATTTTATTTGACTCTTTTTGTTTCTGATAAATAAAACCCTCATTCCCAATGACATATTGTCTTATGTCTTCAAGCATTTGCCTGCGTAACTATTTTCTGCCCCCAGTGAGAAGGGAAACAGCCCCAAGGTTTACGAATCAATTTGCATAACAGAAAAATCATCTTCCAGCCTGGAACTCTCCCAGGGGTCTTGATTTGAGTATGAGCTAGGTTCATTCACAGACTTCAGAGACAGGTAGGTGACTACAAAGCAAATGTTAACTGTTCTAATGGGGTGGTTTGAAAGCTCTTCAGCTCCTGGATTTGATAGGATTCTCACTCCTGCCAGTTCAGCTGCTAGAGAAGGCTGCCAACGAGGCTGAGGATGCTGAGGACGCAAAAGCAGGAGGCTGCTATGGGGGAAAGTGTTTCACACAACTTGGCACCGTCTGCTATTCTCTTAATCTTTGTTCAGGCAAGAAGCAGTTTGAGTAGGGATGTCGTCAATGGCTCTGACAGCAATTTTTTGGTGAATGTAATCCTTAACATATGATGACCCTCCTGTACTAAAAATAAAATGAGTCAGGAAAGAAGACTGGATATTTCTTTTTAAACTGCATTTGCTTTTTAAGATCTTAAAACACAAAACAAATGAAGCAACAGAAAGACACATACTCCTGTTATGTCACGTATGCAACTACAATTCACTTGGCTGTAGAAATCTGCCCCAGATAACGAAAGCATATGAGGATTTCACTGGGCAGAAATGACCATGATGATGATACAACTGATCCTATGTGTAAACACATCCTGGGTGTGTATAGAAAGAGACAATGAGATGGAGAGGCAGAAGAGATGGGGAGAGGGCAGAGACCAAGATTTTACCAATGTAGGACACATTTTTGGATTTTCAGTTGCATTGATGATAACGGGCTCAAATCTAAGAGATGGTTCTCCATGACACAGTCCCTTACATTGACACATACCCACCACTTTTATTCCAGCAGTGAGTGTAAGTTGATGTCAGTAAAGAGAGGTTATAGAGCATGGACCTAACTTGAAGAGCAAATGCATTGGAAACTTATGAAATGAATGAAGCTGGGTTTATAAATGCTTTTGTTAGGGCTACCACACTGGCAAGATGAGGCTGACTTTACTGATGACAGATCATGATGTCCCTACCAGCTGAACCTCACTCATGAATGCCAAGGGATATCTGAAATGGCATTCAGAGCTGGAAAAATCAGTATTTAGGCCTCTCATGCTCAGCACTGAGGGTCCACTGTGGCCCCAAACAGTGAAGTATTTGCAACCTGGGAGCATATATGATACATCAGAATCATTATGTGCCCTCAAGTTGCTCTTCTTGCTCCTGCTTCCTAGGGTCTCAAAGAAACCTGCCTGGTGCATTGACTTTTTCTTTCTTTGCCAGTCTTTCCAAACCAAAGGAAGTAGTGAAACAATGGACCAGTGTTCGATAGAGTCTGAACTTTAGCAAACACAGCCATACACAGAATTCTCTTTTCCCTTCTGAAAAGTTAGACTATTGATAAACAAACATATGTGAAAAGATAACAGCATATACCTCTCAGACTCATAAGTGTGCTCCTGCATATGTGTGAAAAGCTGTAGACATGTAATGGTAACTTCTGGAAACATCCTCTCATCTGGGCCACAGAAAAGACAGCTTATTTAATTCTAGTAAAATATACAGGGAAAATATCTTGATGTGGTGGTGCATGCCTTTAATCTCAGCACTTGGGAAGCAGAGGCAGGTAGATCTCTGTGAGATTTGGGCCAGCTTACTCTCCATAAAGAGTTTCAGGTTAGCAGGGAGACCCGTCTCAAAACAAATTCAAAAAGAAAACAAAAATAAAACCCAACAACAGTAACAATTACAAAAGCATATGGCCAGGCATATGCATACTTCAAACATCAATCCCAGCAGCAGATCTCTGTACACTTGAGGCCAGCATGGTCTACAAGGCAATTTCCAGGCCAGCCAGGGTTACATAGTGAGACCCTTTCTCAAAACAAGCAAACAAACAAACAAAACCCAGGCTCTTAAAACCTATGGATAGGGCTGGAGGGATGACCCAGTAGTTAAGAGCACTGGTTGCTCTTGCACAGGACCCTGGTTCAATTCCCACCATCCACATGAAGGATAACAACCATCTATAACTCGGGTTCCAGGAGATCCAACACCGTCTTCTGACCTCCGTGGAAATTTCATGACATAGATGCACCTAAATATATGTGGGCAGTACATTTACACACATAAGAAAAAAATTAAAATATCTATGACTACAATAATTAACAAATTTTCTAATTACTAACTAGCTTCACTTTCTCTTTCCCTCATCCTTCTCTCCTGGTCCTTCTTCCCTTCCTCTGTTCCTTCTTCTTTCCCTTCCCCTACAAAGGGAGTGTATGGCTTCCCTTTTTAAAAACTACCCAATGATCACTTTAAAAATGAACTGGGCCAACTTAATGAAGAACTTTTACCATAACACTTTACTGGCATTGATTTATGTACATTTTATAGCCCAGATTGTTTTAAGAATATGTCAGTAAAACAGAGGCTAGAGAGAACTCAGTTCTCTTGCAGAGAATTCCAGTACCCACATGGAGGCTCACCACCATCCATAACTCCATTTCCAGGGGAATTTGATGGCTTCTTCTGACCTCTTCCAGCATTGCACAACACAGGTGCACCTACCTACACGCAAGGAATATACTCATGTGAATAAAAATATTTTAAACTGAAATCTACCTGATGACTTTATATCCATACTCAGGTACTAAGGATCCGACTGTAATTGACTGTGACTAGTAATCATCAGATACATAGAGATTAAAGACACATGTCCAAATATCTAAATATTAGTAGCATTAAAAATGTAGGAAACAGCTGGGCGTGGTGGCACACACCTTTAATCCTAGCACTTGGGCGGCAGAGGAATGCAGATCTCCGTGAGTTCGAGGCCAGCCTGGTCTACATAGTGAGTTCCAGGACAGCTGGGTCTTATAGGGAGACCCTGCTTCAAAAAGACCAAAAAAAAATTTCTGTATGAAACTGTATATTTTAATAAGGAAATGGAGATCTTTTTTAAAGGCTGAAACTTCATTTAATTTATATCTTATAGGGTTTATACTGAGTACAATATTGTGTAACTGTATTAATTCAACTGTAAATCTAAAAATTTACAACCAATTTTGAAAGAGATACATCTTACCTCTGGAAATTGTTATTGAATATATCAATGCTGTTCTAATGAAATGCTTCTTCTAATTATGTGGTTATTAAATAAAGTATGCTTTTTCATGCTTTGCTATGGCCCTTTCTTGGACTCTAACAGGGATGCTCTCATTTATTCTGCCTTTAAAAAGCCACTTCATGGCCATTAGTGATACTGTTATATCACCTGGGAGGAAATTATTTTTTCCCTTAAGTATTCATTTTAGTAGGTATATACATAATATTTAAATACCTTATCAACATCCACAACTTCTCATTTCCTAGCAATTCTAATTTTCAAATTTAATGTCATGAAATGAGAGCCAGTATTAACTCATTTTTAGTTGTTTTATTTTTTTCTCGTACATGATAGAGATACACAGTATGGTTGGAATGAATAAACATAGCACTGCCTTTTGTTTGATGACAGAACTATTTCACCTGAAACACTAGCTGTTGTACAGAATAGTTAATTAGTTATGTCATCAGCTGTCAGAATAGTACATCTTATGCACTTCTTATCTGGATTAAAATTTTCTTCTGAAAATAATTAAAACTTCATCACTAGACTTTGTTGTAATGAATTATCTAACAGTCAGTTTTACAAAAACATCTCTAAACATGTCTGTCCTGATTGGCTTTCTTTATTAAATGCTTTCTTGACTTAATCTACTATATACTGAATCTAAATTCTTTGATTTATTTCCAAAATTTTGTACAATTTCCACATTTGTTTTCCAATTTGCATCTTTCCTATTAGCAACTTACAAAATCATTTGAAATGAAAAAAAAGTGATTATCCACATCGAATTTGTTTCACTGAAGACATACATATAAATAACAAAGCTTTGACTCTTTTATAAGAGGCACTAGATTATCTTGATCATTTTAATATTGTGACATAATTCTTTCTCTGAGTTTTCAGGCTTACCATAACTTTGGTGAAAGTGGACTAGCATAATGAGATCAGTCTATGAGTTGCTTTTACTGTTTATGGTAATCAAAATGGATATTGCTATATTTGTATTATCCACATACTAAATGATTTTACCTCATTTTATGCTATCATGTGAGAAGTCAGCTTTTGTTACTTTGAATTTATAGAAACTGAAACAAAAGTGGCAGCCAGTATGTTTGCCAAAGGCAAAATGAAAACCACAGGGCTTAAACCATAGTCACTGTGGTACCAGGGAAGTCCCTGCTAAACCTGGCATCTAATCTTTATATGTCAGTGTATGCAGGGCACAGGATGGATACAATTTAGCTACTCTTCTCTCCTGTTCTTCCTTGGATAGCCTTATCTATATCTTATTTCCAGTTTATTGTGAGATTTAGAAGTTGTAAACAGGCTATTTCTATTCCTAAGACTTTTATGTATTTCTAGTTACCCAAAATTAAACTCCAAATAGTTTTTTTTTCTAGTAAAACGATGTTACATTATAGGAGACCCCTTCCCGTCTCCCATTTCCTCCCTATCAAGGGAGTTTAATCTTTTCAGCTTTAGTCATTACTATGTCATTGAACTTGGAAATCAATGTTTCTTCTTCAGTATGAGGATGACTAGCCACCTCCCTGCTAAGAACTCAGTTTGCCAACTCTCAAAGCCATCTTCAGATGATTTTCCTAATGTAGAAAACAAGTCCTCTCCAGTGTACTGTGATTGGTTGTTTGGGTTTTACCTTTCTGTATTTGTTTGTTTTTGTTTAGGACAGGGTCATGCTCCATAAGGCAGGCTTCCCTTAAGTGTATTATAATCTCTCTGCCACCATGCTTCTGTTTAGCTAGCACTTTAAAAAATATATATATTTTATTTATTATTTTTATTTTATGTGTATGCGTGTATTGCCTGCATGTAGGTAAGAGCACCCAGTTGTTAGCTGCCATGTGGGTGCTGGGATTCAAACCCGGGTCTTCTGCAAGATCAACCAGTGTTCTTAACCACTAAGCCATCTCTCCAGCCCTTTTCTGCACTTTTAAATTTCCAAAAGGATTTGTGCTCAATAGTTAAAGGTAGACATTAGGAAAATAAGTTCACTGATTTTTTATGTGTGGAAATAAGGCTAGATTTTCAGCCTGAGAGTTGTAAAAAGAAAACATTTATAAACTGTTGATCACAAAAATTTCCATACTTAAAATGAAACATAAGAAAAAATAAATCTTAGAAAACTGTGGCACTCTTAGAAAATTAGAGAAGTCCATTCCAAAGGATATCTGTTTATCTTTTTTTAATAACTTCTTTAAGATACAGCTTATTTGGCATACAATTTACACACTCTGCATACAATCCCATGGTTGTAGTCTGTTCACAGTTGTGGAAATATCAGGGTAATCACCTTCAGTACAGCTTTGTAAGAGCAAGGAGCAATCTCCATACTCAGATATGCTGATTTCCTATACCAAGAAGGATTTACTTTAACCAAAGAAACATATACCTTTGGCCTTCAGCTACTGGGAGGTGGTTTTTAGTTTCCAGTAATGACCAACGTGATGAAAGTAGTTTCACCTGGGGATGTGAGCTTATGGACACTCTGTCATTGTGATATATCTTGGTGACTTTGGAACTTCCCATGTTAACTCCAGGATCCAAAGGAACTAAAGACAAAATATATTAGCTGACACCTCCACGAGACTCCAGGGACTAAAGTTCAGTCATGAGGGTTACCTATGATCAAGCCACAATAAAACCTTGGGACACTAACATCCTGAATGAGTTTTCTAGCCTGGCTGTTTTTAGGGGTAATATTATATATAGTTGGGAAATGATAACCTTTCAGTAATTCAGAGCACTGGCTGAGAGAAAGCTTGGCATGTGGGATCACCCCTAGACCTATCATGCACCTCTCTCCCTTTAGCGGGTGTTCATTTGTATCCTTTCGTTATAGTAAAGCTATGATCCTAAATATTCACTTTCCAGGGTTCTATGATTGTTTGGCAAAGCAAGAAATCTGGGGAGTTTTAGAAGGATCTCTGAATTTTGTTCTTAGCTAATAAAAAGTGGACGCTCCTGAGAACAAGGAAATTTATAGCTGGTGGCTGACATAAGGGCACCTTGTGGAGGTTTCTACTCTCAGACTGTGAAGTTTCCTAACTCCTTCTGCTTCCCATTCTTGTTCAAGTCCTTTTTTATTCCCACAGACCCTGTGTTCTAGTCTGTCTTTCATTTCTGCGACAAAGAACCCAACCAATATCATTGCGGAGAAAAGGGTTTATTTGCCTTACATTTCCCAGGTCACAGATCATCAGGGAGCCCAAGGTAGGAACTCGGGGCAGGAACCTGGAAACAGAAGCTGGAGCCCAGGCCATGGAGGAATGCTGCTTACTGGATTGCCCCCCTAGCCCATGCTCAGCCTGGTTTCTTATAAAATATAGGACAACCCGCCCAGGGTGACACTGCCCACAGTAGGCTGGTCCCTCCCACATCACTCAAAAATCAAGAAAATACCCTACAGACATGGCCACAGGTCAGTCCAATGGAAGAAATTCCCCACTTGAGGCTCCCGCTATCCAGGTGTCAAGTTGACAACTAAAGCTATCCAGCACAATTGACCTCTTGTCAATCTGACACACAAACATATCACTGTTAAACTATAACCTTTCCATTTCTTATTCTCTATACGATGTTAATAATATCATAAGACAGTACAACCTTAAAAATCTCCCAATCCTTAAAAAATCCAAACACCTAAAAGTCCACAATCCCTTTTAAAAGTCTCTTAAATGTGGGCTTCTGTGAAATTCCAAAAAAGTACTGTCTTTTTCTTTTTTTTTTGTTTGTTTTGAAGAATTATTGTAAAAAAAATTTAATTATGATTAGAAGAAGCATTTCATTACAGCTTTAACATATTCAGTAACACACTCCAGAGCAAGGATACATCTCTTTCAAAAGTGGCTATAAAATTTTTAGGTTTGCTGTTGAATTAGTACAGTTATACAATATTGAACACAGTATAAGCCCTGTAAGACATAAAATTGGATGAGTTTTTAACCTTTAAGAAACATCTTCATTTCATTTTAAAATGTACTGTTTCTTACAGAAAGACTCATTGGTTTTGCTATTAACGCTGAGATGTTGGCACATGCGTCTCTAATCTGTTTGTATCTGATTATTACTAGTCATAATCGGTTGCACTCGGATCCTTGGCACCCATGTATGTAAAGTCATCAGGTAGAGTTCAATGGTAATGTTTATCACCTCTACTAATTAAGATGATATAAATTTTTATGCTTCCTCCTCAAATATAATACATTTTTTTAGTTTGTTGATTTTTGTTCTAGTCTGTCTTCAACTGCTATGACAAAACACTCTAATACAAATTTGGGGAGGAAAGGGTTTATTTGGCTTATGTCTCCTGGGTCACAGTTCATCAGTTCCCAAGGTAGGAACTCAGGGCAGGAACTTGGAAGCAGGAGCTGGAGCACAGGCCGTGGAAGAATGCTGCTTACTAACTTGCTCCCCTGGCCCATGCTCAGCCTGCTTTCATAAACAATGTAGAACAATCTGCCCAGGGGTGGCACTGCCCACAGTAGGCTGGTTCCTCCCATGTCACTCAACAATCAAGAAAATACTACACAAGCCGGGCATGATGGTACACACCTTTAATCCCAGCACTTGGGAGGCAGAGGCAGGTGGATCTTTGTGAGTTTGAGGCCAGCCTGCTGTACATAGTGAGTTCCAGGAGAGCTGGGGCTACAAGGAGACCCTGTCTCAAAAAGACCAGAAAAAGAAAGAAAATATTTCACAGACATGGTCAAGGGCCAGTCCAATGGAGGGAATTCCCCAGTTGGAGCTCCTCCTACCCAGGTGTGTCAAGTTGGCAACCGAAGCTATCCAACACACCCTATAGTTATTAATCTGTTTCCTATGTTGATAATTTGCTTACTCTTGGCATTTCATATAAGTGAAATCATATAGTAAGTGGCCTTTAAGCTTGCTTTGTTTGATTATCATATTTGTGTTGTTCATCTTGACTTTCCATGCATGACTCATACTTTTCCATGATTGAGTAATATTCACTGTATGGATGAAAGTTATCTGTGTGCCAGATCACCAAGTGGGCTGATCAGATTCATCTTCAGATTTATAGAAAACTTTTTTCTGCCCCCTTGTACCATAGACTAAGTTGCTTCTCTGAGTTTACAAAGACAAAGCATTGTGTGCTAGTGATATAGTACCAAAAACATGAGTGGTGGTATGTTGTCTGCACGCCATCTCTCTGCTGCTCCATTCATCATTGTATAGGTATCTATTGATCAGTTCTTCCATTTATCAGTTTAGAGCTATGCTGGATAGCTTTACTGTCAACTTGACACATTTGGGTTGAGGGAGCCCCAATTGGGGAATTGCCTCCATTGGATTGGCTTGTGGCCATGCCTGTGGGGCATCTTCTTGATTGTTTAGTGATGTGGGAGAGCCCAGCGCATTGTGGGTGGTGCAACCCCTGGACAGGTGGGCCTGTGTTGCACAAGAAAGCAGACTGAGCAGGGGTCAGGGGAGCAAATCAATAAGCAGGGACCTTCCATGGTCTGTGCTCCAGCTCCTGCCTCCAGGATCCTTCCCTGAGTTCCTACCTTGGGCTCCCTGATGAACTGTGACCCAGGAAATGTAAGATAAATAAACCCTTTCCTCCTGAAGTTGGTATTGGTCAGAATATTTTGTCACAGTAATGGAGAAACAAACTAGAAAAAGGGCATTGGGTTGCTTAAGCTTTTTACTATGGTAAAGACTGCTGCTCTGAATGTCTGTGAACATTTTTGTTTGAACAAATTCTAATTTATTGAATGCACAGTTAAAAGCTGAATAACTGAATCATTGGAGAATAATTTCCAAGGGAACCTGTGAAACTCCTTTTTACAATGACTACATTACATGATTTTCCCAGCAGCCAATATGAGAGTTTCAATTCCTTTGTTTCTTGACAATTAATTTTCATCATTTTGATTGGAATTGCTGCTGAAACAGTATCTTAGAATTTTGATTGCCATTTTCCTAATGACGAAGTGTTGCACAACTTTTCTTTGCTGGAATTTGTGCATCTTCTTTGAGGTAAGGTCTATTCCCATAATTTGCTGACTTCTTTATGCATGGTTTCTGTGTTATTATTGAATTACAATAATCATCGTGAATTCAGATTCAGATTACACTTACCAGATAAATGAGAGTATTTATGGGAATGTATATATATATATATATATGTATGTATGTTCTGGACAAATGACTTTTAACTAGCTTGTGACCAAAAAGTTAATCTTACTTTTTCAGATCATTTAACACTTTCACGGCTTGTTTATAATGTAAAATAAGCTTCCTAGACCTTGAACTCCTTATGTAACCTATACAAATAGCTTTAGTCCCTCCTAACCCTTCCTTGTTCTTGACCCAGAACCATGTATGAATGTGTGGTGTGTGTGTGTGTGTGTGTGTGTGTGTGTGTGTGTGTTGCCTTTCAAGCACTGTAAGCAGCAATTTGGTGGAATCAATGAGATGATTATACCATTTGACTTGCAGACAATAGATGGGATTAACTTGATAACATCTATTTGTGTCTGTGTGTGCTGTTCTAGACCAATATGTGTCAGAAAGGACAAAACTCAGACAAATCCTTCTATTTTTCCTACCCCATTTCATGATGGACATACTGTTTCAATAAAAGAAAGAGGAAAGGGACTGGAGAGAAGGCTCAGTGTTAGTTACTAGCATGTATTTTTCCTGCAGAGGACCTGAGTTCAGTTCCCTCGCACCCACATCAGACAACTCACAACTGTTTATCACTCCAGATTCATGGAGACCTTTGACATTCCTTGGCACCTGCATAGATACACACCCATAAATACACACACATACACAAATTAAAAATAAATAAAAAAATTTTTTGAGGAAGAGTGAGTCATTTGTTAGATAGCATACTTCTGGGAAAATTTTGTAGGAATAGGTTCTCAGAGCACTTTGGGTACCCTCTTGGCTAAACTGGCTAAGGGTCAGGCTATCATTAGGCATGGTCCATAATGCGGCACTGTATATGTTTTACTCTAGTAATGTCATAATTTTAGCTCTTCTGTTCATGATAAAATTTATTTCAGGGGCTGGAGAGATGGCTCAGTGATTAAGAACACTGGTTGTTTTTTGCAGAAAATGCAGGTTCGAATCCCAGCACCCACAAGGCAGCTAACAACTGTCTGTAACGCCAGTTCCAGGGGATCCGAGGGCCTCTTCTGACCTTTGTGGCCATTGCATGATATGAGTGCACTTACCTACATGCAGGCAATACACTCATACATATAAAAATAAGTAAAATATTTTTAAAAATTATTTTGAGTTAAAATTTTTCTATAGTATGAGGATTTCATTCATATGTGTATAGGTATCTGATAGTCTGGTTTATGTTTAAAAGATCAGTTCTTTACTAAAAGGTATTGATGATGTTGAGTATCAATTTATTATAAATTTAAAGGTTTATTTCTATTCAGTTCTAATATAGTAATGTGTATGTCCATTTTTATTATAACACTATGACTTCTTCATTATTCTAGCCTTGTTAGAATTTTGAAACAGAGAAATGTAAATTTAACTTTGGTCTTTTAAAAAGAGCATTGGGTATTCTGAGTAAGATTTCTAAACCTTAATAGTTAATTGGTGACTTATTTGATGTGTGTTTTTCTATGAGGGGGGATTGAGAAGAGGTATGTATAAGGTATCTTGATATACCACATAAATTTATGCTTACTTCACTTGTTGAGAGAGAGAGAGAGACAGAGAGAGAGAGAGAGAGAGAGAGGAAGAGAGAGCTCTAAATAGGTTGGAAGTCCTCAGAGCACACAGTTGACTAGGTCTGATTCATTTTCAGATCTATAGATATTTACCTTCAGCCTTTTACCATACTAACTGATTTCTCTGAGTTTAAAATGATGACTATTGCACTTTAATGATGTATTACTGAAGACACACAGGTGGTCTATCATCTTCACTTTAAAAGACTAGAAAAAAAAATTTGTGGGATAAAATAGCTACTTGACCTGAATTATAGGGGGGAGGGAAAGAGTGTCTTACTGGTATGGGACTCCTGGTGGGCTCAGTGGATGAACCCACAGTGAAGGGCATTTGGGGACACAAATCAGATTCTATAAGTTGTAATATATATGATTGGGCATTTGAGTGGGGGGTGGGGGGACAGAAAGGGGAGATGATCTGAATACCATGCAATTATATTGTATGAAAATTGAAAAAAAGTCAATAAAATTAAATTTAAAAGAAAGAACTTTATCTAAATTATAGAATCCAAAATCCAGCAAGACACATATACAGACCATCAGAAAGGGGTGAATTGCCTGAAGTCAATGTGACGTGCTAGATAACAAAGGATAAAGAGAAGGTGAATACTTCCAAGTGTTAACAAGCTTACTGTTTCATTGAAAAAAAAACTCTTTAACAGAAGGCTCAATTAGTATTTTTATATTCTCAGAGACAAAATATTGAAACGATGTTTACTGAGACTATACTATGAACCAAATAACTTCACATCCATCTCTTTTAACCTTTATCTTAAGAAACACCTTAAGCGTTAACACCTTCTTTATTATTGAATAAAACTCTGTTGTATAAATGCACCACATTATCCATTCATCAATTGAGGGACATTTAGGTTTCCATTTCTTAGATATTGTGAAAAGAGTAGCAACAAAAATGGATGTACAAGTATCACTACAGTAAGATGAGTCCTTTGGGTATATGTCAAGGAGTGGTATAACCAGATCATAAGACAGATTCTTTTTTAGTTTTAAGAGTCCTCTACACTGCTTTCCATAGTGGTTGCAGGAGTTTGCAATCCCACTAGCAGTGAATGAATGTCCCCTTTCTCTACACCCTCACCAGTATTTGGTGTCATTTGTTCTCTTTATGCATTTCTCAACTCTTACCAGCTAAGCTTACTCATTCAACAGATTGTGATGCACACTGAAGGTCACAACTGGTCAATGTGTAGACAATAAGGAACTGCAGAGAATATGTCCCTGAATAGAACCCCTATATTGAACCTCACCCATGCATGGCTCAGGGACCATTGCAGAAGAGGGGGCAAAAAGATCGTAAGAGCCAGGGTTGGTGCATGATCATAAACAGTCTTCCAGGCCTTCAGGAATTTGCTCACATGAACTTACAGCAATGGTGACAGAATGCAAAAGACTCATGCAAACCCAATTAGACAAAATCTGCCACAGAACTGAGGAAATGGGCAGCATGCCCCAACCTTGGCCAAAGAACTATTGGCTGTTGATTACTGCTGGGTGAGGGAGAGTTGATCTTTAAGGAAGAGACTCTAGATAGTCTGACTAGACTCCAGTGGATGAGCTTTCACTGAGGGACATCTGGGTATATATACTTTATTAGTTAGGCCTTAACATATATTACAGAGTGTATGAAACGAAGATACAGCAAGGAGAGGGAGAGGGTCTAAACATGACTAAGATTTATTGTATGAAATATACAAAAATTCAATAAAAATATACAAAAAAATGAAACTGCACAAGTCCATGTAGGATGGAATTATTGAGCTGGGCCCTCAAGATCTCAAAGACTTATAATCTTTCAAGAAAGTAGCGATGTTTGAAATGAAAAGTACTGATGTTAATCAATAATGAAATACATAGATTTGTTGAAAGGAATTTAAATGGGGGTACAGTTGGGAATATATGATCCTAAAAGTATATTTTCTCACATGGAACATCATACAGGAAGGTAATTAATTAGAGCTTGATCATTTGATTAAACAAATAAGACATTTTGAAATCAAGTCCACCTTAGTATTCAATTATACATGATGTACAATATTTTTTATTTACATACCAAATAATATATCCTCCTCTTGTTCACCATATTTATTAGGATTTATTCATTGGCATTAACTAAGAGCATAAGAAAAATAAATTTTAACTAGTAAAATATTTTCTTTTCTGTGTTAACAGAGGAAAATATATTTGGAAATCATAGGAAACTATTCTGAAATCCTAAACAAATAAACATAGTTAATTGATAACTGCTTCATTTTTACTGCTATGTAAATAAAAATGGTATTTAAAAATTAAATACAACTCATTACACATATTCTACAGCTCTTGCAGCATATGGTGCGGAGAAATTGTCAAGAAATTAAAAAATGGAATAGTGTGTTTTGACATTCTTTGTCTAGGAAGAGGCATTATTAATCATCTTCATAGGTATTTTAATGCTTTGTGGACTAAGGCAGTCTTGAACCACTGTGTATAATTTGGGGCATACCCTAAATTAACAGTATCTATTTGTGGATACATTCTTTGTACTACAGTAATTTCTCACTTCCTCAGTTATTTAATTGTACTTTGAACAGCTTTGACAGACAACTCATTATGCATTCTCCTCACTGTATTTTATTTTTATTATACAAAGTCACATTGAAATGAAATAGATGCATGCACCATTGCGTTTAATAGGATTTTGCATTGTAAGACTAATATACAGGTACAGTGTACTGCAAAGAGGTATCTTGTGGGGTTAGAACAACAGGATAATTGTAGAATCCTATAGCTGTGCAACTCAACAGGTGATATCATTTCGACAGGTTCATAGTGTTCTTTGGCGGGAGGTGGAAAATGGAAGGAGAAGTAGTTTTAACAAGACTTCATACACAATATTCATTTTAGAAAGTAGTGAGTGGACTACTGAAAAAATGTGAGATTGGATTTATATAATGTAAAGGATATAAGTAAACCTTGAAAACTGTGGAATGTAGCCAGAGTAATTTTTGAAAAGTGGAAAACACATTTAACTAAGATTTCTTTGTAAGTACAATTTCTAAATAACTTTACAATAATGCTCAGGACTCAATAAAGTATCAGTTTAGCTATCTAAGCCAATTGACTTTTTTATAAGACTGAAAATGAGCAAAAAGATGGCATGATAGAGCAAATCATTTCTTCAGGGAATTATCACTTACTGAGCAACATTTCAACATTGCAGAATGAACACATTGGAGTGGGTAAATCTTAGTAATTAGAATATGTGCTCTGAGTCAGGAGTATGAAACGGCTTCCTGCAAATGGATAGTATTTTATACAAAGTATTCAGGTTCTTGAAACACAAAAACAATGATTGAAACATCATACAAATCAAAGCATGTTAGAAAAAATATATAAAGTATAATATAAAAAGAGATTCTATATGGTCATATATGGTTAAACTCTGTGTTCTTTGTTATAACTCTCAAGAAAATACACCATGAAAAGCTGTAACAAAAATACAAACTAGCTAATAAACAACAAAGCCGGGTATCATATTGATTCCACTCTCAAGTAGGAGCAAGATTTAAAGCATTTATTTAAGTACAGTCATAGGGCTCTCGGCCTGAGAAGGACTAGTATGTGGGAAAAGTTTACATTTTGAAACTGGAATGTGTTAAGATCAGCAGAAGGTGGTGGATAAATGTTTAAGTAGAATTCCATCATTCTCTTTTATTCACACTTTTCTGTTCAAGAAAATAACACCTTTTTGATGTAGGCAAATATGCGGAGAGCAGTAGTTGGGAGCGTTGCTGCAGAAAGATGGGCACCGTTATCACGGTTTTGGAGAGGAGCTGTTACAGCTCAGAGGTTCATGCTCCAGCTCCTCATTTATTACTCAATATCCTTGTGACTTTCAAAGCGGAGATGCTCAAAATGAAGGAATGGGTGGAGAAAAAGGAATGTGGGGGATTATAGACGGACAGGGCAAAGAACACTCCTCTTTCTGAGGATACTCTTCCCAGAGAACCGCACCTGGTGGAAAGACACATGTGGAATATTGCAGAGCCTTCTGGACTTGTTCAAGGTCTGTAGAGAGGAAAAGACACAACCTCTTGTCAGTTGAGATTTATGTTCGGCCTTCAACTTCTTGTCCTACCTTTAAATGTTCCGCTGGCATTTGGATGGACCTTTCTCCACTCCTACTCCCCACCTGTTTTCAGCAATTTCCACCCCTGTTCTCTAACCCTTCCTACCAGTCGTAGGAAAGCTAACTGCTTTGAGGATTCATGGAAATCTTTTTTTTTTTTTCTTATCTTTTTGAGACAGGGTCTCCCTGTAGCCCCAGCTGGCCTGGAACTCACTATGTACACCAGGCTGACCTTGAACTCACAGAGATCCACCTGCTTCTGCCTCCCGGGTGCTGGGACTAAAGGTGTGCGCCACCACGCCCAGCTTCATGGAAATCTTTTTATCCTTGAAATTTCCATCACACTCATTTTTGAAGGAAAATGATAAAAACTTTGTATAGTAAACCATGTGCTAGAATTTATTTTTCTTATGTTTATAGCACTTGCCTTTATGTTTTTTTTGTGTTATTTAAATATTCTCCGCGAAGTATCATAGTATGAATTCATGTAATATTCAATAGTGATTTAACCCAAATCACGTTGCAAGGTTTGATAGTTCCCTGAAGGTTAGACATTTGTGTCTACTACTCATCCTCCCAAATGTTTAAAGTATAGTCCAACACACTCATGGTCTTTGCTTCTTGTCTTCATAATCAGTGGTGCAAGTAAGATACCAGTAAACCCACTGTCTGCCTTAAAAACTAAACCAGAAATATTTTCTTATCTTTGCTGACCCATAAACCCAAAGTGTCAGAATTTGCTCTTTCCCTCTCTTTGTCTCCCAAACTGCCCTTTCTGCCATGTCAAATGGACATGCGATTCAATTGTAACTTGAACGATTCACCTTATGTCTCTTTCTATCAGCCATAAATTGTATTGCATTACAAACATTCTGTCAAATATCTTTGTCTGGAAAGTAGAATATGTCAGGTTTCGCTCCTTTATATCAGAAGATAACACCTAAACCTGCTACCTACGAAACAATGGCCTTGTTGTCTTTCTTCTTCCCTCTCTGAAATGCCAATCCATCTACCAGTCCTCTACATCTCCATTCTGAGTCCCAGCCATTCTACATAGACTGGGCTTGCTCCTACCTCTGTACCTGCATGGATACTGTTTCTGCTGAGAAAAGTAGTCCACTGCTTGTTCAGTTGGCAAACTTTCTCTCCATTTATATAATGAGTCAAGAAACAAATGGTTATAATTTTCCAGGGTGAGGGATATTTCAACAGTTTGTTCCTTGGGACTAACAAGGACTTGGCTGTCTGGGGAAGCAGAAGACCCATGAACAGGAGGAGGACCAAGCAAACAGGAGGAGTGGCAAACTGGGGGAGAGAGAGAGAGAGAGAGAGAGAGAGCTTAAAAGTGAAAGTGGTATAACTGGGAAGCTGTAAGTCAGAGCTGTCTGCCACAGCAGGGGTCGCTGCCCCAGCATCCACAGAAAGGGAAGTCCAGTCACTCTAAGGTGACTGAGAGTGAAAGAAACAAATGGGAGGGAGTCACTAGGACAAGATTCCACTGGAGAAAGATTCTCGAGAAGCAAAAGACTATGAGAAGAGCAAGAGGGTAGTGGTCAGACCAGAGGGATAGGCACACAGAGAGAGAGAGAGAGAAAGAAAAGTACAAACAACAAACTATCTGCAGACTGCAAGTGACAGTGACCATCTGGATGGGAGGGAGCCCCAAGAGCTGGGAGTCCTCACTGACAGCACTGAGTCCCAACCCTTGCCTAAATTTCCCTCTCTCTCCTTTATTGGTGTTGCCAGGGATAACGTGTCTTGGTTAGCTCCCTTTTCTCGTAGGTGGACTTTTTAAATTCCAAGGTTTTACAACAATTCTTCCAGCAGTTGGTAAAAGTAATTCCTGGAAAAACCCCAGGGAGGGGGAGTAAGAATAGAGCCTGGGAGCAAGAAGCAACGTTTTTTTTTTTTAAAGTCCCCCCTTTTTTTTTCTTTATGGGCCTCAGCTTCCCAAACGCTCCCTCCATGAGTCACAGGAGTTCTTTTTCATAGTTTTTTCACTATAGTTTTTCATAGTTATTTTTTCTAACACAACCATAGAAGAACGTTTATAAGGACAACACATACACACAAGAAAACAGAAACACCAGAAGAATTGTCATTTAAATATTTACTTATATTGAAAAAAGACATTATGACTAATAGAGATATGAAGCATATTATACTTTGTACTGGGTAAACAAATTTTGTCAGAAAATATTAACATTAAAGAAAATGGTAAGTACATTTCCCAATGTTAGAAATTCACTCATAGTTTCACCAAGATTATAACTGACCTTATACACATAA
>NW_008339517.1:3240108-3242165 GCF_000622305.1 Nannospalax galili
GAAAATATAAATTATGTACAAGATGTGGAAGTTTACATTATAGTGCATAGTGTGTCACATCGAATAAAATCACACAAAATAAATTTTGCATCACCTTAAGTTTAATTCAATATTTAAATTTAATATTTTAAAAATACAGTGTCCAGTAGGCTAGCTGTATTCTTGGTACAATTTTTAAGTCATTGAAAATATTAAGCCTCTTGCATTACCTAGTTCAATACTTTCTTTCTAAACTCTTGTATTTGAATGATTATTAGTCATATTAAGAGAACTTACATTGTGGTTTTGCAGATTGAATTCATATTTAGTGTGAAATAAAAACAATTCTTGTGCACAATTTGATTTTCCTGTTCCAGTTATTTCTGTGAGTAATCGATGACTAGTAATACAAACAGTCTTTGAGTTGGCTTCATTATATGAAAATGTGTACAGCAGAATGTGTATATGTGTATTGTGAAAGAACAAAAACCCACTCATATGGCAGTTGTCATAGCAACATGGCATTGTTTTCTAAAGAGCAAAGTAAATAAGCACTTTTCACATGAAACCTACAATTGTCTTGACACTGTGACATTTCCCCCTAAAGCAAACCCTTAAATCAAGAAAAGTTTTCAGAGCCTGAGACAGGAGCTTCATGATTTATGCACTTTGAGGTCTATTCCCCACAAAAACATTTGGGTGCTTCCAATGAAGAGGGAAGAGGAGTCTGTGGTCAGAAAAGAGATATAAAGTACTAATGTTTATTTTTATTTCAAAATTCATTAGAACAGCTTTCAGTCAATGAGACCAAGGAGGTCACCCTCACTCCTTCAGCCCTGCTTTGAAGAGCATATATGGGTGTTTATATGTATATTTTGGCCAGTGCTACAGAATCATCCAAGTGACTATTCTGTGAAACTGTTCCTAAAAAGTGTAATCCAATTTATAACCAATGAAAACCTTACAATTCAAGACCACGAGAGGCTGGATTTGCAAGGGGTCTCAGGCACCCTCTAGGCTAGGATTTCCTATGCTTATCATCTTATTATATTCAAATATTAGTATATATTTTATCATAGTAACTATGATTTAGATAATTTTTAAAGGAACTGCTTCTTAATTTTTATGCAGATTATGGAGTACATTGTGGAGCTCCAGCATGGACACAAATGGTGCTACTGTTACTTAAAAAGCTTTTCTTTTCTTTTCCCTTTAGAATCACCTGCCACTCAAAATACCAAATCGTTGGGATGAGAAAACTTATACATAGATGATATCAAATTAGTTAACATTATAATATGTATTTAACTTGATTATTACATTTTTTTCTTAGAAAGTCTATGCAGTTTACAAAACATCATCATCTCCTTTTCCTAAATGCTTTACTTATGAGTTAATAGACTAATGTGGGATGTGTGTGCTAATCAGCTAGTTACGTGAACTTTGAGGCCTTTTTTTAGAAGTCTTTTTTTTTTTTTTTTTCTTCTTGGGACAGCAGTGTGGTATACCAAACTGACAGAAAATCTTTGAATTAAGACTGCCTTAATTTCTTTAAAAAAATTTTTTTTGCCATTTATTTTTATGTGTATGCATGTATTTCAGGCATATATGTAAGCGCGCCTGTGTTGTGCAATACCTACAAATGTTAGAAGAGGGTATGAGGCCATCTGATCCCCTGGAACTGGAGTTGCAGACAGTTGTTAGCTTCCATGTGGATGCTGGGATTTGAACCTGGGTTGTCTTCAAGAACAGCCAGTTCTCTTAACCACTGTGTCATCTCTCCAGCCCCAACTGTCTTAATTTCTATTTAGGTTGTCCTGAGTTTAGATTTCAGATCTGTTGTTTAGTTTTAATTTTGTTATCTGCTAAGTCGTGATGATAGGATTCTTAGAATTACTAAAAGAAACTTGTCATGTAAAGTCAAGCATAGTTTTAGATAGCTAAAGAGCCTACTTTTTACACTGACTTAATTTTCTGTATTTTGAATATATCAGTATTTAACTCATAAATTTGCTAAAACAATACAGTCTTTGGATGAGATAGGCACAGTTATGTAAATAGCTGATATATTCAGATCG
>NW_008339517.1:3242500-3247994 GCF_000622305.1 Nannospalax galili
ACTATTCACAATGATTCTGCTTTGAGTTTGGAAAATATCTACTTAGAAGTATTCAACTCCCAAAGCATTAAATAATCAGTCAAATGGTAGCTGCTTATCCAACTCTTAATTTTTTTTTACTTTAAAATATTTATTGACAATTTCATTCATGCATATAAGGTGTTTTGATCAAATACATACCCACTCCTTCCCCTCCAGCTCTTTCCATATCTCCCCATCACTTTTTCCTGACAACTTTATGTACTTTTCTTTTTTATGGGGATTTTTGCTACTCTAACATTCTTAAAAATGTCAAAAATATTTGGGAGCTCTTATCTAATCCCTAAAAGATTTTAGGGTTACCTCTCCAACTGTTAATTTTAGTAGATGATTATCACTTCCATTGAATATGTACTTTTCTGGTGTCCATATATTTTCTATGATTTTAAATCTATTTGCATCTTTCTCCTTTCTTCCCTGTCAACATCGCCTTCCTTCCACTTTCCTCCCTAACATCTCCTTTCCTCCCATCATTTTATACAAATTATTCAATGCAACTCAGAATGTGGTTTGTAGAATTTTTTCCATCTCCATAAGGTCCTCTCTCGCTAAGAGAATACAATTAATGAAAAAAAATGTGCATGCCCTTAAGTATATTTTATCAGTGCAACACTGCTGTGGAATCTAGGTGAGAGATGAATGCTGTGTGCGCACTGGGACACCTTTATTCCGTGGACTGTGTGTGGTGCAATCTGATCATTAGTTCTTCCAATTTAGTCCAGATGATATCTGGACTAACATCGGCCAAATAAATCTATAATTTTAAACATTTACAAAGACCAAGTCATGTAAAAATTGACATTCTAGATATAGCTCTACTCATTCTCTCTGAGAACACATAAATTACTTGGCTTTATTGCTCTCATTGGTAACTAGAATTTAAATCTCCATGGGGAGTTTTCAAAAGGTGGAGATTTTCATTAGACCCTCCCTTTCCTTGTGATTTAAACTACGTTATTTCATTCAAAGGGAAATTTGTTTTGAATGTAATCTTTTCCACACTATGTGTCAATTATTTATTAGTTTCTACTAGTGGGCTTTTCAAGGCCCAATACATATTTCATTGTTTCTTTGTAATTATTTCATCAATTAATTTTAGTCCTTTTAATATATACTATTCAGTTTTCATTGAAGTGCATCTTGAATCCAAGCTCCAGAATTTGTGATTCTTTGTTAGTTAACAGTTTCAATCACCACACTTACACACAAATTCTTTAAATACATCATCATGTAGCACTCTCCCTCTGACAGGCTGTGAATTTCATAAGAATATAAACAACATCAATTTCATCCTTGAACCATTAGTGCAGATAGCTGTGCTTGGTGGTGATTTTCAGTTTCTCGGAAGAAGATACAGTAAAAAGAGCAAAAGGAGATATCACACAGTTCTCACCCTACATGCAGTGTCTACCAAGTCATTGTGTTGGGCATCTTGCTCCAATTTCATCATATTTGCTGTGAAATGAAATTTTCATCCCCTAACTTTGACTAAGAATGTCTCAAGTACATTCTTTTTAAAAATCAGTCTTTTGTCTTATTTTTAATTATGTGTATGTGTGTATGGGAGGTTTTGTGCATATGCCTGATAGGACAAAAAGAAGGTATTGGGTTCCCTGGATCTGTAGTTACAGACCATTGTGAACCACCTGACTCAGGTCTTCTGTAAAACCAATTTGTGCTCTTGACTGTACAGGCATCTTTCCAGTCCCTCAAATTTATTCTTGAATTAGGCAAGCAAGAGACAAGGGACCCTGATGTACTGGTGTATAACTGTTATGTCATTTTGGTTTATTTGAGACAGAATGAAGCTCTGCAATCTAAAGGTTATAATGCCTGTGTCAATTCAGTTGGATAGAGAAGGAACAGATTTATGTACTTTTCAGATTCAACCTCTTTAATGAAAGTCAGGTGAAAAAAAAACAAAAAACAACCAAGGAAACCCTTGAAATAGAACCAAAATTAACTGGTATCTAGGAAACCAAAAATTGACTTATTTTACAAAACAGATATTTTCTTTTATTTGTTGATAGGATTTATTTTATAATACTTTCAAATATATAGCTAAGAAAAATATAGGCACAAATTTACCACTGCTTTTTTAACACGCTTAATGCATTTGTTGAAATAATGAGATAATGCAACAATGAATTCTAATTAGTATCATCCTATCACCAAAACTGTAAATGGATATATGTTTTTTATTATTTATTATTTTTTTTTATTTTATATATATGAGTGTATTGCCTACATATAGGTAGGTGCACCCATGTCGTGCATTGCCCTCGGAGATCAGAAGAAGGCATCAGCTTCCCTGAAACTGGAGTTATGGATGGTTGTTTGCCACTATGTAGGTGCTGCGAATCAAACCTAGATCCTCTGCAAGAGCAGGCAGTACTCTTAACTGATGAGCTATCTCTCCAGCCCATATATTTGTTTTGTTGAGACAGGGTCTCTCTGTACCCCAGCTGACCTGGAACTTACTGGGTAGACTAGACTGACCTTGAGCTCACAGAGATGCACCTGCCTCTGACTCCCAAGTACTGGTATTCAAAGCCTATGTCACCATGCCTAGATAAAGTGAATATTTTGACATATGTTTACCGTACTTAGTAAATACTTAAATTTTTATATTATTTTTATGTCATTTTATGTGCATGAGTGTATTGCCTGAATATATGTAAGTGCACCTGTGTTATGCAATGTCCATTGAGGTCAGAAGAGGGCATCAGATCCCTGGGAACCAGAGTTAAGGACAGTTGTCAGCTGCCAAGTGGGCGCTGGGAATAGAACCTAGGTCCTCTCTAAGAGCAAGAAGCCAGTGCTCTTAACCACTGAACCGTTTCTCAAGCCTCAAAGATATTTATTTTTGATAATGCTTTCTTGGTAGGGTGACATGTAATTTCACCTGGTCTTAAAAGAATGTAAATCACCAATTCAGGGGGAAAGCATGCCAATCAGAGAAGCTCTAAATTATTATTCACAATTCTCCTCTTACATTAATCAATTTACATCAGAGTTATGGCTTTAAACAGAGAGTTGCAGAATGAGTTGCCATTGTTGCTATTTACTGACAGTCTAGGTGTTTCTCTGCTAGGTACCAGGTGAGGATACACTTATACATCATTTTGATGTTAATTCTATAAAGTGTGCTCTGCTTAAGGACATGGGAATTGATGCAATGTGTGTTGCTTGTGAATGGACTCATCCAGAGTCACTGGAAGAAACTACTGTCTAGAAAGTAAATAAGGACATGGACATTTGTATGCAGATAACAAATTACCACCCCCACCCTCCCACACACAATCACAAACACAAACACAAACATACTATGTCTGAAATAGCACACGTTTATTATCTCACAGTTTTTATGAGTGAAGCTTTCAAGTACTGCTCAACTGTGCACTGTAATTAGGGCCTCAGTAGCCTATAAAGATTTCAGCCAGGTTGCATTATTATCTGGTGGCTTGAGTGGAGAAGAGCTTGTTTCCAAGTTCCATTCATATTTTTTGGCAAAACTAATTTCTTTGGCAGCTGTAGCAGTGGAGATCCAAGTTTCTTGAGAGCTTCTGGCTGCAGGGCATTTCAACTCCCAGTGGCTGCCAGCAATTCCTTATGCTGTGGCTCTCTCAATATGTGAAATTATTGCATCAAGCTAGCATGTAGGAAGCAAGTCTCTTTTTAAAATTTCTTGTCATCTTTTTAAATTACTCTTACATGTATGTACATTATGTATAATGCACTGAGTCTGTTAAGTGGTACTCCTGTGTACCTGCTCTGGGCTTCTCACTTGGGACTAGCTAGTCCCTGGAAGAAACTGATTCTGCCTCCCTCTGTACCCATGGATTGACTGTAGTTCTTTATCTTGTGGTGAGAACCTATGATATTCCCCCTACCCACCTTGGCATGTCAATTGGTTCTGTCACAATGCAGATCTTGTTAGACTACCATGCTATGGAAATTTCATTGGTATAGTTTCCTTATCATGTTCTGATTGCATTAACTAGCAGGTGGTATACTGTCCTCTGGGTTTTATATTCTTTCTACCCCCTCTTCCACAATATTCCCTGAGCCTTCAGTGTAGACTGCTTTGTGGAAATATCACTTAGGGCTAGGCAACTTGCAATCACTTATTATTTGTGTTTGGTCATTTGTAGAACTTGGTAACAGTCTCCAACTCTTGCAAAAACAAGCTTCTCTGATGAGTGGTGAGAGTTACACTTATTTATAAATATATAAATATGTACTTAGAATATAGAAAGAAATCACTTTGGTCTGGGGAAAGGGCATAAATAGGCTCTTTTCTAGGGTCCATGACCTCTCCAAACTTGTGTACTTGGCTAGGTTTAAAGTACCACACCTAAACCTCTTCCTAGTAAGAAGGACATAAGTCCAATTAGACAGCTGTTTATTACCCCCCAAATGAGAGTGCCACTACTGCACCAATAGAGGTAGTTATGAACTAAACCTCTAAACAAACTAGAATTATTTTATCTTTTTTAAACATTCTATTTATTATTCTATGTGTATGAGTATACTGACTGCATGTAGGAAGGTGCACCTGTGTTGTGCGATACCCACGGAGGTCAGAAGAGGGTGTCGGATCCCTTGGAACAGGAGTTACCGATGGTTGCTAGCTGCCATGTAGGTGCTGGGAATTGAACCACAGTCTTCTGCAAGAGCAGCCAGTGCTCTTAACTGCTGCGCCATGTCTCCAGCCACGTATAATATATCTTAATAACTCGAGTGACCCTTCGTTAGAGTCTGATGGTTATGCAGTATTTACAGTTCTCACATACTGAAAGGTTACTAATCATTTGTGAAAGATACCATCTATCATTACACAGAAGAAGCAATGCTCATCTATCAATGTTGGATATTGAACAGGGTGTGAATAAAGTTTTGTTGAATAAACAGAAATTAGGAGGGGAAATATTGTCTTTGAAGCCAACCTAGTTCATCATGATTGTGAATATGAAGTTAACGCCATCCTAAATATCTTTCAATCCAGTTCTGACGTGTAATTTTGATGTGGTATTCACTCTGTTTCACCACTGCATCTTATAAGCTCCATCATTGTACTTTCACTCTTTTTATGCTCCTATTTTTATGTAAATGTTTCTGCTTGCTTCTGTAACTGCATAAGGGAGCATCCGGACCTCTTCTTCCACTGTTTTGCACAAGGTCTGACAAGTGATGAAAATGCTCTGCATGTGGTCAAGATTTATCTGTAAATTAAGTCTTTCAAAACTTAATGTTGGTGGTCTGTATTAATTTCAGTCACCACTTTAAGTGCATGAGTACATCAAATTCTGTCAGAAAGTTATTAACTATTTTGGGGTCTTTGGTTTAAGGAAAACCTCAAGATGCCATCAATTTACTAAAGAATTGTTTCTGATTTTTTTTGCAGTTGTGTTCACTAAGGTTCCTTTCTTTGTTTTTTTCTTTTCTCTTTTGT
>NW_008339517.1:3248255-3258426 GCF_000622305.1 Nannospalax galili
CTCTTCCTCCTTCTCCTCCTCCTCTTCCTCATCTTCCTCCTCCTCCTCTTCCTCCTCTCCTCCTCCTCTTCCTCTCCTTCCTCCTTCTCCTTCCTTTCCCTTGCTTTCTCCGTTATCCTCTTTCTTTCCATCTTTCTTTGATTTTTGAAAAAAATTATTTTATTTACTATTCTTATTTAATGTATGTGTATTGCTTGCATGTGTGTAAGTACACCGGTGTCATGCAATGCGCACAGAGATCAGAAGAGGGGTTTGAAATTCCCTGGAAATGGAGTTGTGAACAGCTGTTACCTACCATGTGGGCTCTGGGGATTGAACCGGTTCCTCTGCAAGAGCAGACAGTGCTCTTAACTGCTGAACCATCTCTCCAGCCCTTTTTGTTTGTTTGACGGTACTTTGACCTAACATCTTGTGCCTTTTAGGCAAATGTTATAAGATTATCTATATCCCAGCCCTCCCTCCCTTCCTCCCTCCGTCCCTCCGTCCCTCTCTCCCTCCTTCCTTCCTCCCTCCCTTCCTTCCTTCCTTCCTTCCTTCCTTCCTTCTTTTCTTTTCCCCTCTTCCCCCTCTTCCTCCTCTTTCCTCATTCTTCAGATTCAGAAGGAAAAACTAAGTGACTTCCTGTGAATAAAGGAAATGTGTGTGAATTATTAAACTACATTAAATACAAAGAAATGCTGCTAAAGAAAAATAAGTCAGGGAAATGAAGAAGGTAGAGGCCACAGCTGAAAAGACGTATTGAATTTGAAGAAGCCAAATCAACCTGACTGCAGCAAAATGGGGCGTGGGAAAGCATCAGCAAGAGGATTGGAGAAGTAGAAAATGATGTGGGACACCTGAAAGGCTCACCTGTTTCTCAGAGCTCCACCTTTGGTGAGCTTGAGAACTGCTGCACAGGATTTCTGTGAGTTACCCAAATACTCCAAGTTTTAATAAATCAGTCACATGGGTTAAGAAACCTCATGAATTTTCCTTGAAAAAATTAAGGTCAGCAGAAGAATGATATCACCAAGGGATAGACTGAAAGTGAAAACCACTTCCTGCTAGAACTATTAAATATACTGCAGGATAACAATCCTGTACTTGCTCTTAGTACCCCAATTGAAACAGAAGCATTTACTTGATTTTGTGCATAGGAAAAACAATCATCAAAAATCTGTCAATCAGCTCCTCATCTTTTAGTTGTCTGGATCATCCCCACTTCTATCATTATCACTCCATTTGAACCCTCTGTAATTACCCACTAGAGGCAAAGTAATAGTCATTGACATATATCTTATAGTTCTAAAGTTTTGCATCATGTATAATCCTCTAGTGACTTCTCACAAGCTGTGTATAGAAATTAGGGAATGAATTATGGCTATGGATATCCCCTTTCCCATCTATATCACCTTTTACTCATGTTGAATTTCCTGGAGTTCATTCCCAATGCTATAGAACACAATGCTATTCAGGGATGCCCCCTACAACGCTTGTAATACCATCATCCTCCTTTACACCTTTCAGAGTATCTTTCTAACAATTTTCCACAATGCATCATGCATATTTTCATTTAATTATCAATTTATTCTCAGTAGAATGATATAATATATTATGATGTGTTATCAATTAATTATTGTGTTGCTCTGGATTTAATAACCTAGGATTTCATGATGCTAAGCAATCTTTATCGCTGAGCTACAAACCTACCCCATTTTCTAATGGACTCTTATGACAGTTACTGTTTTTCCCACTGGACTGGGATTTCATTGTGCACAGGTAACTTCCAGTATCCAGAAGCTAGGGCAAGCAATGGTAACTCAGCAAATATTATTGAATAATGGAAGTTATTAAATATAGGTTAAAAACTCACATAGTTCACTGAATTGGCCAGCCATTTACCTCATGGACAATTTTTGTTCTAATACTTTTTTGAGAGGAAGTGGCACACATTTCTAGATATTATGGAATACAAAGTTGAATGAGGATTTTTCTCTATGGATATTTGCCAAGGATCCCATGTTTTCATAAAACAGAAAACAAGTAGTTGACAATAAACTGCAACCTATGAAAACAGCTAATATCATGGTATGCTATAATACTATTTCTTCAGTCTTATTTATATGTTTCTTTTGTGTGTGTGAATCATCACATATTTTTCTATTGAAGAAAATACAGAGTACTTAGCCAATAGTGCCAAAATCTTCTGATTACATTTTGCAGTTAAATTTCTAATGGAATATCTAAGATTATTATAAAAAAATTACTGGTATGTAAAAGCAAATTTCAAGTTAGAGAAAAATATACTGTGTTACTTTTCTACAGTAGGAAGTAATACAGGAATATGGCCAATATTTTTACAAAGTAAAGATTTAGAGATTTCTTAGGAAGAGTCCAATTATGCTTAAAGTGCATTATTTTTCTAAAGAAATTATTTCCTCAGGTAACTAACTTCTGAGATATAGGGACACTTTATCAAATATTGCATGATTTTATCCTATATAGTTGATAGCATATTTTATATACTTTGTCAAATTCCATCTATATGGTAGATTGGTGTAGCCTGTCTGAGTTCTTTAAATTGGAATATTAATACTCCTAGAAGAATGTTGGGGAACCCTGCTGTTAAGGTTGGCTCCTTTCTCAGCAGGAGCTTCATGCCTGACTTACCTGGAAAATGCCGCCAAGCAAGGATGCTTGGCCTCATTTAAAACATGACCTTTGGAATAGTTACCTGAGTAAAAACTACCCCCAGGTTTTTTTTATATGATAATTAGGCATTGCCCAATGATAGGAGCCTACTGCCATATGTAAATAAAGCATACTATGAGCACCTATCAGCTGAGGCATTGGCTACTGCCTCTACGCTATATTTTCCCTAACCCCCACTGAATAAATGGAGCTGTTTCACTGAATCTGAAGCTGTTTTTCTGAGTCTGGAGCTGTTTGTATCATTGAACTGCCTCCCCGGAAGGGCTTTCTTTCCTCAGTGCTCAGTGGCCGTCCTGACCTTGTTCATCGCTTCTACTCCCTTTGTCCTTGTGGACAGGTGGCCAATGACCCATGAGGGAAGGGAGGGTCCCCACAGAAGAATTTGTTAACAAAATTAAAAATGATGTCTACAGAACCTTATGCTTTGTACTTTACAGTTATCTCACATATAACTCTTTGTAAAAAATAGAATTATAGAAGTTGAAACAGATAATGCTTTTTAATTACCTCATCACTAGAAATAGTCCATGAAAATCTTCCACTGTCTTTGATTTAAGGAACATGATGCCTGACTTTGTTCCTCTTTTTATAAATTGCAGGATTTGTTCCTCTACTTCTGTCTGAGATGCCAAGACCCTCGCTCCTTTTTATCTTTATTCTACACTATCATGGGCCAGATGCACAGGAAAGAAAGATCAAACTTACTAATATAGCTCAAGATTCACATAGTCTTTAGTACTGTACCCATTCTATTCCTAAGGAGGCCTTTTCTCCCTTGACTGTGTAGTTCTAAAATGGCTCGTGGACATATCATTTTGCAACAAAGTTGCACGTTCTTGTCTGCACAGATCTTGATGTTATGTTACTGTATGCAGTATGTCCTTTCTTGTTCCTCCTTTCTGCACTGCTGTGTTTTAGTGCTGTTCTTAAATAACACCTCTTGGGTTGACTTTCGAGCCTAAGACTTTGCATGGAAGCGTGGCAGTGGGAGCAATTCCTGCGCCGTCACGCTGTGTTCAGCATAACCATACTGCCCTTCTCAAGGAAACATTATTACATATTTCCCACCTATTTGACGAGGGCACGTCAAAAGAGTCTCACTTAATCATTTCATGCCCAACACTGTGTGAACTGCCCTTTCTTTAGCTTTTGTTAAGAAAGTTTGGTAGATATATCATACACACACCCAATTAAATACAAAAAAATGTCAAACTATGTGCATAAAATGAATTACATACTTTAAAACTAGTGAATATGATTTACTTGCAATATATCATGCCACCAAAGTAAATACCAAGTTGACTTAAAATTATTTTGCACTAGAGTAGTTTTCACAAATTTTAAATATATTTTGAAATATTGTGCTATTCCTCTTGATTTCATTAATTTGTATTTTTTAGAGATTCAGAGCCTCTATCTCAAGCTGGAAGCAGGACTTGGTAATGTGTAAGAGTTTCCTGCATGGTGGGGTCCCATACCTCTATTTCAAGCTGGTAGGACTTGGTAATGTGTAAGAGTTTCCTGCATGGTTCTGGTGTTGAAAGCATGAAGGGGACACAGAGCAGCTGAGGCTTGTCCAGGAAAGGCGACAGGTGAAAATGCAGCTTCAGTTGCAGCGAAGACCCCAGGATTGAAGGGGTCATGGAGACAATATGAGGCTTTGCAACCCAGAGGCAAGAAGATGCCGTTGGTGAAGGTGTAGCCTCAGTTTCAGTGGAGACCCCAGCTTTTTGGAGATACCGGGGCCATGGGACGACCACAATGGACAGCAAGTAGGTGTGGATTGGAGCTGGCCTGGGTCTGTGAGATGAGCTGAGTGTGCTGTAGACTGCAGAGTCAGAGCAGTGGAGCTGCTAGTACCCTTTGGAGCCCAGAAGATTGTGGGTGAATCCCAGATGTCCAGCCTCGAGCTACTTTGCTGGACTTTGGTTTTGCTTAGGTGCGCCTGATTCTTCCCTTTGAAATAAGACAGTACTTGTTTTGGATTTTAAAGAAGCCCACCCACAGTTAAGAGACTTTTTAAAGAGACTATGGATCTCCATTTCATTTTAGAATATATTGTCGCTTGCAGAAAGACTCGTTTTTGCTACTAACACTGAGATGTTGGTGCATGCATCTCTAATCTGAATGTATCTGATTACTACTAGTCATAATTGGTTGCACATGGATCCTTGGCGTCTATGTATGTCTATGAAGTCATTGGGTAGATTTCAATGGTGTTGTTTATCACCTCTACTAAATGCTAATTAGTAGAGGTGATAAACAATTTGTATTTTAATATTAGCTAAAACAGTTAAAACAGTAGAAGTAGTGAACAATAGTTTTCATTGGTGGTTCGCTTGTATTAAACAGTGTTTTTTGGGTGTATTAGCTCACTTATCTTCTTAGAAGTATGAAAGGTAGAAATTGTCTCCATTGTTATAGAAGAAAAAGCTATACTCAAGAAATTTAAGTGCCTTTCTGAAAACATCGAAATGTCAAGTGACAAACTTCTTAAAAAATCATAGCTAAATTTTAACATCAGTTCTTTCAGAAGTCTTCCTACTTGAATAGAGATCACTTATTGATCTGCTTTAAACTATTGTGGAACTCAAAATAAATGAGTGCAGTTCTTTGATGGTTCAGCAATTTGCTTCTGTGTTGAAAAATCCTGTTATACACACACACACACACACACACACACACACACACACACACATTAAATCTTGCTTAGAAAATAAAAATGTAGTTTAATACACTAGAAAACAGGCTAACAGTTTATGTACTTAAAATGCCGAGGCAAAGGGAACTATTAATACTATTGTTTCAGTCATTCATCTGTAATCAGGAGGCTCCTTCAAGTTTCTAGACACCATGTTGAATATTTATGGCATAAATATAAGACCCTCGAAGAAATAAAAGTACAATAAATAAAAATGCATTTTCCATCAATGCCACGTTCTGACAGGGTCTCCCAGGCCCCAGCCTACCTGGAACCTACTATATAGACCAGGCTGGCCTCCATCTCACAGAGATCTGCCCTCTTCTGCCTCTTGAGAGCTGGGATTAAAGGCCTGCCATGCCTATCTATTTATATCATTTTTTAAGACATAAGAATGACTTTTTTTAGATTACATCTGGAACCATTACAGCTAAGTTTCCTAACAAAGAACCCTGGATAGCACTGTTAGAAGGACAGAGAAAGAATAAAGTTTGGGTTAAAGACCAGAGCCAGACCTTTCAGTAGACCTAACAGCATTTGTACAATGAGGTGTCAGCAACCTGCCGGTGGAAATGAGAAGTTGTACGTAGGTTGGAGGGGAGGTGGTGGGTTTTAAAGAGCATACACAACCATGAAGTCTGAGTTTAGGGGTCCTTGGGCCCTTTTCCTGGACTGATTGCTTCAGCAGAACAAAGAAGCTGTTTTCAGCTCTGATGGCTTGCTGATCTCAGGTCTGGACAGCAGAGAAACGTCCTCACAGGAAGAGTGGGTTGTCTGGCTTCTCTGCAGCTGTGGCACTCCATCAGACCCTAGATAGGGATATGGCTAAATGTTAACAGTGCAGCTGGAGGGAGACCTCTGTCTCAGGGAACTTCTGGTTTCTAGCAAAGAAAATCGGAGTTTCAGGAATGAGAAGATGCCAGTGGAAAGAAAGCTTGATTCTGTTTGCCATATTCTCTACTAAAACCTAAGATGACCTACAAGCCAGTGCTGATTCTGTATACCTTGGGAATCTTCTTGGGAAAAATCTGAGTCTTTGTGTGTGCAAGTGAGTGTGTGTGGGGGGGTTGTATATGTGTGTGTGTTTTTGGGGAGCCTTATTAATATTTACTTACTGAACCCATGGAGAAATCTCCACTCCACTTGTCCTAATAATTCTGCACACTCTCTTCATTTTAGCAACTCTGTCCATATATCGCCATTTTCAATAAGCAAGAACACAATCCACAAATGTTCAGCTTCTAAATTTCCATGTGTCCTTCTACCTGGTGTTCAAATCCATTCCCATATTTCTTTATTTATTTAGCTAGTTAATTTATTTTGTCTTTGGAATGAAAAAGTAAAACAAAATATATGATGGAAACATATGCTAGACCATGAGGTTCACATGTCTACCTACTTGAATTTGCAATTATAAGACTAGTTATAAAATATTAAAAAAAAACTTTTATTCTACACAAATGACTAAGAAAATAATCATTTATTTCACATTAGTAATTTACTTAGGAATTTCATGTTTATGTGCATATGGTGTACGTGTGTGTATGTTCACATGTTTTGGTACATGTATGTTGCAGGTGCTTGTGCACATGTATACACATGGGCCTTAGGTGTCTTCCTCCATGCCTCTCCATCTTATATACTGAGGCAGAGTCACTCACTGAACTTGGGACTCACTGACTCAGCTTGATTAGGGTTCACCTATGGTGTGCTTCCTGAGTGCTAATATGAAAGGCAAGCTACCGTCTCAGCATTTATATGCATTGAACATCCATCTTTTTAACATCTATTGGATGTGTCAGGCATTGCACAAAGCCATATTGAAGCTGTGGAGGGTACACAAAGTTTTTCAACCCAGATTTCAAAACTGTTTCACTGACTTTTGCATTTAATTCTGGCCCCCAAATTTTCTGAAGGACAGGAATATACTGTAACACCTTTGCCTTTGACTACTGAGAAATAAAATTCATAATAGGGTTGCATACATTATATTTATATTTAATGACAAAAACTCTTCTCAAGTATGACTATTAATGATTCCTGATCTAGATAGAAAATCAAAGAAGCAAACAATTCTATTATGCAAATAGGTGTAATTTATTGTGCAGTTAGGAAATAACAATCTCTAAAAATAAATGTTTGTAACAAACTATCTCATGCATATAAGTAGATCAACAATTTATTCGGTGTTCCAGTGAAGCTTCCAGCAGATCTGATACATACATAAGATATTTCAAGACTTTATCTTCATTTTCTTTACTTTGTGCTTTCTCTAAGGTCATATTATTATTTAAAGAACTTACACATCTGAAGTTCTTGTGATAAATACTTTCTTCAATCTTAGCGCTAATTTTGAAAATGGAATTTTCTGATCCAGAAGTAAATCCATTTCTTAGAGGTGCGTTAAACAGTGGAATTGTGTATTTTAGAATCAGAAATCTGCTCCATGTTGGCATTCATTTTCCAGTCACTTTGACTTATTCATCGTGAATCTATTGGGCTCTTTTTCATGTATAAGTGCTTACACCAAGCTTAAAGTATATAATATTGAATAATGATAGATATCATTACATGAAAAGTCTGGAAGGGAAAGACTTTATTGAAATAATTATATTCATGGAATTAAATTATCAATTGTGGTGAGTGTAATGATGGAGAAGAAAGTAATAAGTGATATTGACTTAATCAGGAAAGCGAATAACAATTTCCCCAAGGAAGGGAAAATTTGGTTCTGAATAACTGCCACAGAGGCTGTTATGCACCCTTCCCAAATGAATAAAGTGAGAATACTTGAGAAGATTGGAGGAGTCATGAATTTACTATGACAAGGGTAATCTGTGACTGTGACTTAAATGACCAGTACTTCTGTGAACGAAAATCATAGATGGTTTGTCAACTATAATATCACGATAACAAATGCCCAAGATGAAACAAACTTATTGGCCAGGCAATGTGGCACATGCTTTAATCCCAGAACTAGGAAGGCAAAGGCAGGTAGAATCTGAGCTCAAGGCCAATATGGTCTATACAGCAAGTTCCAGGCCAGAAGACCTTATCTCAAAAAAAAAAAAAAAAAAAAACCCAAAACCAAAAAAAAACCAAAAAACAAAAAAGAAAGTAAATTAAAAACCTATTAATATTAGTCCAACAACCTACTTACAAATTATACATATGATTAAATCAAAGAATAATATATGTCTAGGCAAGGTTTATCTGAAAATGTTTATTCATTGCCCAAACTTTATCTACATGGCACATGGTAATTAAAAGTACCAAATTGGTGGAACTAACCTTCTTGGATGTTTAACAGCCATACTATGAGGCTTATGCTAATCTGGTCAGAGGTACATAAAGGACACTTTTTGCTCCTTTCCCTCCTAGGTTGACCAAGTTCCAGGGGACTATGAGCATCTCTCAAAATGTCCTGTAACTGTGGTGAATCACCTTTCCTCTTGGTCAAGGAGGCTGTGGAGACACCACCTGATGGACTTGAACCAGTGTCCAGTCTACAAAGTGGAGGGTCAACATGGAGGAAATGTTTCCTCCATGCTTCCAAGTGAAGCCAGCCATGGTCAAGTAGGACCTTTGACGTATCTTCACATAGAAGGAACTAGTAAAAGAAAGGAACCATGGGCTCCTCCCAAGCCCATGTGACCCCTGAGGAACAGATCCTCAAATGGCCTTAAGAGTAAAAATAAATTGGTGTATCTGGGCCAATTGTAGGGTCTTATACAACCAAAAGGAAAGTATAACCAAAGATTAATGGGGTCAATATCATTTTTAAGAGTCAATATGTATAGCTAAAGGCTACATCATAAGAAACAATGCCAGACAGGAGATACCTTCCTTTGAGTTATTGGCCAAGATGGACCAAAAGATTCCCAGACAGTAACCCAGCATAGATCTGGGAAAGTAAATAGCATACCCCAATCTTGTCTAAAGGAATATTGACAACTGATTGTTGCTAGATGAGGAACAGCTGATCTTCCTAAAACAGGGATCTCTAGATAGGCTGACCAGATTCAGCAGATGGACAAGCACTGGGGAATGGCTGGGGGCTCTGACAACACAGTGGACAGTAACAGGGATGACAGAGTACATGGGAGGCTATGGGAGGGTCCCATTTGGAAAGTGGGTATGTGGTGAATGGGGTTGTTTGAGATGTTCTGTATGATATACACAAAAAAAAATCAAAATTTTTAAAAGGACTTGTATTTGAGGAGGAAGCGTAAGAATTTACTTCATATTAATTAGTAGAGGTGATAAACATTACCATTGAACTCTACCTGAAGACATTATATCCAAATACAGGTTCCAAGGATCTGAGTGTAACCAACTGTGACTAGTAATAATCAGATACATAGAGATTAAAGACACATGTGCAAATATCTAAGTGTTAATAGCAATAGGTGGTGCACGCCTTTAATCCCAGCACTCGGGAGGCAGAGGTAGGTGGATCTCTGTGAGTTCAAGGCCAGCCTGGTCTACATAGTGAATTCCAGGACAGCTGGGGCTACAGGGAGACTCTGTCTCAAAAAGGCAAAAAAAAAAAATGTAGGAAACAGCATATTTTAAAATGAAGTGGAGATCTTCTGTAAAGGTTAAAAACTCATTCAATTTTATTTTTTACAGGGTTTATATTAAGTTCAATACTGTATAACTGTATTAATTCAACTGTGAACCTAAAAATTATATAGCCACTTTTGAAAGAGATGTATCTCTGCTTTGGAAGCTATTATTGAATATGTGAAAGCTGTAATGAAATGGTTCTTCTAAAAG
>NW_008339517.1:3261048-3269406 GCF_000622305.1 Nannospalax galili
TATAGGGTTTATACTTAGTACAAAATTGTATAACTAATAATTCAACTGTAAACCTAAAAATTTACAGCCAATTTTGAAAGAGATGTATCTTAGCTCTGGAAATTGTTATTGAGTATGTCAATGCTGTTGTAATGAAATGCTTCTTCTAATGATGTGGTTATTAAATAAAAAAAAAAACAAATAAAAATGAGATGCACACTGGGGATAAAAATTTATTAATGCCACAGATGTAGCTAAGTTGGGCTCATAGTTTTAGAAGTTCCAATATGGCAGGTACCAGTTCGTGGTTGTTTGGATGCCTTGCTTTGGGGGTGAAGACAGAAGGAATTACATTATGGAGGATGCATTTGTGAGCAACAGAAAGAGGAAGGGCCTTGGGTCCCATGTTTCCCTTCACAGGCATGCTTTGCATGACCTAAGTATTTCTCATGAGGTCCCTCTACCTAAAGGTGTCATCTCTTCTCAATATCACAAACCTGAGGGCCTAGTCTGTGACATATATGGCTTAGAAAGAGTATTATGGTGTAAACAATGGCCAACATCTACATTAAGACTTTTCTCACTCTCTTGGAGTAAAATCTATATTTTTTGTTAAGCTGTTCTATAGCCCTTTCCTTTAAATAGAAACAGTTTATCCTAGAGGAAAGCTGATGAGACTCCAGTAAATGAAATTTACTAGTCTCAGGGGCTAAACAAACTTAAAAGTCTCAGGCAGCTCCTGAAATTTACAAGACTCACAATGTCTCTCCCCAAGATTTTACAAGCAGTAACAGTTCCTGGGGAAAGGAGACTCTGACCCCAGCTGCCAGAAAGTCATGTAGCGTTTCTAGGGAAGTGGTTTTTCCATACTGTTGTCCATGCTAAGGTGAGAATTTCAGTAATGCAGCTGCTTTTGAGTCATCAATACTCTTGAAGGTTTAACCTCAACAAACCAACTGGTTTGGCACATTGGACTTTGGTGGGTTCATTTCTTTGTTCTGTCATTGATACCCTATCAGGAGTGGATAGATGTTTGTCCAATATCTACTTAGGAAGACTTATACAATACAAGCTTTCTCGAGTACTGTACTAATACCTGAGGTTTTGCATTGAATAATGTGAAAGTGTGAAGATCATGATGATTGAAATAGGACATGGAAGCCTGATAGGCACAAATCTAGAATTTAAAATGTCAGAGAGAATGCAAGGGCAAATAAAATCGTTTTGAGTGGGTAGACACCAAATAATTATTCTCAGCAGCCCTCATGTCATTTAAAGGAAATTCTTCATTTAAAGAACAAAACAGCATATCTTAGACACATGTAAGCAGTATCAAGAAGTCTTCTAAAATATGTGTACAAAATGCAAATCACTTTATCTCCCTGACTACTCTTTCCTTCCCACTGTCTACATTATTCATTAATAGCCTCAGAACCTGAGGATCACTGGAGTTCAAAAATGATAGGAAACATTTATGACAGTACTACATCTAATCAATGGTTAATTCAAACCAATTTTACCTCAGTAACGGCATTCCTATTCCACCACCACCACCATTGTAACTCAGCTCGGCAATACATTTCAGCTGGAATATTTTAATAGGCACCTAAGAGGTGTGCCAGAGCCCAAACTCTAACGCCTATCATCTATTTTCCTAGTTATAACCAGTGTTCTATCCTTAAAATACATGTCTATTCATGAGACTTCTCTCTGCAGACTTCATGTGGTAGGCAATGGGGGAATTGTTAAAAGTTTTAAAACCCACTAGCGTACAATTCAGTTTTCCTCAAGAAACATTTCCACAACTTGCATTGTTTTATCTGAATGAAAGAACCTGTGCCTGCAATGGTTCTATTGAACAGATATTTATTGAGCAACTACTGTAGGCTAGAAATTAGACATACAAAAACAGAAACAGAGCAAAAGATCTTTCCGTAGCCTGTTAAATCATACAGGCAATTTTATACTTTAGAACTCAGTATGCCTTGATGTTCTAGAGATCTGAAAGGAAAAAATAGTGATCCTTGTGCAGTATGTCTTCTGTGATATTTATTCTTCTGAGTTTCTGGATGAACATATAAAGAATTGACTAATTTCTTCAATGTACATTCAAATATGAATGTGCCAGCTTAGCACATTAGAATTGCATTTTTCCTGTGATGTCTCTAAATATTATTTAATAGTGTGATTGATAAATTTCTATATCAATGTTTTCTTTGACAGCAGTTAACATATCCTATTTCTTCTTCCTTTAGAAAGCTGAGGTATCCTTCATAGGCTCAGATGTTTGAATATTTGGTCCATAGCTGCTGGTGGTGGTGGTGGTGATGGTGGTGGTGGTGTGTGTGTGTGTGTGTGTGTGTGTGTGTGTGTGTGTGTGTGTGTGTGTCATGTTCAGAGGATAACTTGTGGGAAATGACTGTCTCCTATCATGTGAGTCCTGGGGATTCAACTCAGGTCACTACCGACTGAAGGATGTAGCTGGCCCCAGCTGAGGGAGGGCATTGCTGGGAGATGTAGGTCACTAAATTGGATCCTGAAAATTGTATCTACCTCTGTTTCTTGGGTGAGCTCTCTCTGCATCCTGCTCACCAAGATGGGAACATACCAAGCAGCAACTTCCTGCCACCATGGATGCACCTGCTTTAGGTTCCAAACCTGCTCTGTCACAAAACTCTGATTCAAGAATCGATATCTCCTAAGTTGCTTCTATCATGTATTTTGTCACAGTGACAAAGTAACTCAGTTGGAAACCATCAGAAACTCTTTAGATGTCATTACTTAATACAAATTTTGCCCATTACCAATATTGCTATCTACATTTCACATACGAAAAGGCTTTTCTCTTCCCTGTATGGCTTTGTTTGGAGATCACCTATATTGAACTTGCTTAGTCATTTAACATAAGTGATACTAAGTTTGTAGCTAGACAATTTTAGTTTTCTGGTTACTAGAGGACTTTTAAGTATAAGATATCAATGCAACCCCTTCACACCCATGCTCACTGCAGTGCTATTTTTCGCAACAAAGTATGCACTCAATTATGCATGAAAGATTCAACAGAGTGAAATAAGGTCTGGTCTTTTCAAATCAGGATACCCTGCCATTTATGATGATATGAATAAGCTATATAGACATTAAAAGAAATAAGTAATGTGAATGACACATAACTTTACTTGCATGAGGAATCTAAAAAGTCAAACTCATAAATGAGTAAAGTGGAAGCTACCAAAAGGTAAAGTCAGACTGCGCTGATAGCAGTTTATAAAATTAGACAAGAGGATTAAGTTCAAATTATCTAATGTACCCAAAGACTTTAGTTAATAATGATGTATTGTACACTAGAAAATGGCTTATTGAGCACATTTAAGTGTGCTCTTAGTAAATAAGAGACATTGTGAGGCAATGCATATGTTAATTAGATTCATATATCAATTACATTTCTCAATAATGAATACTTATTGAAAAACAGTTATGGTCAAATAAATATGTGCATAGTTATTTCTTTTTTGAAATAGGGTCTTAAAAAACTCAGTCTTTCCTTGAATTCACTATGCAAACCAGGGTGGGCTTTGACTCCTAATCTTCCTAGTTCTGTCTCTCAATCTCTATGATATCAGGTGTATATCATCAAACCCAGGTCAACATATGCAATTTTTATTTGTGATGTAAATAAAAACTTTTGAAAAATTTACCTATATAGGTTGATAGATTTTTCAAATTACATTTTCTCTATTTAGTGTGTATGTGCATGTGTACGTATGTTTGTAAATGTACATATGTTTTCTTTATTTAGTGTGTGTGTTTGTATGTATGTATGCACATTCATGCCACGGCTCACATGTGGAGGTGAGAGAACATTTGGGAGTCAGTTCTCTCCTTCTATCATATGGGTCCTGAGGATGGAACTCTGGTTGGCAGGAAACTCAGGTTGGCAGGCTTGGCAGGAGGCACCTTTACCCACTGAGACATCTTGCTGCCTCTTGATGACAGTCAGTTCTCCCCATCTAACCTCCTTATCATCACTTTAGCATTTAACTGTATTTGAGTCTTAACAGCATTTTCTTTACTTGAGTATATATATATATATATATAAAGTTCTAGGCCAGCTGGAACAGTGGACCCTGTTTCACAAACCCAAAAACAAACAAAAATACTCATGTAGCACATTTAAATGTGCTCATTAAGCCTTTTTCTAGTACAAAATATATCATTATTTACTAACATCTTTGGGTACATTAGATAATTTGAACTTAATCCTCTTGTATAATTTCTTTTTTTAAAATATTTTCTTTATTATTTTGATTATATGTGTATGAGTGTGTAGCCTGCATGTACGTGAGTGCACCCATGTCGTTCAATGCTGTGGAAATCAGAAGAGGGCTTCGGATTCCCCTGGTACTGGAGTTAAGGATGGTTTGTAGCCTCCATGTGGGTGCTGGGAACCGAACCCATGTCCTCTGCAAGAGCAATCAGTGCTCTTAACCGCTGAGGCATCTCTCCAGCCCTCTTTTCTAATTTCATAAAAAACTGCTATCAGCATCAGTCCAACTTGGACTCATTATGTAGCTGAAGATGATGTTGAACTCCTTATCTTCACGCCTCCATATCTGGAGTGCTAGGATTACAGGTGTCTGCTTCTATACCTGTTTTATGTGGTAGTGAGTATTGAATCTAGGACTCCTGAATTCTGGGCAAGCACTCTGCTAATTGAGCATCATCCCACAATGTTCTCCACCACTCTTTAAGTACTTCAAAAAAATAACAAGTGGGTTTTAGGGTGCTGCATAAAATTTTATCATCTAACTGTGCACTCATTATTACATAATGTAAGAAGCTTAAAATTAATGAAAACATTATGTTAGGCATGAACATGGAAATTGCACTATTAGCAAGAAACAGAATCACATAAAACAGAGTGAGGAATAAGGACACACTGCTAGTTTCACATACTTGGGAAACTTTAGATGACAGTAGAAATCTCTGACACTTGTAGATCTGATGTTCTCACCATTTGAGGACATTAGAGTCAATCAAGATTATGAACAAGAGTGAAGATTTATTTCTTCTTGTAGATGTCATAGGTTCTTAGAAGTTTTTCCCTGTTTCCCAGGATCCCAGACCGAAATTCACCTCACATTCATTAATGACCATAAGTAAATACTAGACCCAGTAATTTGCTCAATAATATAATCATATGTACACACATGTGTGTGCATATATCCAGGAATAGTTCACGAAAATTAAACAACATGCATTCATCAAAACAGCTAAAATGAAAAAAAATGAGACACACTGTGTTAATTAGGACATGGAACCAGAATGCTTAAACACTGTTGGCATGAGTGTTAAAATAGTACAACTGTTTCAGAAAATTGTTTCATAGAAGGTACTGAAGCCCATCAGAGGCACTATAAGTCTCAGTGATTTTGTTCCTATATAGTACAAATGCTCATCAATTTCTTTAACACACCCAGTCGAATTCTGACAGCAGCACTATTTGCAAAAATCCTCAAATGAGAAGCTTCTTCAATGTCCTTGAAGAACGGTTAAATCTCTGCATGCATACATTCATATGTGTATATACACTCTTAACACTGTTATGGAAAAAAATGAACAAACTTCTATGCAAAATAAATGAAAAAAAAAACATATCTATCATGTTAAGTGAAAGAAATCAGGAACATAAGAATATGTAATGTAAGATACTGCTATGGACTAAATTGTGTCCCTCAAATTTATGTGAAGGATCTCAGCCCCTAAACTCTCTATATTTGGGGACAAGGCATGCAAGAAAGCAATAATGGTTAAGTGAGGGCAAAAATGTGGACTGTGGATAGAGCTAGTGTCCTTACAAGAGGCATAAACACAGCCTTGCTTTCTACCCATGCACACAGAAAAAATCACAGAAAGAATGCGACTGTCTGCAACCACGGCGAGATCCAGCGGTAGGAACTGAATGTGCTGATACCAGCGATGGACTTCTAATATCAGAGCTGTGAGATAACTGTCATTTAGTCCGAACAGTTGTGGCAGACTGATCACACTAAGACAACAACCATTCATCTATGTGTTCAGAAGTCAAAATTTGAAAGGAGTTCTCTTTGGTACAAGGGAAAAAGGGACCCCCAAGTCTTTAATTTGAGTTCTAGGCACTACTTTTGTGATTATGTTCAATTTATGAAAATCACTATAGCTCTGTGACTGTGTCCAGTGGCTGTAAATATATCTATATTATGTCTCAATAATCTGTATATCTATGTGTGTGTGTGTGTGTGTGTGTGTGTGTGTGTAAATCAGGATGAGTTACATGTGGCTATTTATATCAGGCAAAATGATCTTGAAGTGACGTTTCAGTGACATATTAACTAAGGGCTATAAATAGACACAATGAGAACCTTTCAGGTTGGAACACTTCTGTATCCCTAAGTCCTGCAGGATCCTCCTTGCAGATATATTTTCTATACTGGACTTCTTGCCAATTCTTGAAAATATAAAACATTGTCACCTATCCAAGGTAACAAGAATATGAACCCTGGAGAGTTTTGAATGTCCTGTTTCCTTTCCATGCAATAAATTGCTTTCTCCCTTTCCTTGTAGTTCTTACATTGTATCGCTTAATTTTTCTCTCCATATCCTTTATATTTATATAGCTACTATTTATTTTTCTTAACATTAGGATGAAGTTTCCATGGGTTAAACTTTTATTTTTATCCTTTAAAATTAACTCTTTGAAATTTTCATAGATGTATAAAACTCAGTCCTAGTTTTGCTTGCTTCTTTGTGTTTTGACAGCTTCTCCCTAGACCCAGCCTGCATGGAACTCAGTATGTAGACCAGGCTGGACTGTCTCATAGAGATCTGCCTGCCTCTACCTACTAAATTCTAGGATTAAAGGCATGTAACACCATACCCAACATAAATCAATACTTTTTAAAGATTTATTTTATTATTTTTAATTATGTGTAGATGTCTATGTGTATGTGAGCACAGATCCCTGAGGAGGCCAACAGAGGGAATCAGATACCCTGAAACTGGAGTTACAGGTCATTGTGACCTGTCTGATCTGGTTTCTGGGAACCAAGCTCTGTTCTTCTGCAAGAGCAGCCAGTGCTCTTTACCTCTGAACTATCTCTCCAGCCCAACAATGTATCATAATCAAAATCAACCCCCATACCTTCCTTGCAGCTCCCTCTGTTCTCCCTCCCTAAAATACCTCCCTTCCATCTTCAAGTCTTCTTTTTAAAATTTTTAAAATTCTTTAGAAGAAGAATTTCATTGTAGCTTTAACAGACCCAATAACAATTTCCAGAGCAAAGATACATCTCTTTCAGAAATGGCCTTAATGTTTTTAGGTCCACAGTTGAATTAATACAATTATACAACATTGAACTCAGTATAAACCTTGTAAGACATAAAAATTGAATGAGTTTTTAACCTTTAAAAAAGATCTCCATTTCATTTGACAATATACTGTTTCTTACAGAAAGACTCATTGTATTTTATAATAACACTTAGATGTTGGTGCATGCATCTCTAATCTGTATGTATCTGATTATTCCTAGTAATAATTGGATGTGCTCAGATCCTTGGCAACTGTATATGGGTATAAAGTCATAGGGTATATTTCAATGGTAATGTTTATCACCTCTACTAATTAACATAATGTAAGTTTCCGTGCTTCCTTCTCAAATTTTTTTTTACATTGTTGATTTTTTGTGTGTGTATCACACAGAACATCCCAAATAATCTTATTCATCTATATACCCCCTTCTCGGATGGCACCCTCCCACTAGAGCCCTTATACTCTGTCTTCCCTGGTACTGTCTGCTGTGTCGTTGGAATCCCTAGCCGTTCCCCAATTACTTGTCCATTGGTGAATCTAGTCAGCCTACCTAAAGGTCTTTGTTTTAGGAGGGTCAGCTGTTACTCATCTAGCAGCAATCATTTGTCAATATTCTTTCAGATAAGATTGGGGTCTGATGTTCATTTTTCCAGTTTTATGTTGGGTTACTATCTGGGAGTCCTTGGGCCACCCTGGCCAACAACTCAAAAAAAGGTATCTCCTATCTGGCACTGTTTCTTGTTATATAGCCTTTATCTATACATAAGGACTCTTAAAAAGTTGTATTGGCCCCTTTAATCTTTGTTATACTTTCCTTTTGGGTGTTTAAGGCCATACAATTGGACCAGATAAACTGATTTGTTTTTACTCTTGAGGTCGTTAGAGGATTTGTTCCTCAGGGGTCCCATGGGGTTGGGAGGAGCCCCTGACTCCTTTCTTTTACCAGCTCCATCCATGTGAGGATAAGTCAAAGGTCCTGCTCGACCATTGTTGGCTCCTCTTGGAAGCATGGAGGAAATGATTCCTCCATGTTG
>NW_008339517.1:3269487-3270330 GCF_000622305.1 Nannospalax galili
CAAGGAGCAAAAACTATCCTTTATGTCCCTCTGTCCAAATTAGTATAGGCCTCAAAGTATGGCTGTTAAAAATCCAAGAAGGTTAGTGCCACCATTCTGGTGCTTTTAATTACTACATGCCATGTAGATAAAGCTTGTGCAAAGACCAGTTGTTCTCAGATAAGCCTTGCCTACACATATATTTCTTGATCTATTACATATAATTTGTCAGTAGGTTGTTGGACTAATATGGTTCCCTCTGGTTTTTAAAACTAGCTAGGCATTATTTATCTCTTGCATAGTCTATCTAACCCTTCCATCGTGGTTTCCCCAATTAAGGTGCCCCCATTTTTCCCATTTCTCCCTTAATAATACCCTTCTCCTATGGTCCTACCTCTCCTGAGCTCCTTCTTTCCCTTTAGCCCCTAGGTTCCTTGTATACCCTTCCTTCCCCCTCCCTTAAACTAACCCAATTTTTATCCATATCTCCCTTGTTAATGCCTGTTTCCCTACTGTTCTTCTCTTTCAGATTCTTTCTTTTCCTTTATATCCCTAGTTCTTTTTCATTATCCTGGATACTGTGGTCATGTCTGGATGCATACTCACCAGAATTTGGTGCTAGTTACATGCATTTACCTGCAAATTTCACGATTTCATCTTTCTTTACTGCTGATTAAAAGTCCATCATATAAATGAACCACATTTTCATTATCCACTCATCAGTTGAGGGACATTTAGGTTGCCTCCATCTCTTAGCTATTGTGAAAAGAGCAGCAACAAACATGGATGTAACAAGTGTCTCTGCAATAAGATGCGTTCTTTGGGTATATGCCAAGGAGTGGTATAACTAGGTCAAATGGTAGG